>NW_021318608.1:1648255-1766666 GCF_001605985.2 Dendrobium catenatum | reverse complement strand
TGTAAGGGCTTCTCCGCCTAGCTGTGGGGGCTAAAGGAGAGACACTTTTTTAGTGCAATACTTGGAGGGTGCCTCCAAGGAGTGGACGTAGGTCAAGGTTTGACCGAACCACTATAAATATGGTGTGTTCTTTTCTTATTATTGCTTCTGTATTATTTAATTTCTGCACTTTGATTTCTATGGTGATTTTGGTTTGAGTTGTATCTTTGGTTTTAAAGTTATCCAATTCACCTCTTTTCTTTGTTAGCTTTGGGCAAGTTCATGAGGGCTTAACATCCCTAACGAACTTTCAAGTACTTTCAGAACACTTTCTAGTGCCATTTAAGCACCTTCACTACAATCATCCAGGATGATATTTGGCGCTAAAATTGAGTTATTAGGGTTTTCTAAAGCCCTCTATTTTAGCATATCATACTGGATAATCATGCAATCATACTAGATGATCTTTGCTGCAAAAATTGTTTTTTATGGTTTTTTGAAGCTCTCTATTTAAGCTTTGTCAAGGCAATTGGTAACTGTCTTTAGCAGGCATTACGTCATCCTTCTTATAGAGAAAACTTTAAGAGAAAACTTGAAAGGGAGAGAGGAAAGGGTGGAGTTTGAGAGGGAGAAGATCCTTGATGGGGGTTTTAAGGGAGTGTAAAGTAGGTTTCACACGATTGCTCCGGGAAGCTTTCACCTTAATACCATCAGATTCAAGGTTCGTTTTGAGTGAAGTTTTGGGAGGATTAATAACTCTTTGGTGTCAAGAGACCCCGCTACTCTGCCTCACCAGGAAAGGAGCAAGTGATTTTATAAGAGCTTCTCTACCTAGCTATGAGGGCTAAAGGAGAGTCATTAAAGGTTCAGTTTAATACTCAGATGATGCCTCTGAGGAGTGGACGTAGTTTAGGTTAGAACGAACCATTGTAAATTTTTGTTTATTCTTTCTAATTTTATTATTTTTACTGTACTTTTTTTTTCACTTTTATTTTTTGATATAACTTCTTTGTTGAAAATCTTTGTTTGATATTATGATGCATTGATTATCTATATTTAGATATTGAAACAATTTTTAGAAGGGAATTTTTCTTTTTGTCAAAAGAAAGTTTTTTTAATACCCTAATCACCCCCTATTGGTTAGCCTCGGGACAAGTTCTTTAGGGTTTAACACCCCTCACAAACTTTTAAGTGGTATTAGAGGTGTATTCAAAAACAAAGTTTTAGAAAATTTTGAAAAAAGATCAATGGCTATATTTAGAAATCCTAACATTGTGGAAGGCTATTCAATCATACGTCCACCTTTATTTGAAAATATTTTTTTTAATTTTTGGAACATATGCATGTCTACTTTCTTATAATCATTTGATTTTTGAATGTGGTATATGATTCAAACTGGTTATTATGTACCATCATGTATTATAGATGGAGTCAAAAATTATATTGGTTTTGCTGAATGGAGTAAAATAGATCAAATTAATGCTCAATTAAATACTAAATGCTTAAATTATTTTTTCTTTGCTTTGAATTTTGAATATAGTATGTTAATATCGACATGCACTACTAGCAAGGAAATTTTGGATAAATTATATAATACATATGAAGGTACTAGTGAAATCATGCCATCTAGGTTGAAAATTTTAATGCATGATTATGAATTATTTTGCATGAAACCTTATGAGATAATTCTAGACAAGTATACTAGATTTAATCCAATAATGACATCATTACACATCTTAGGTACGGAACTTTCAAACTTTGAAAAAGTTAATAAAATTCTATGTTGTCTACTTGATAAGTTTGATGCCAAAGTCATTGCTATTTGTGAATAAAAAAATTTGAATAAATATTCTATTGGTATTCTAATTGGCTCACTCATTGCCTATAAGTAAAGTTTGAGTCAAAATCTTTTGGATGTAAGTGAAACTATCGTACTAAAAGCTAAAGACATGGATGAAAGTTATTTAGTAGATGTTGATAGTAAAGAGATAACTTCAATTATAGAAAAAATTAAAAATATATTAAATTACAAGCATCAACATCAACAAAAGTGGAATAAAGGTAAAAATGGCAAGAGTGTTAAAATTTTCTATGATGTTATTTATTTTGGGTGTAGGAAATCCGAGCATATAAAAAATTAGCGCCCTAATATAAAACCTCTCCATCAAAGAAAAATAGTAAAAATAAACAAAATGCAATAAGGGAAAATAATAAAAAGCAAAATCTCTCCTAGGCAGACTTAATTTATGAATCATCAAACAGGGAGCATGGTAATGAGGTATAAAGCTTTGTTTGTGTGTTTATGTGTTGTTGTTAGTGCTTGTGTATATATTCCTTATTTTGTTCATTATAAATGCTTTCTATGAAATTTTTATGTTTTTTATTTGTAATCATTTTATTTTATTTTTCTTATATATTTTTGTGATTTAACTTAGATTTATACAAACAAATCACTTTTCACATTATATTTGCATAAGAGAATAAATTCACTTCTCAATTTTTTTAAAATGAAAATTTTACCTCCTTTTTACCTAAAAAATTAGTAACAAGTGATTAACTTCCCTAAATCAGTTAAAAGAAAAAATATCGATGATTGTTTCTCTTCCTCTAACTCCTTCAGTAGTGTATTTTTCTTTTTGGAGAAAAATCTATTTCAAATTTAAAGATGGACTTTAAAGTTGATATATATTCTATGTTCTTATAGTAATTTATCTAATATGAATAATGCTCATGGTCATTAAATCACTCTCAAGTTTTCTTGATCAGGTTGTTGCATTTATCATATAAATATAATTCTGATTTGTGGTTTATTCTTCCTTTTATTAGAGAATTAGGGTTTTTTCTCTTATATCTAGAAAATATTATCACTAATAAGAGTCTTTAAAGGTTTTAAATGGGAGCTAGCTCGCTAAAAGATAAGAGGAATAAAATGAGCCAAAAAAAAACTAAAAAGATGCACAATGATTAACAAATAATTGAAGGATACACAAAGTGTATTAAAAAAATCAAAAGATGCATAAAGCATGCTATACAACTGATAAGAAGCACAAAATGAGCCCACAAAAAAATAAGCGTCCTGCTCTTTAAAATATTTAAATCTTAAAAGAATTCATGTGCTACTTAATATATTTAAACACTTGATTTTTTAAAGTCATAGTTTTGGTTTATTAATTTGCAATTTTATTCTATAAGATTTTTTTTTTTTAAAATGAAGTTTGAAAAAATTACTTATCTTATCTGATTTGTTATTTGAATAAGATTTTTGTTTTAAAAGAGGACTTTAACCTGTAATGAGACTGAGCTAGGGTTGATAAAATTCAAATTTCCACCCTTCCTGGATCTTAGTTAGGTCAATTCATTTCATAATATATTTTGAATAAAAATCAAGAAGTAACTTTCTTATTTTGAAAAAAATTATTGAAATTAATTAATTCTTCTTAAAACATCAGCACCACCTCCACATGATTAGAGTCTATTATGTATGTTCCATTTTGTTTTTTGTGTGTTTCCCTTCTTTTTTATATTATCAAAATGGAAGAATGTATTTGTCAGGTTGCATTTGTTCATCTTGTATTGCATTAGTTTATCTATTGTTTAGATTCTAAAATAGTTTTTTTAATATTTTTTTTAGTTATCACAGTGAGGGGAGATTAGAAGAAATATTTTTAAATTTGTAAATTAAACCAGTAATATTTACCATCATCAAAAGAAGGATATTGTTGCAACTCGAGCTCACAAGTTTATGTTTTTAATGGTAACAAACATTATGAATCACATCAGGTTATCTACTTATATGTGTAATATATTTTTATTTGTGTGTGTACTAAATTTTCAGGAACATCATGCACCATCCAACAAATATTCAAGGCTCAAGATTATGTAGAATATGGTATGGTGTACTGATTTTTTTAATATTCATTAATGTATTTTTGATTTCATGTGTCAAGTCCTATGTGGGTGTATGCTTTCTTAGTGACCATGCACATATATACTCAGGGGAAGTTAGATTGATTCAAAACTAGAAGTTCAATAATTAAACTTATTGTACTATAAAATTTATAAAGTACTATATGATCAGCTCATCTAACTAATCACACTAGATGAGTTAGATCGTCCAGGATGATATGTTATGATCATAAAAAATAGTCGCCAATCATAATTTAGGCAAGATTTTGAATTTCATTTTTTTTGTTCTAATCATCCATGAAGATTTACATCGTAGTAGATGATCTATGATAATCATGCCTAAATTGATCCTATAATTATGGGACTAATTATGGTTAAATTACTCAATTAATCATACAGGATGATCTTAAGATCATATTAGACGATGTTTGATTTCCATGGGATGACCCTCAATCATAGCAGGAAAAGTTCCATATTTTTTTTTCTAATCATCTAGGATGATCTCTAATATCATACTGTATTTTCTATATAAATTTGAACTGATCATATTAAACTATGCTTAGATCGTAAAAAACTATAAGGTCGAATTTTGTACATCGTATTGAATGATCCTACGATATTTAGCACCAAAATTGAGTTTTTAAGGTTTTCTAAAGCCCTTTATTTAAGCATATCATAGTGAAAGATCAAGAGAATGTATTGGATGATCTTTACCATTAAAATTAATTTTTTAAGGTTTTTTAAACCCCTCTATTTAAGCTCTTTCAAGGAACTTGATAAATGTCTTTGGCAGCCATTGTATCTTCATTATTATGGATAAAACTTGAAGAGAGAACTTAAAATGGAGAGAGGAAACGGTGGAGTTTTGGAGGGAGAAGATCCTTGGATGAGTTTCAAGGGAGTTTGGAGGGTGTTTCACACGGTTGCTCCGCTAAGTTTGTACCTTAATACTCCCAGATTCAAGGTTCTTCTAGAGGGAAGTTTTAAAAAAAAAAGATCTCTTTTGTGTCAAAGGACCCACCTACTCCACCATACCAGGGAAGGTTGAAGTGATTTCGTACGGGCTTCTCCGCCAAGCTGTGGGGATAAAAAAGAGTCACTAAAAGTTTAGTGCAATACTCGGCGGGTGCATCCGAGGAGTGGACATAGGTCAGGTTGGATCAAACTACTATAAATTTGGTGTATTCTTCCTAATTTTATTATTTTCACCTCCTTTTTTTTGCATTTATTTTTGAAATCAATTGCTTGGTTTAAAATCTATGATTTATATTACGATGCATTGATTATCAATTTTTAGATATTGAAATAGTTTTAAGAAGGGGATTTTTCTTTTTGTTGAAAGACAGTTTTTTTAATATCCAATTCACCCCGCTATTGGTTAGCCTCATGACTAATCTTTAGGGTTTAACACCCCTCATAAACTTTCAAGGTCAAATACTATCTCAGCAATCCTAGCCTTGTCTTGGCCCTTAATTCTATGGCCAAGATGGGATTTCATGGGAGGCTCACCTGGACCATGTTGTCCCCCTTCCATATTTGAGTGGCTTCTTTAAGAAGGATTATATCAGGAAAATTATGCATTATTCTATAATTATTTTTTTTCTTTATCAATATATATTGTATTGATCTATAAATATGGATATTTTTGTATTATAAAATTGTCTTTTCCCTATCCAATTCTCTCAATTTAACACTATCAATATAAAGAAAACAAACAAGTTTTATTTATCTATCTTGCTTTTAGACAAGTAATACTAAATCCAACACCGTCCAAGGTAATTGCAAATTTCCCCAAAGAAAAAGTATGATTGTTTTATTGTTTGTAGAGCAACGCAAGATGGTTTAACATGAAGACAACAAGGGGAATCAAGACGTGTAATGCTTTAACTTTGTAATTAACAAATAGAATTGTTTCAAAATCACAAGCTTCCCAGCTCAAATGCAAGCCCATGTGTAAATAGAAAGCAAGGTTACTTGTATCATAAAGCAAAGGTTGAAATTGAGTAATCAAGTATTGCGACATTTTTGCCTATAAGACAGTGTAAGTCACGAGCTATTTTGAGGCATGAACATCATAATTAACTATTAAATTAAAACAAATTTGGAATAAAAAATAACACATTAACATCAAATTATGATATCAAATAAGATAATAGAAAGTTAAAGTAAAATCATAATAATAAGTCTATCCCACAATCAATCAACATAAACAACTTGTCTAAATCCTTAAGAGTATAATTTATGAATTCAAAAGTCTCTCTTGTTTTCATCATTTTACAAATCTTCATTAGAATCTCAATGTAGTAAGTTACTTTCTTTTTTCCCTCATCCATAATTGCAATTCCAAGTGCAAGTGGCATTAAGTGTGAGAGTAGCATGTGACTGGGAGTTGAGGACCTGCATGCTATTAGTTCTCAAATTTTTTTTATTAGGATTACATGTAGAGAAATAATAAAATATAATTTGTTTTGTATAATAAATTTATTAGTTAAACTTTTTAAATAATCTAAACCTTAACTTTTGAGACCTATTTCTCTTACAAATTGCACAAGGTGCACCTAAAATCCACCGAGGCTTACACCTCAAACATCATAAGGCATATGACTTATGGTAAATATTTTTTTCAAAATTCAACCATGGAAGACCTTGAGTCAAGACTTTTATTGCACAATTTTAAACAAAGTTAAAAATTACTTAATAAAGACATTTTATAGAATGATAATATTGAAAAATGATAAGTATGAAAAGATACCTACAAAAATAAGTTTGTTGAAACTAAAATGATCTATTTGAGATAGCATACCTTTTAATTAAAATCTTAAGAATAATTAAAGGTAAGGTTCAGACAAATGCATAAATAGTTTCAAGTTTCACTTTCAACTAGAGGAGATTATGTCAACTAAAATGTAGTTATTTTTACATGAAAAGAAAGTGGTAAAAATGGGGATGTAAAATTAATGTCAAGGGTAGACCAAAGGTTACATGAATATAAATTGTGTAAGAAGATGTGTTATTTAGTTTCCTAAAAAATAAATTGAAAGTTTTCCAAATACAAGAGATCTAAAAATTTTGGTGTTTGGTTTGATAAAATAAGGACTACATAGTAAATTTTAGGTGAATTATTGTTTCACTCCATAGGTTATTTAATGTATTCTAACTCGCATGTTTTCAATTAAATTCCAAAATACATCGCCTGCTAACTCAAGTAGAGAAGTTAATAAGTCAAGTTGAGCTCTGGTTACCCCTAGCTTGAGCTTGATTAATTAATCATTTTGGAGCTCAAGCTGAAGCTTAATCTTACGACTTCAAGTCAGGTCAAGAGCTAACCTATTTATAACAAAAAGATAAAATGTTATGATTTAGATAATTATTATAATAAAATAATTAAAAGAATAAGAAATTATAAGAAAATTAATTAAGAATTAATTGATATGACAAATTGAAATATAATTTTTAAATATTTTAAATAACTCATAATTGAACTATTCTAATGTTTAAGTGTATTTTATAGTAATATTTTTTAAACAAGTCAACTAACAAGCTAATTATTCGAGTTGAGGTTGGCTCAAGCATGAATCATTAACTCATCAAGCTCAGCACAAGAGCCATTAAACATCTTCACTCACCTACACCCCTAAACTCCATTCTTCCCACTTATCGTTGCCACCAACCACCTTCTAACACCTCCTCCAGCAACTAGCACTATCATTTTATAATTTTACTACATTTATTTTATTTCTTGCCGACTAAAAAAAAAAATTACCTGTATTTATTTTACACTCATCCAAATAACTCCAAATAGTTTAAATACATTGCATTCCTTTTTGGGTGCTCCTTCTTGCTAGTTTAAATAATAGTAGGAAGTATCTAAGTACTTCTTTACTTCTGTGTAGTAGGGACTCTAAGTTCGTAGGTTTTTTTACTTTTAATTTTGTAGCCCATTTGAGCATTAGTGGGCTTGAGGTCCCTTTAAGACTTTTTAAATTTTTTCAATTTTAACGTGTATGCCCCTATATGGGTTTTCCCAAAAAAAAAAAAAATTGCATTCCTTTTGCAGTGTATTCCCCTTTACTCTGCATCTATCTTTTACCAATCAAACATTCCATAAAATGGTTTAAACATTTCATTCAATGATAAATATGAATGAACAAATAACGAAGATTCATAAAATGAATCCAAATCAATTAGGCAAAAGCTAATGATGTTGATAACATGAAAATTTGATAAATCCAATGACCAATATGATACATATATTATTATAATTCTTTTCATAGTCACCCTTAACAAAAAAGTGCATCATGACGGAAAGTTGAATATTTTCTTACATAATACACATTAAAAAAAATTCAAGCTATTGATTAATGTGGAATTTGTTTTGGTTTTATTTTATTTAATTTTTAGGATCTTAATTTTGAATTAATTTATTTGATTATTAAGATTTTATTATATTTGAATTCAATTAGTTTAATCATTTCTTGAAATCTTGAAATACAACTTCTATAAATAAGGGTTGAATGGTAATTATTATAAATTATTAAAGCAATAACTTGAATTAAAAGAGTCCCTCCCTCTCCTTTCTCGTAATGTAAACTTTTCCACCATATATATTCTCTTATTACTAATCTATCCTTTCTCCCTCTCCATCAATTATTTCTCATGGCCATCTTACGAAGTGGAAATTTGTATTCTAAATTCCTCCTTCCTGTAGCGACATCACAAAGCATTTGAATCCCATTCTCATAAATGACATTATATTTCACAAAGATAATAAATGTTTGAGGCAATAAAATTCGTAGAAAGTTACTCTTGTTTATGCATCAATTGGTTTTAGAGTTAAATTGTATCGTGACAATTTTATTATAATTCTAAAGTAAGGTGCCAAGATTATGCCTAAGAAACATTACAAACATAAGAAATCATATATAGAACTGCAATATTCATCTTATTCATTATGGAATTAACATTATGAGTTAATTGACATGTTTCATCATCTAAGTACGCAAGATTGTATTTGATATGCTCTAAATTTGGGTGAAATATATGAACCACATCATTACAAGCCATAGACATAAGTAATTACACTAGGTAACATAAGTATAAGTATATCATATGATGATTGGTCAAAATATTTCTTTAAGGTACTGGATGAAACAACTAACATATAATACAACTATCTCACATATGACTCAAATTTATCCACATGATCATAGTTCATATTCTTATGAAAATAGAAAATATAATGAATCATATTACAATGGATCTTAATATGGTTATACTTATAAAGTTCATGTTCATTCTAATCCAAAACCATCTCTTTATGATGATATACCATAATACATACCAATTTATCAAACCCAAAAGTTTGGCAACATGCATCAATTTAAAAAATTAAGGTAAATTTTTGTCACCTTCAATTCAAAACACTAATCTTTGTGATGAACTCATTTATGAAGATTATGATCATAGCTTTTGTTGGCCCTTTAGAGAAGTGTTCTGTCGTGATGGATGAGCTCTCTACTACTCTTAAAAGTTTGAAATAATTTTTTTATTTGGTATTACCATTATTTGGATTAAGGTGGATGTCACTTTTACTATTTATTGCCGAATGAATTTGATGAAAAGAGTTTTAAAATCCCATCTTATCTATATTATTAGAGAAATCAATCAACTGTTGATGTTTATTAACTTTTTCTTTTCATATGTTCACAAGGAAGGTAATGCTTGCGCTAAGTGGTTAGATAATTTGGGTTATAAGTTGAATTGTCTTACTTATTTTTCTAATTCTAATTTACCTATGTTACTTAAATGCATGATTAGGTTGGACAAAATGGGATTACCGCATGTTAGAATTTAGCCTTCCTTTGGTATGCTTCAGTTTGGCTAGGTGTTATTTTAGCAGATGTGTTAGGTTTTTATGGTCCTTCACTGTTGATAGTTGGTTTTGGTTTATGGTTATTACTTTTAACTTTTAATTGTTGGTTTCTCTGGAGCTGGCCACTAATTGCTTTAGCTCTTTATTTCATCCCAACACTTTCATGTGTGTTATGGTGATGGTCTTAAGCTGTGATTAAATTTTTTTTATCCTAATGTTATCCCTATTTATTATTATTATACTCTCAGGAGGTGCAGTGTATCCTTGTGTAGTTTGAGGGCTAAGTCTGCTGGCCTCTTTGGGATGTTTGCCAGGGGCTTCAATAATATTCACCATTTTTGTTTTGTTGTGGTGTTGGGTTTGTCCAATCTTTGGGACAGTTGATTAGTAGAGTTATGCCCTAATTTTTGCACTCATACAGTGTTTCTGAATTTTCGTATATAGAGGTTTTCTCCTATTTTGTGCATTCTAGAACTATTTGTTAGCAAGGATTTTTGGCATTTCTGGGGGTTCTATTGATGGCTTTCAAAATTACTATGGGCTACAGTTTCATCTTTTTGCTAGGGTGGTGGTTGTGTTTGGAATTCATCTGCTTGTGGATTTATGGTTGTGTGACTTTATTTTTTGTACTTCTTCTCTTTTAATCTTGCTCTGTGCATCTTCATGTGTCTAAGAGTGTCTAAGTGTAGGATTGAGTGGCATTGGGGTTATCAAATTGGTGACTGTTTTGGTTAACTCTTCCTGAGCTTTATTAGCCTGTCTCCTTTTCTGGTTTTCCTATTATGGATTTCTTCTAATATTTTTTGTGGGCTGGAAGTATTTTTTCATTAGATTTTCCATTTTCTTAATTTGTATTAGTGTTTGCATGATCTACTTTATGGTCATATGATTTTTGAGGACTCCACAATTTAATGTTTTAGTTGGCGTGATATTACTACTACTTTTACTCTATGGAACAATATTTTGTTGTTATTATTAGTTGCGTGGTATAATCTGTCTTAGGTTATCTTTAATAGTGGTTACTACAATCAACATCATAACTGGAATTTTAGGATTAGTATTTCGAGTTTGGGGTTTCTCTATGGCTGCCCCTATAGTGCTGTATTTGTTTTCTGTGTTTTCATATAGTGTTTTTATACTATACAGGTTTGTGTGAGCTCTTATTAGTTAGATGTATTAGGATTCTGAGACCTTTTTATTATGCTCTTTATGAAATAGACTATATGCAGTGCTATGTTGGGCTTTCTAGCTACTATTGGTTGTCATGTATGATGGATCAAAATTATTTCTCTATTAATTGCTTTCTTCACTTTTTTATCATGTATTATTTTTTGGACAACTATCTTGTAGGTTTTGATGGTGATTTTGAGAAGTTTTACTAAAGCTATAGTGGTTTGATCTTTGATAGTCTTTAAACTTTGTTGTTGCTATTTTTTAGTATCAATTTTGATAAGTATAGGGATATCCTTAATGTAGTTATGTCTTTTCAGAATGTTAATATGCATAACTATTTATTAATATGTTGGTTGATTTATTAGCTCAATGTTTTTACTACTTATGCCATTTCTTTTCTATTTCTTTTAATTGTTTTATTTATTGTCCTTTAGTGTCCTTGCCTTCCTTATTTATAGGTTTTTGGAAACTTTTTTTTATTTTGTGTAGGGTCCACTTTTGGTTGGAAAGTCTAAGCTGAATGGTTACAATTTCTTCCTTTCCAGTTGGGTTTTTAGAATGTTATTAGGCATCATTGTAATCGTGCTTAGTGGAGATATCAACCTCTTAGGCTTTCTTTTTTTACCTTTTTTGTATCTCTTCTGAGTAGTTGCGAGCTAGAGGTTCCCTTAAGGACCTATTAACCCTTTTTTTATATTAACATGTAGGCCACGTAGGTGGGTTTCAACCAAAAAAAAGTAGATTATTATTGGGATGACCAAATTTTTTATATGAACTATATGATGATGATTGAACAGTAATCAAGAATATTTCTATTTGTAATCTTAAGATTATGCTCAAGTCTACTCTTGAGCCTAAATCTAATATCCCTCAATCCTATTACTGTGATTGAAATATGTTAAAATTTTGAGATAGAAAAATAAGGTGTTTCCCATATTCTTCTTTTCTAACATGATTTTTCTTCAATAATGCAAGTTGGTACAGATGTTCTAAAAACTATTCCATGATTCCTTATTGAAACCATAGTTTGAGTTAAATTTACTACTTAATGTAATTTCCATGTTACTATGGGATTTTTATTGAGACTATTTTAAGAAAAATAGATAAAACATGGAGACATCGAGATCCTAAACATACAAATTCTACTTCTAATGTTTAGATAACACACGGTTATATAAAAGATGTTCATAAAGCAACTTCACCTCCTCCCCCACCGTGAAAATCCATCCTAAAAAAATGGGCTTCTATTAAAGTTCCAAAGAATAAATAACAAAAAAAAAACACACATAAAAAAATCCAAGACTAATTCAAATATAATATAGTATTTAAGATTATTATAATATTTATTTAATGATTTATTTCAACTCTATCATTGTTTACTTAGGAATATTTTTTATTTTAAATTAGCAAGTATGATTATTCAGGATCATCTATATTTGAATTTAAGTTAGTTTAGTCTTATCGTGTAATCATATTCCCCTAAATATGGGTGTTGAATGAGTGTCATTTTGAATTATTGAGTTATGAATTACAATTAAGAGATTTCCTCGCCCTCTAGTGAGTATGTTTCTTATTTATCTTTTCATCAACTGCATCACCTCTTTTGTTTATCTGATAAAAATTCTAAGAGAACTCTTGATTAAGGATGAATTGATGTTTAGATGTGCAACAATTTTAGTTTTAGGTATGTGTGATGGAAGTAAACCCGATCAAGATCCCATGGTTCCATTTTCTCTGATATACAATAGGGTTCAGTTTACCAACACTAGAAAATATCGATTGTAATGTCTATAGTAGCCAAGGGTTGCCTCCTTTGAGGGATTCCAAGTAAAATAGAGTGGTTAAAATTAGATTTTATTTATTTAGGTTGATCTTGTGGCTTCTATATTATAGGTGGCCAGCAAGTTTAGTTTTAAAATGGGGCTTAGAGCTTCCATTAGAAGTATCCCATTTGTTTGGAAAGTAGTGTCTTATTACTTTTATTTCAAGTAGCCCACATACTTTAAAAGGTTGGGTCTTACTGCTTTTTTTTAAAGTATCTCGTATTGCTGGTCTTATGAATTCCCTTAGAAGTAGCCTATAGGTTTCGAATTAGGGTTATTCACTTAGAATTTTCCCTAGTATGTGGGTCATACTACTTTGCTTAGATGTAGCCCGTGTTTAGAATTAGGGTTAATTTATTTTAACCTAGATACTTTCTCCAATGTGTGGATCTTATAGCACTCTATTAAAATTATCCCATATAATAGGACTTACGTCCTCTATTAGAGGTTGTCATGTTTTTTAGGGATGTGTTATATATTCTGAGAAAGTTTTCTCTAACGCTCTAAATAAAGTTGGACTTATGACCTCTATTAGAACAAGCCCATTGAACTTGAGGTAGTGAAGATTTGGTTTAATTAGGTTTTAATAAAAAATATATAGCTTATCACACTTCACAACCCCTATATCAGCATCAATGTCATGTTTACAACATTAGCTTTTGAATAGATTTGTAGCTTTACTTCTTTGTTTCAGCACTACTCTTACATGCAGTAGTAGTTTTACTTATAGTGGTAGCTCTTTCTACTATTTTTCTTTCAACACTAATTTTTTTTCCTTTCAGTAACAATTCTTTTTAGTACCATATTAAATTAAAAAAAATTTACTTTAGTACCATTTTTTACCACCTTGTACTGACTTTTATTTACTTGTATGCAGGTGTATGTGATTAGCAGCTATAGGAGCTGGAGCTTAAGATGCTAGTTTGCAAGGAGCTAGATCTTACATGGAGAAAGCCCTATTTTCCTCCCAAAAACTTTGCAGATTATCCCCAAAAAATAGATAGACAATAAAATAGTTGAAAATTTTTTGGCAAAATAAAGTTTTCGATGCTCAATTTACCGTCGAACAAACTTTCACTTTAACATTTACTGTTGATCACACTTCATTATGAGTTCACTAGGACCTACCTTGGATTCTTTCTGGTGACCCAATGATTAGATGGTGTCCACTTTTTAATCATATAGGTCCCAATCAAATTCAAATCTAATCCAAATCAAATTGAATTATGCTTTACAATCTTCGGTTCAAACTTAAATCAACCTTTAAATCATATCCAATCAATCTCATACACTCATTTGGCTGTTATTAAGATGGAAAACTCAAAATCAACCATTCAAGTCCAAAATCCATTCCAAATCCATGTTTCTAAACCAAAATCCAAGGTTAAGGACCCAAGTCCTAAAACCCTTTCTAGGTGATTTTTTACACCTTGAAACCAAGTCAAATTACCTCTGATTTGGGGTCTATTAAATGCATATTATTTATATGTCTCTAATATAAACCCACCAAATTTGAGCTCATTCTGAGGAAACCAAACCTAAAATGAAATTGATTTCCAAAGGCTAAAAAAACTTTAAATATTTATAGCATGTGCCACTAGACTTGCCATTCAGTGGAATTTTACCTTTGGATTCTTTCCAAATCTTTAAATCACATACATGGCCTTTTTCATGACCTTTTGATCAGTAACCTATACTTTGTTGGGCCCATTTTGACCTAGGGTTGACCAGGGGTTCAAAATGGCCAAAATGTCCTTTAAAAGGATTTTTTCTTTTCTCTAAAATTCAACATGGACTACGCATATCAACCTTTAGAACCTATCCCAATAGAACCTAAATATCATTAGAAACATACAGGACCTAAATCTACCCTGTCATTTGACCTAGTAAACCAAGTCAACTATGGTTGATCAAAGTGTCCCTTAAGGGTTTGAACACCCAATATAAACCAAATGAGATCCCCTTTACTTAGGACCTCTTCTATTATGTTCATATGATCAATTTGAGCTCAATGGAACCAACCCTTGAACCTGGGTCAACTTTGTTGACCAAGTAAATCAAGTTTTACCAAATGCACATGTGTCTTCCCCTTTTCAAACCCTTTGGCCAATGCCTTATCAAGCCTACCCAAGCATATGGGGTGACTCATTAGGTTCTTAGGAGACACCTCTTAAGGACCCAAGACTTATGCCCATATGGGTTATCCATTTGGCTATTCCCAGGTGCATAGAGAGGTTTCTCTTGAGCCAAATCCCACTATAAGCTAAATTGGATCAAACAAATGATGACATTGGGTCCGCCATGACCCAACACACCTTCCCTAGTTGACCCAAGCTTTGGGAAAACTTGGGTTAGGAATATGGCTAACCCAAAGTGGTCAAAACCATTATGGGTTCATCCATTTCTTAACCTAAATCCCACCGAGCCAAACCAATACCACCATTTGGTGGCCCTAGGTCCAACACACCTACCCTAGTCATCTTGAACCTTTGGTTGACTTGGCTCAACCGTTAGGCTAGCCCAATGAGGTCAAAACCAATTTGACCAGACCCATCCTCCACCACAAACCCAATTAGATCCTAGTGGTACTTGCATTGGATATCCCTTGAATTAATACACCTTTCACCTCAATCCCATTGGCTGGTTTTACTTGGGTCACACCTAAGTTGACCCAAACTATACATGTTTGGTTTGACTCAAGATCATTCCAACAATTGGGCTGGCTCTTGCCAAATCGAGCTAATGGAAGAGTGACCTAATTCCCAGTAGCCTTTCCAGCTAGAACTGACCCAGCCCCAATAAGAAACTGATTTAGGGTCACATGTAAAAGTGCAATTCGACTATGTAAAAATGGATTTAATTAATTCAAAAATTACAAGAAACTTAAAAAAAAAAAACATCTGCTCACACACTTGTCATATTTAAGTTTCTTAGGCTCATTAGAAAGATATTGAGGATATCTTTAAAAGCCTTATGGTCTCCAGCTCGGATTTTGCATGAAACTTAGTGAATTTCATTAACTATCCTAGGAATATTTTATGTATTTCTCTATATATTGAAATCACCATAGCTTAAGACCTTGGGAAATTAAACTTGTACATGTCTCTAACATGTCCAAATTTCCTATCCCTTGTTTGAAGTGTTCAAGGGCACCTTTGAGTTTATTTGGGATTATTGGAAATATTTTGAACCCTAATTTCAAATTGACTTTATGATCTTTCTAATGGGAATCAAGATTTGAATGTTTTTGTGTTAATTATTCTTCAAATAGGGAGTATAGATCCTTTGATTTTATCTCCCTCCAAGCCTAAAATATTGAATTAGGATTTTTTTAAGGTTACTTAGAGGTTACTTTTGGTGGTTTGGTTAACCACCTTAGGGATTTCCACTTAATCCCAAATTAAGAGGGATTGGACTATGAGATTAGGTGGTCTCTGATCCTAATTTTCACTAGAAATGGAATTTATTTGGTTCACCTACTTGGAAACTTAAAATACCTCCTTAGATTTAGCCTTGAAAATTAATCAAATCATAACTAATTCATAATAAATCCTAAAAATTCAAATAAGCCCTGTAATTTCTCATAAATGAACCCTTATTCTACAAAAATTAAAATCCATACAATTATACCTCCAATTTGACACTAATTTAATTTTTACAGAAAATTGACAACTAATTAAAATAATTAATTCAAAATATTTAAAAATTCCAAAAAAATTCTCTAAATACTTGTAAATACCCCCTTAGGTAATTCGTGACCTTTGGGGGTGATTCCAAGAGGTTTAGAATTGATTTGGATCAAGATTTAAAAATCCCCTTAATTAGATAATTTTAGAAAATTGAGAAATACCTTAACTTTAAAAATTCACTAATAATTTTAGGAAAATCAAATTTAATCAAACTCATAGACATTCAAATTAAATTAATCTCTACTATTTTCTAAAAATCTCAAACCTCCAAAATTAATTCAAATTCAATAAGTCAACTCTTTTTTTTAAGGGAAATCCATAGAGGGGTCTACACGTTAATTAAGGAAAAAATTACAAAACCCTTAAAGTGACCTCAATCTTACTAATGTTCATAAGAGCTACAAAATTAAAGGGGAAAATCCTAAGAGCTCAAGGTCCCTACTAAACAAAAGTATAATAACACCTAGATACAATTTACGGTGCACAAGTAAAAGCACCCAAAAGAAGGAAGATAACAAAAACAAGCAATGAGCTCCAGCTTCCTATCCAAGAAGACACCACCACAAACACCTACACTAATAAAATCCTTTTTTTTTTGAAACCGTGCAAAAGCAACGCATTTAAAAAAATAAGAAGGGGAACAAACCTAGATACAAACTATAGTGGTAACATCTCATCCTTGATTAAATCAATCAAGGGTACCGGAATGCTACCGAAGGAAAAACTATCAAAATTAAAGCTACCATATAAAGCTAAAGTAGCACAAAAATCAGCTACTTTATTACATTCCCTATTAACTTGATGAAAAATGACCTTATTAAAGTCATTGGAAGTAAAGCTCTTTGGCCGGCCAAATATCCAAGTTCCAATCAACTTTCTTCAAAGAATCTTGTAAGAATGTAATTACATTAGTATTATCACTTTTAATGATAATACCTTTACTTTCAAGCATACAACTTTGTATAAAATCTCTAATATCCACAATCACCTCCATCTCAAGATGTGCAATGTCCCAATGAATCTTATTCCTTCCAAAAGTAAGAAGAAGTCTACCTTTATGATCTCTGAAAATACCACCAATACCTCCTCTATTTGAGCTCAACAAGGATGCATCCACATTGATCTTCATCCAATCTAGCGGTGGAGGGTGCCAAGAAGTATAGAACTCACTTGGGAGATTACCACCCCAGTTAACTATATATGGAGAAGACTTTAAAACTGCTAGAGAAAGCACATTTGCAGCCACAGAAGAACATGGCATAGCTACCTTACCATACTTAACTGAGTTTCGTGTTTTCCAATTCACAAACACATCAACACAATAGATTCTAGCCATACCAGAATTATGGCCAGAACTCCTTTTTAGCTCTTCTAAACTACACTCCAAAGATTGGAAAACCGGAATAAAAAAACCCCATTCTCAGATTTTAGTAACAACTTCTTGAAGATACTTATAGTGAACAATAATGTGATCATAGTTTTCCACCTCCTGGCACCCTCTAGCACAAAGATCATAAATTGCAAGTCTTTAGAACTTAAGAAAATGATTTGTGGGAATAGAAAATTTACTAAGTCACCACCAAAAAATTTTCACATTATAGTTAAGCTTTAAACTCTTAAGCAAGATATAAAAACCATCATCATCACTAACACCTCTCTCTTTCATCACATTATCATAAGCCATTGCAGAAATGAATTTACCCAAAAACTTACAGATGGTTTCCAGCTGATCCTCCCGCTGTCCATCAAATTACACATTTCTGATAAGGATGACAAGATCTTCATGGAAAAAAAGGAGTAGCTTTCCTTCATCCCATTTCCCTGTATCAGAAATAAAATGTTGAACTTTCCAATTTTCTAAAGCACCACAGTCAACAAAGGTTGGCAAATCATTGAGACATCTATCCATCAACTAAATATCACTTAGAAATTGAATTTTATCTCCTCTTCCCACTCTCCATCTAACAATTGGTTTCAAGTTTTTACCTCCATCCTTTAAAATTTTCCAAGTACTGGAAGATCATTTCAAGAAATTATCATTCAAAACATTGTTACCAAACTTAGCCTTAATCATTCGGTGCTGTAAAGGGTCCAGTTTTTGGATATAGTTCCAGGCTAATCTTTCTCGTAGAGTACTAGTTTTGGTTGTGATAGACTGAACACCCAAACCACCAGCATTCCTTGGATTATAGATTTCATCCCAAGAAATATAATGCAACCCCTGTTTCCCAACCTGTTTATGCCAAATAAACCTCCTACAAAGTTTCTCCCCCTCATAAATCACCTTCTTAGGAACCAGAGAATGAGTAATAGTAAAGTTCGGCAATGAAAGCAAAGAGGTTTTGATAACTGTAATTTTACCTCCCAAAGAGAGAGATTTCTTCCCCAAAACATTAAGTCTATCTGTGACATGGCTTAACATATCCAATCTCTATAAGGATATCTTAATTCCCAATTAATGCAATTCCTTAACCACCTTGAAACCAAAGATTCTAGCCACCTTTTTCTTATAAGAACTCTTAACAATCTTACCAAATATAATCTGGGACTTGTTAACATTTACCCTTTGACCCGTCTAATTACACAAATCCTCCACAATGCATTTTAATAGATGTTCCGTGGAAGTGGTCACCCAAGAGAAAAGCAACACATCATCTGCATATAGAAGATGCGAGATCCTTGGACCTCTAGGAGAAACTTGAATGCCCAAAACATGACCCCTTTGCTCAATTACATTATATAAGAACACATAATGAATAAGTATGGCGAGATAGGGCAGCCTTGCCTAAATCCACAATGAGCATCAATCCACTTCATGTACTTTCCATTTAGGATAATAAAAAACCTTGCATTTACCACACATTCCATTAGTAACTTGGAAAAGGCTGAGGGGAAGCCATACCAGTGGAGAATTTGATTCAATGTTGGCCATCCCCTACTCTCATACGCCTGCTCCATGTCAAGTTTCACAGCCATAAAACCTTGTTTATTTTTAGAGACTTTAAATTTCTTGAAGATCTCCTGCGCCAACAAGCAATACTTAGACGTTGATCTCCCTGGAATGAAAGCTACATGCTCCTCGGAAATCATCCTTGGCATACATATCTTCAATCTGTTAACCAACATAGTGGCCACAATCTTATATGCACTTTGACAGAGATTGATAAGTCTGTAACTAGCTGGCACCACTGGATTCTTAAATTTAGGAATTAAGACAATAAGCGTATCTTTCCATTCCTTATGCATTACTCTAGAATTTAGGAATTTCTTGATTGCACTCCAAGTAGTCTCACTCACTAAGTTCCAATAGCACTTGAAAAAGGAAGAAGTCACACCATTAAGTCCTGGAGACTTATTGTTTCCATGGTGAAAAACTGAGATTCTGCACTCCTCCATGGTAAAATCTACATCTAAAGCAGCTGCAATCAAGGCATTCATCATTTATTTTTTGATGGATAAGGCCACCCAGTCAAGTCACAAATACTTCCATTTTCTTTCAAAAAAATGTAAAAAGGCTTGATCAATTTGATCATCTTCCTCCACCAGAGTGTTATTAGCATCCTTAACTTGCCTTATCCACTTTGCATTCCTTCGGGCTGATCCAAAGTTATGGAAAAACTTTGAATTAGTGTCCCCTTCCTCATGTCATCTAGTTTTAGCTCTTTGGTTCCACCAAATAGATATTCTTCTAAGAGTTACATTAAGCTCATGAACCTTTCTTCTAAGATTGAGCAAGTCATCACAAGAAAAACCAAAACCCGAAGCCTCCTTAATTTGCAATTCCAGAATCTCTCTATTTAAATCCTCCTTCAGCTTATAAAGATCTAGGTATTTATTTTTATTCTAGAAAAATAATGCTCTCAACGTCCTCTTGAGCTTTCTATGAAGCACCTCCACCTCTTCACCAAAATCAGCCTTCTTCCATGAATTATGGATAATACTCCAAGCAGCTGGGTAAGACGTCCAAGTATCTTCAAATCTAAAAGCCTTACTCCTGTTAATCTTCTTAACATCCATATTGAACACAATTGGGCTGTGATCAGAAGCCACTCGAGCCAGATGCTTAACCTTCGCAAACGGCACCAAGTGTAAAGCAGAGGAATTGAGCAAGCACTTATCAAGTCTTTCACAAATCCTAGAGGAACCCTCCTTATTGTTACACCAAGTAAAACTTGGTCCAAAAAATCCTGCAACATGAAAATCAGAGTTAGTCTTAAATTCATTCATTTCTCTGGGCCCTCTAGAGAATAAGAATCTCTTGCCATCCTTCTTCTCTTCCTTATTTAAAAAGCAGTTAAAGTCCCATCATCCCCCCCTCCCAACAATGGCAGGACCATAATCCTTCATACAATTCTCAAGAAAGTTCCACTAATAAAATCCTTCAAAAAAGGTGAAGGCCATGAAAGAAATAGCACAAAAAAATAATAATCTATAATAGGGTGATAACTCCAAAAGGTATGCATAATACAGATAAAAAAGGGCCAATATGAATCAAAATTAAGAATCCAAACATTATCATGGAACAGGTAAATTCTCGGGTATATGGGATGCTAATCAGTCTTTTAGGCTAACCAATATGCATTGGTATCCTGCTCCACCCGATTAGATAAAGGTAATTGTGGACGCAATCTTTTTACCCTCCTATAAAGCTTGAATTAGAGGTGTGTTTCATGATCACAAAGGTAGATTCTTCTTGGATTTTGGAAAACTGTATGTTCATTGGGAGATATCTACATTTGAGCTTTTGGCTACTCAATCAATCAAGGAGTTGATCAAAGATTGAATGTTTGAACACAAGGGAAATATAATTGAACGAGACAATGTTAATGTTATAAAGTTTTTTCAAAATACTAAACAAAGTGGAGACCCAAGGTATGAATATGTTCATTTATTCAATGGGTTTAATCAAGTTATTTTTAGTTGTGTAGATAGAAGGTGTAATACGTTAGCGGATTTATGTGCTAACTATTATATTTTGAGTTTTTTTATTTTGGATGATGCTAGTATGAATACGGTTCCTCCTTTTTTATGTCTTTGTTAAAGGAGGAATCTAATGTTGTGAGTCCTTAGTTTTTTTCCTTAGTTTTTTAATGAAATTTGGTGCATTTTCTTCAAAAAAAAAAACCTTATCAATAGAATAACTCGAGCATCCAACATCTGCTCTATGATTCAAAATAGCAGGGTCAATAGAAATGCAAGAAGGATCACCAAATTTCTTCACCACCAAGATATAAATAGCCAAAACATCATTTAATAAAGAGATCCTAGAACCTTTAATCCCAAAAAAGTTGTAAGAATTTCCAAAACAACTTGGGCCGGGAATCACCAGGAAAGGAAACCAGCGACCTAGAAGAAATAGGGTAACAAAAGAAATAGAGATGTAATTCAATATGGCAGCCCAAGATACAGGCCACCCAAACATAGGTCAAGAGATCAATGAGCCAAAAAAATATCACCATAACCAGAATACCCAACCAGACATCTATGCAAAAGCACCAGGCACAAAACAAAGCACCAAAACCATTAATGAAGGGGCTACAAATATAAAAGCCACAATGCCCAGTGATAGCGCCGATCAAAAGATACCAGGAAACTCCCAACAACCAAGCCCTAAAATCACTCAAAATACACAGCCACCAACAGAAAAACGACCATTAAAAATAGAACCTATAAAACTCATTATCACCCAACTAGAAAGAAAAAAAGCAAAAGGATAAAATGCTTAATAGATAAACTTCAGGAAACCAACCAGGAGGCAACAAAACCAACTAAATATCTCTAGGAAATCACCATTCACACAAAAACAATTACCCATAAATAGATAAAAATTGACACTATAAGCAACAAAGAAGCCACACCAAACACTCACAACAGACCTCTTCCAGAAATAAAAAGGTCACCTAAGAAACTTGAAAAACAAGGCTCCCAAGAAACAATAATGACGATCAAAAGAGAAGAAAATAGAATAGTAAAATAATGCCTTTAAACTAGCTAGGAACCCAAACAACACAAAGCTACAGGGGTCCAAAAACTAAAAGTCACAACACCAAACGAAAGAATAAAGTTGAAAGAAGCTAGACAAGAAAAGAACAACAAAAAAAGAAAAATCTGAGAGCAAGCCCTCAGAAATAAAGAAAGCAGGCTAAGAACCTCCAGTTAACAGCAAAAATTTGGCTCTAATATAAGGCAAACAAAATTTATCTTATTTTAAAAGAACCTCCAATAGAGAAGGGAGGTTAATGGAAGTAAAATCAAACATACAGTGCAAGCCATTCCCCTAATTGGCAAGCCAATTATCACACACATTAGCATCCTTATGAACAAGAGAGAAAGAAAAGTTCATAAAAATAACTCACCAGATAAAAAGGAGAAGAATTACACACCGAGTGCTTAACAAAATTTAAGAATGGAAAACAATACTTAGAATCAACTTCAAAAATAATGGTAGTTAAATCAAGTGAGATGCAAAGCCTTAAACCATAGAGAATAGCCAAAGTGATAGCTTTATTAACATCAAAATTCTGTAAAGGACCAGTAAAAGCCATAATGAAGCTACCATGAGTATCTCTGATTACCTCACCACAACCCAAAGAAGGCCCAAAGCTAGCACTATCCACATTAGGTTTAAATGAATATAAAGATGGTTTGGTCCAATAAAAAAATCTATGATCTTCAAGAATATGATCAACCTCCAGCTCTATACCTATCTTAGAAGTAGAAGAACGATAGTTCTTAAAATTCTTGATAGAGAGTAATTTAACATAGAAAAGAGTAACAACCTTATCTTTCACATTTTGAATAATCCTATGGTGGTTCATACCAATACCATTAAAGATAGAGTTATTCCTATCGAAGAATAAATACCAAAAAATGAGAGAAGGAATAACATTTTTGATATGGCCTTTGGAACTGAAGAACCAACATTTAAGCATAGTAGTAATAGACATTTTAGCATTAAAGGAATTTAATTGAAAAATGTCATCAAAATGAATCCATGTTTTAACAGCTAAGGGACCCAAAAGAAAAACATGATGCATATTTTTGACATGAAAACAATATTGCCATTTGGATGGTAAATAATGCCTCTTTTAATTAAGTTGTCATCCGTAGGAATGAACTTATGTAAGATTCTCTAAACTAAGACATCAACCATGGAAGGAATAATTTTATGCTAAAGCAAATAAAAATTATTAGAAACCTCATTCTTAGATCTAAAGGCATGCTGAGCATCCTTTAATCTAAAACCACCATCTTTGGACAAGCCACATAAGAGAAAATCATCATAGTCAGTATTAAGTGGGAGATTTAAAATTTGTTGAATAAAAGAATCCAAAATAACATGTTGAAACTTATTGAATCTAGAATAGATTGTTAGACCTAAGCTTATTTCCCAAGGCTAACAAAGAAGGGGGGGGGGGTTGAATTAGTAATTTAAAAATTTTACTCTTTGATCAAAAAGTTTGAAACCGATAGATGATTCATAGCAAACTAATTTTTAAAGATTTCAAAATAATCTTTTTACCACGAAAAATTAAAACTTGTAGTAAGTAAATAAATAAGGTAGCAAAAATAAAAAGACACAAAGGTTTATAGTGGTTTGTTCAAACACGACCTACATCAACTCTCTGAAGTCTCCCACTTCATGTATTACACTATTACCACAAGTGTCTCTACTTTTTCCCCCAGAACAAGATGGAGAAGCCTTCACAAAAATCTCTTCCACCAATACTCGGTGTGGCAAAGAACCGTCATTCTTTCACACCCTCCAAGTGTAGGTAGAGAAGCTTCATCCTTTCACACCCTCTAAGTGTAGGTAGAGAACCATAATCCCTTCATACCCTTTAAGTGTAGGAAGAGAACCTTCAGATGTTCATACTCTACAAGTGAAGGCAGAGACCTCGGCTATTCACACTTTCCAAGTATTGGCAGAGAACCAAATCATTTTGAAAGATCTTCACATAAGAAATTTAAAAAGATAAGAGAAAGAATGAAGAAACACAAGTAACACATAGAAATCCTTACCCATGATTAACCATGTGAACCCTTCATGCTCAACTAAGAAGAAATCAATCTCAAACACGCTCTCACACTATCTCCTTCAATTTCCCTTTACAACTCATGAAGACCAAAACGACAAAAAGATTAAGTGTCAGTTTTTAGCGGTCCTTTTATAGAAAATACACAAAAACCATACAGAAAATTAAAATTATCAAATTTGACGTCCACGATAGTATGAGACGATTGTATTTTTGTTCTTATAAATATTACAAATACTAATGCGTACGAACTCATTGTGAATCGGTACAAAATCATTTTATACCCGATCATCATCCAGTATGAATTATGTTTGTTCACAAATATAAGAAATTTCAAAGTACATTTATACGAACTATCAGGTTGAAGTAATTTTCGCATGTTCGTTCACAAACAGAAGAAATTTCCGCATTTGTTTTATTTGTGGAAAATAAATGTGGAAGCAAATAATAAGAAAGAACACACCAGATTTATAGTGGTTCGGTCAAACCTTGACCTACGTCCACTCCTTTGAGGCACCCTCTAAGTATTGCACTAAAACAAGTGTCTCTCCTTTAGCCCCCACAACTAGGTGGAGAAGCCCTTACAAAATCACTTCCACCTTCCCCGGTGCGGCGGAGTTGTCGGGTCCTTTGACACCAAAGAGATCTTATTCTTTGGTGAACTTCCCTCGATACAAGCCTTGAATCCGATGATATTATGATGCAAGCCTGCCAGAGCAACCGTGTGGAATCCCCCTCCACACTCCCTTGAGTCCCCCCTCATAGGATCTTCTCCCTCTCTCAGACTTTACCCGTTCCTCACTCCCTTTCAAGCTTTCTCTTCAATTTCCCCCACAAGAACGAAGCTACAATGGCTGCAAAATACACTTATAAAGGTGCCTTGACAAAGCTTAAATAGAAGCTCTCAAAACAAGCTCATTAATACAAGTTGCAGACATTATCGTCCAGGACGATACTAATATCATCCTCTACGATTAGTGTAATTTAAGCCCAATCAGTCAGGATGATTTGAGATGATTAGAAGAAGTTTGTTCATATCATTCAGGATGATAATATATCATCCTGGATGATCAGTACAAATTATGGAATATCATCCTCGACATTGCCCTGAAAAATGGATATCCGATGACCAATCATCCAGCATATCGGCCAGGATGCCCTAATTAGGGTTTCTGCTTTTGAACAGATTATCTAGGCCGATATAAGTATCATCCTTGACGATGTTACCAAAAACATAAACTCTCAGGGAACTATCAGAAATCTTCCAAGTTACAAAACATCAGGAGCCACACCAAATACATTAGACTCAAGAAAGGAAAAATGGTATAAACTGACTCAGACCTACTCTACCCAATCTTGAGATGGTTCCAAATTGCAGTCCGATCGTGTGAACCTGAAATGTCAATAGATAAGGCAGTCGTAGAGAAAAAGAATGTTTGCTATCATCAAAATCATAAGCCATAGATCCACAATAATCTCCCCCTTTTTGATGATGACAAACATTTCAATTTGAATTTGCAAAAAAGAATATTTTCTCCTAATCTCCCCCTCACTAGAATAACATTTTAAAAAATAGGGGAGATAAAAAATATTTTTGTTGTTTTTATTTTTTTATTTTTTGAAAAGAAAAAAAAAGATACAAATTCAACATTACGTTATCCCCCTTTTACGTTATCAAAAAAGAGAGGAGGCACTAACAAAAAAAAAACAAATAAGATATAAAAATGTTTTGTGATCTAGTGAAAAACAAATTTTCTTAAAAAGAGAAAGTTACCTCTTGGTTTTAATCAAAAACTTAGTAGAATTGGATTTGACAACGCATAGCCCATAAAATGTTAGAAATTTAGAATTTGATAATCCAAACTCAAGTTCTTTAAAAAGGCTCAAAAACTTTTTAATTCAATATCTAAATCAAGGAATAAATTAGAAAAAGAAATACTAATTTTTCAAAATTCCTTTCATAAAATATATCTAATAGAAGATTAATGCACAAATTGTTGAATCATGAATCATATTTTTCAAAATTAAGTATCGAAAGTATCTAAAATTTTCTTAAGCTTTTAAGAAGTACATAAATGGTAAGCATTAAACTTTGTGGGCTCATTTTATGTCTCTTGACAATTGGTTGGCGCACTGCACATCTTTTGATTTTTGATACACTTTTGTGTATATTTTTCAATTTGGTGTCATTGCGCATCTTTTATTTTTGGCATCATTGGCCAATTTTTTTTAATATGCTACCTTTCTGAAATCTTAAAAAATGAAAGTAAACCCATCCTATTGATAAAGTGAATTCTTGATTAAGAAAATTATGAGTTATATTCAATAACTTGCAAAAGATCCTTATGCAATAAATAAAATGTAAGGACATAAATAATTTAGTTTCAAAAACCAATTTAAAAGATGAAAAAGATTTTAAATCAAAAGTAGAATAACCTCTTTTAGGAAATAGAGATTGAGAATAAAAAACATGAGTTTCCTTTCTTTGACTGTTTTAGAGAAGTCAAACACAACTTACCAAAGATTTCAAGAAAAAATAGGAAGTAGATTTTTCATTTTTAGAAAAATGAATGTGTGTGTTGATCAGAGAAAAAACTTTCACGAAAATAAAAATTTCAAAGAATAAATAAAACAAAAACACAAAATAAAAATGAAAAATATAAAAACAAAAAACACAACACAAAAACACGAAAGGCTTTTAACCATTATCTCTCTCTTGGTCCGATTCTTCAGAAACCATATCTTCCCATGAGATTTTTTGCCTTTCATTATTGTACCAGTTTAAATTTTGCTTTTCCTTTCCCTTTTCTTTCGTAGGAAGAATTTTTAAATTATGGCACTGATATTTCATATGTCCAGGCTTCCTGCATCGAAAGCAAATAACGTCAGAAGAAATATGGACATACATACCACTTTTACCTTTTTTTCACTTTTTCTTATGCTTTGGTGAGCTTTGTGATTTGCTTGACGCATTCATCACCAACTAAGCTATCTCTTTTCGTATCTTCAGCTTTTAGCACTATCGCTTTACCTGCATTCAAAAGTCTTTGACCCAAACTTTGCTCGTAGGCAATGAATGAGCCAATCAAATTATCAATAGAATAATCATTCAAATATTTTGATCCACAAATAGCAACAACTTTAGCATCAAACTTATTCAGTAGACAATGAAGAATTTTGTTAACTTTTTCAAAATTTGAAAATTCTTTTCCTAAGAAATGCAATGAGGTTACAATTTGAATGAACCTGGTATACATGTCTAAAATCGTTTCAAAACATTTCATGGAAAACAGTTCAAAATCAAGCATTAACATATTCAACTTAGATTGCTTGATTTCATTAGTGCCTTCATATATGGTGTGTAGTTTATCCCAAACTCTCTTACTAGTAGTGCACTTAGATACTAACATAAAATCTTCAGAATTTAAAGCACGGAAAAAGCAATTTAAAAATTTTGCATTCAATTGAGTATTTACTTGTTCTTCCTTACTCCATTGATTAAAAGGAATATTAATTTTAATTCCATCTAAAACTCGTGACGGTGAAGAATAATCATTTAAAATCATATGCCACATACGAAAATCTATCGATTGCATGAAAATAGACAAGCGAGTTTTCCAAAAATCAAATGAAATATTTTCAAATAAAGGAGTTCTGGTGATAGAATAACCTTCCGCAACATTATAATTAGCCATGGATTAAAATTCAAAAAGTTTTCAAACTTAGTTTTTATGAATCCCGCTCTGATACCACTTAAAGGTGCTCAGATGACACTAAAAAGTGCTCTGATACCAATTGAAAGTGCTTAGATGACACTAGAAAGTGCTTTGAAAACACTTGAAAGTTCATCAGGGATGTTAAGCCTTATAGAACTGGCCCAAGGCTAAGTAAAGAGAGTGGTGAATTGGTAAAGAATAAATTTTAAATCAAAACACAAAACAAAATCACCACAAATAAAATAAATGCGGAAGTTAAATACAGAATCAAATAATAAGAAAGAACACACCAGATTTATAGTGGTTCGGTCAAGCCTTGACCTACGTCCACTCCTTGGAGGTACCCTCCAAGTATTGCACTAAAACAAGTGTCTCTCCTTAACCCCCACAGCTAGGCGGAGAAGCCTTTACAAAATCACTTCCTACTTCCCCGGTGCGGCGGAGTTGCCGGGTCCTTTGACACCAAAGAGATCTTCTTCTTTGGTGAACTTACCTCGAGACAAGCCTTGAATCCGATGATATTAAGATGCAAGCATGCCAGAGCAACCGTGTGGAATCCCCCTCCACACTCCCTTGAGTCCCCCCTCACAGGATCTTCTCCCTCTCTCAGACTTCACCCGTTCCTCACTCCCTTTCAAGCTTTCTCTTCAAGTTTCCCGCACAAGAACGAATCTACAATGGCTGCCAAAGACACTTACAAAGGTGCCATGACAAAGCTTAAATAGAAGCTCTCAAAATGAGCTCATTAATGCAAGTTGCTGGCATTATCGTCTAGGACGATACTAATATCATCCTGTACGATTAGTGAAATTTAAACCCAATCAGCCGGGATGATTTGAGACGATCAGAAGAAGTTTGTTCATATCATCCGGGATGATAATATATCATCCTGGATGATCAGTACAAATTGTGGAATATCATCCTCGACATCGCCCTAAAAAATGGCTATCCGATGACCAATCGTCCAGCATATCAGCCAGGATAATTTGGCGATCGTCCAGGCCGATTTGATCGTGAAATGAAGACATCATTACTTTCCTTAAATTTCAGAAAAATTTTGGAAAAATTGACCTGGATCATCCTGGAAGATATTTTATAGTCCTGGACGATCCACCTGGACGATGTCCAAAAATAGTTTATTTCCAAATAGATTTGGCGGCATATTCTTTCTAAATTGAGCCTATCATCCTGACTGATACAAAATCGTCCAGGATAATGTGTTTTGCATCAAGACGGCTGCTTTAAAGAGGATGCCATAATTAGGGTTTCTGCTTTTGAACAGATTGTCCAGGCCGATATAAATATCATCCAAGATGATGTTACCAAAAACATAAACTCTAAGGGAACTTGGTGAAAAAACTTTTATTTTGAAACAAGGTGAAAAAACCCACGAAACCATGCCAAGATCACCGAGAGACAAGCTTGGATGGAGGAACCCTAGATTACCTCAAAATCGCCAGAGAGCACGAGACTGTAACGGTCTAAGTCAAAAAGTTAACTCTTTGGTCAACAATAGTTCAAAACTAGGTAAAAATTTTAGAAAATCATAACTTAATATAGAAAATTCCAGATTAAGAAAACTCAGAATTTAATTACTCATCTTAAGATCTAGTATTTAAGAAAAATATTCAAAAGTTTGGAAATCACTTTAATTTTAAAAGTATACTTTTAACCCTTTAATTAATAAAATTAAACATCTCTAATAATCCCAAAATTCTTTAATTGAGCAAAAATTTCTAAAACTTTTATTTTAATCTTTCAAATAAGTAATCAATCAATTGGATTAAAACTCATCAACCCTTAATTCTCAACTATTTGAATTAACTTAACTTACCCTGATTACTGCTTGATAACCCAAGCCTATTAGGCTATTATTATAGCCCGAAGGAAGGTGAAATAAAATTCATGACCTTGATGAAAAACAAAAGTAATAATAATTTAATTATTTAAATATGACTATATTATGCTTTAATTTATTAATTTTTACACTAAAATATTATGCTTTAACAAACCTGAACATCAAATAACTCTAATAAACTACCTACCTTAGGATCTACCAAGCCACACAATCTTTTGCGTACACTTTAGATGATTTACTAGGACAAACAGTTATAGTCTAAATTAGGAAGATATTTTGTTTTACTATAATGTATTTTATTTTTTTAATTTTTTATTGCATGCTGTGATTAAAAATTTATTAATGTGAGTTTTTATTTATTATAATTATAATATATTAACTAGTGTGATGGGTGATAGAGTATCCTAAGGTTAGGAATGACCAGGTTGCTTATAAAATTTTTTGTAGGTGGTCGTGCTCATGTAAGTCAATAAAAGAGAGTTAAAAAAATAATAAATATTAATTCTACAGCTACTTTTATTGCTTAGCCTCCAAATAAATAAGAGCGTGGCCAACTTTGACTTGTTTTTTAATGCAAACATATAAAATGGTTGGGATTGATTTGATTTCAAATGTTTAGGATAACCTTGTAAGAGAGTATATATTTTTCTTTTTAATATTGTTGTAATTTTTTTAAAGTTAAGAGTTGTGGTAGTTAGACACTTTAGCCAGGATACATGTATCCAAAATTTGATTCCAAAGAGAAATGGTTAAGGTGACAGTCCTTTTCTATTTGGAAGCCAAAGTTTTGATAATTTTAATACTCAAAGTTAAAAGAATAAACTCCAATTTAGGAAGAGATTTTTCTTTTTTATTTGGGTATCCATATATGACAAATCCAAGGAGCCCAAAGAAGAGGAGTTGAAGATAAAGAGTATCCCACTAAATGTCAACTTGCGTCAATCCTAGGATTAGAATCTAGGTTTGTGGTTAGAGGTTCCCAACACTTTTAATTTATGTAAATTCTAAGTTGTAAAAAATAAGGAAATATTCCTATAGGCATTTATCTAATTTATTTAATTTTATTGATGCATTTGATTTAATTTGATTGTGATTAGGGTTGCCTATTTTTCTTTTTTGGTGATTACATGTGGATTTTGTTTTACTGGATACGTAGAGGCTCCTGAGGTTACACTTAAAAAAACTTTTCTAGTTAAAACTAATTAAAATTGTTATGCTAACATTGAAATTCTAAAGATCTAAGAAGTATGTTTTGGACCATTGGGAGTCTACATAAACATATTAATTTATCTCTCTTTCTTGTTAGGCACCTCCTTGCTTGAGGGTTCTGGTAGACCACCTAGCCTTTGTAGGAGCAGATTTGTTAAGGGGATGTTATGTAATCTCTAACAAAAAATAATTCTAAAGCAATTTTTAAAACTATTTCATACACATTTTATGCATTTAATCGAGTCAATAAGGATGCATTGCATTAGAAACTAATTAAATGAGATTGGAATTTTAATTGTATTTATTATAATCATTCTCATTCAGCATAAGTCAGTGGACCAATTATGATCTTCTCTAAACCTCTATCCCAATTCTCAAAAACTTTAACAATGATGTCCCTACAAGTCTTTAATATAAAATTGATTGAAGTCACAGATTTTAATTGACTAGGTGGTTAGCTGGTTCCCGAATCTAGGCCGGGATAAGTCCAAAATTTGTACTACATTAGCTAGGTTCAGCCTATTATGGTCTAGTACCCAATTTAGATTTAGGATACAGGTATATTTTGAATCATCAAATTTTAACCTCCAGGACTATAATCCAAAAATTTTAATAAAATATTTAACTCAAATAAAAGATGCTCTTAGTCCAAAACTTAAAGCCCTACTATTAGCATAGGTCGGGATAGTTCTAAATTATTTTAGAATATTAAAGCATCTTCTATCTCTCCTCGGTTTACTTCATATATAAGTGCTCAAAACTTGATCCAATTCCTGTTGAAACTCCAAATTCACGTCCTTTGATATCACTAATAGGAAATCTTTAAGCAAAATTTTTGCGATTTTTTTAATCGAAGTATTCGTAGGGAATTCAGTCTTACTATGATGTAATTAACTATGAAGGCTTGAACACATAGTAGATTTAGGACTCACATCTACTTTCCAAAAATTAGTTTTCAAAATTCAATTATTCTTCTTTCGAAAAATTGAAATCAACAATGATCATTATCATCATGTTCAAATAATTAATAATGAATAATATTTTCTTTCTTTGGGAAGAAACATCATTTGTTGGCAAACCTTTAACTATTGTATTAATGATAATTCATCAAGATTATTACAGCCATATATTTTATTGAACTACTCTTTGGCCCTTTGGGACCATATGCTGTTCTTTCTTGAATTTGGTTACAATATTCAAAATGGAATTTTAAATTATGAATATGGACCCCATTTTAAAATCTTATTTCTACCTCTCATGGTGGTATATCTTTTATGATGGAATGTTCAATTTTAGAATTAAAATTGAAAGTTAATTTTATATTACACCAAAGAAGATTAAAATTTTCAAAACCTCCTTTCAAATTCAACACGAACTAAAACATGTCACATTGGTGGATATAATCTGTCTCCATCTCTAACTATGGAAAAATTTTGTTTCATCGATATTCTTGACTACCTATCTTTCCATTGTCATCTCTACACCTTTCTTCCTTGGGAGAGCTTAGCCAATATAAAAAAAATTCATATCAAAAGAGAGGTGAAACTTTTGTTTAAAAAATTAGACTTTGAATAACTAGCAAGGCAATAGTGTCAAGTCAAACCATAAAAGTCTCCTTGTCAATTTTATGAACCTAAATTAATAAGTTCAATTCAATATGTTGGGCTTTAAAATTATAAGGAGTCTTGTTCATCTTTGTTTCTAAGTTCTCAAAATTTTCAAACTTCTAGCTTTAACATTAAACCTCTAAACCAGTTAATAGTGTGGATGAGTCAAGCAAACAATTCCCTCAAAATTTCTCTATAATTTTGTAAGCCTTCAAGTTGAGAAAAAACTCAACATGTTGTGTTTCAAAATCTAGTGAAAATTCATCTATTTTTTGAAATCAAAGATCTTTTCAAAACTTAGCCTGAATTTGACATTCTCATATGCTACCCTACAACACTCCTATGTAGTCTAGTATATGTCGTAAGAATTTCAATCTCCCTTAAATCATAACTACTCTTATATGTCGTAAGAATTTCCATATGTTGGGTCGTACGTTTTATAACTCGACATATGTGAAAAAATATAGGGTCCATTATGATTTTCAGAGTTTAACTTAAAAAATATCTAATTCCAATTCTTCTTTCAAATTCCATAAACTCAACTCAAATCAAATGGCCAGCAAACGAATTTTCACCTTTGAGAAGGGTTTAACCTGCAAAGAGATTGATTTAAAAAAAATAAAATTCAATCTAGTCTGGGATTTCAAACTATTTAACTATCAATGAATGGGGAGAAGTTATTTGACCTTGATGCTGCTATGCTAGACACTCTTATATTGAAATTAGTTATAAGGTCATAGGTTGAATACCCTAATCCCAATCTGGAGGAAGGATAGTCAAATGCTCCTATTGAGACTTCTGAAGTTAAATAAATTTTTGAGGAAGGATGGACTTTTGGGATCACATTTACTAGTAAAAACTAGTGAAAGAATTATTTAAGAAGGGCCAGAAAGAAGATTGAAAAAATAAGGTAAGTTGTTGAAATTAAGACTCTAGGTTAGGTATAGCTAGAGGCTGAAGAGGATCAACATATCTCTACTTCCTTTCCACTCCTTAAAGGGAGATGAGGTTGATTAGGAAAGCTAGTTCCCAAAAATGCCCGATAGACTACTCCATTAAAAAAACTCCAAAGGAAACATGATTGCAAAGAACCAAGATTTTAAGGAATATAATCTATACATGTGCTGCCCAGGAAGGTGAAAGTAATGACCAATATGTGAGACACTTGGAGGGGATGATCTCAGATAAGTTTGAAAAGAAAATCCTTAAGGAAGAAATATCTGAAGCAAGAAATTTAAATCCTCAGCCAATGAGGAAGAATGAGAAGATTGTGAGATAGCCAATTACTTTTGTATAGGTAGATGGTTACAAGTTGGTGTCATACCCTCCAACCTTTAAAATGAAGGTCATTATACTTTATAGACCTAGAAAGGGCCGCCATTATTCTAGAAAGTCACTAGTGCCCTCGCCAAAATTTGTAAAGCTTGCCTCAATAGTAATGAAAACCAAAGAGGATTCTGAAATTAAAGGGATGATTGAAACTAAGGGAAAGAGTCCCAAGTCCTTAAAAAGAAATTATATCCCTAAGAAGATTACTAGATTTGATGTTCTTCCACCTTTAATTGAGCCATCACAATCTTCATTCAATATATCTTAGATCCCAATCAATGCTACCTGGACCCCAGTTGATGTAGTGGATGCCCTAGTTAATTTTTTAGTTGTTAGTTCAGTTGATGTTCTAGTTGCTGATTCAACTGATTCTTCAACTGACGTATCAATTTCTGTCCTATACAGTCTATCTTAGATTCTACCTATTGTATCTGAGCTCCCCACCAAAGGATCTAAGGACTTTATCTTGCCTTATATGGGAGTTATTACTTTCCAAGACCCTGTATCACCTCCTAACAAAGAAGTCCCTCTCCATGTCAAGGATGCCACGCTCTAGACTACCAACACCAGGGCAGTCCAAGGGGAGGGGACCATCCAAGATGAAGATAAGGAAATGATTAAAAAGTAATGGTAGTTCCTTTGACAATTGATGATCTTAAGCTAAAAGACATCATTTCTAAGCTACAAGATAAGGAGTTTTATGATATGATGGATTAAAAGGGCTACTTAGTTATCAAACATGAAGCAATAGGGGATCGACCTGTCGATGAGGTAGTATAGGATATTAAGGTCATATTAAAGAAGAAAGAAGTTGAGGAAGCAAATTTTCCAAAGTTTGAAAACTTGTTAATGAAATAGGAAATGGTTACTCGTAGCATTTACATGGTTGAGACCGTGGGACTTACCAAAGAAACTAAGCCAAGTAAATGCCATTCTGGCAAGGAGGAAGACTCAACAAGTATTGATTCAAATTTTGAATATTAAGGCTAGGGATGTTGAACATCATATGAAAAACTTGAAGGCACAAGTAACAAACATGTTGCTATAGGTTAAGGAAATGTAAGAGAGCTGAAACAAATCACAATAACCCCTGCTCAAACTATAAGAATGTATAATCAGTTACTGAATAAGAAAAAAACCAAAAGTTTGCTCTCAGATCTGTGAGTCAGTCTCAATAGTTCCTTCTATATAAAACTAATTTTGTCAGTTCCCCTATTTTTATAAATAGTTCCAACAATCTCCTTAGTCCCTTCTGTATTGGCCTACAAAGATATCAATAAAATGATTGAGGACAAAGTGAGGGAGGCGTTAGCTCATTCATAAGGAGCTACATTTATTCCAAAGGGTAGACCCCACCCTAAGTAATATGATTTATTTCTTTATCCAATGGGCTTTGTGCCACGATCCTTTAAAATTTTCACCAAAATTAAAATCGAGGCAGCATTTGGCCCACTTTTGAGCAAGCATCTGTAATACTAGAGGGTCAGATGCTCTAATTTTTTGCTAGTTCATTAGTAGTCTTTCCAATATTGCTTTTTAATGGTATGTAGATCTGCCCAATGATTTTGTGAAAACTTTCAATGAATTTAAAAATGTATTCTTAAAAAGATTTTGGTGAGCATATAAGTGCACAATCATGGGCAATCTCATCATCAAATTGCAGAAGCCAGGTGAGTTTCTATTTGAGTACATCTTGAGGTGATGAATTCTCTTGATGAAGTTTGAACCCTAGCAACAAGAGCAACATGCGGTGGAAATTCTTTTGAAGAATATCTACAGGCCTATTGCTGTTCTTTTGAAGGTTTTCACAATTAAAACCTTTAAGAAGCTTCTAAATAAGGCACGTAACCAGTAGTAAGAGGCTACTTTGATGTCATTATTAAAGGATTATCCAAATGACAAGAGAGATCCAAAGTTAATAAAGTCCTTCGAAAATATAATGGCCACAGTGTCAGCAGTCGAGAAAGGAAAGCAGCAAGTAATAGTTAGTCTAGTGCTCCTCCACCACCACCAGTTCAAGGAACATTGTTCCAGAAAGCCTCTCAACCTACAAGGGTAACTTAATCGACCTAAATTAAAGAGAGGTTTACCAGATCATACCCATTTTTAAGAGATTCAATAAGGAAGATCTTTTGGAGTCTCCTAAAGAAGCTAGCTATTTAGTTACCAAAGGCCAGGCATCAAGAGGATGCAAACAAGAAAGATTATCCTAAGTATTATCCTTACCATAGCAAGCTCGATCATCCAATCAAAGATTGTATTATTTTCTAGGAATGGATACAAATGACTTCTGGTATGATAACATCATCATTCCTAAATAGTACCTAGTGGACTCAGAACATGGGTCAATTAAAACCATTTTAGATAATCCATCAAACATTTCTCTATCAATTAAAGATGGTAGTGATATAACACTATCCCGGGCACTTAAAAGAATAATTAGCAATTCTTTTCAACTTTCTTAATAGCTGGCGACAAGAGCCCAGGGCCTAATCTGGGAAGTTGACCTAGAGGCTATACAGGAGGATGTTGAGCTGCTTCCCTCTCTATTAGTTGTAGGAATTGAAAGTCTTCAAAGGATGTTAAAACATAAAAAACTAGCCTGAGGCTCGCCAATAAGGGGGCATAAATTGGTAATTTAAAAAAAAATTCCCACTTCAAAATATCACTGATAATATTTTTGGAAAGTTTTAGAAATTAAAAATACAAAATTTTAATTAATTATGTAAGCAAACAAGTTTATTAAAAATATTGATTTAACTATAATGATATCTTGTTTTATGAAACTAAGCAATAAAAACTAATTTTCCAAGTAGTTATAATAGAACTAAAATTAAAGAAAAATAGTAGTACAAAAAGAAATAAAATACACCACGGATTTTTATAGTGGTTCGATCAATCTTGATATATGTCCACTCATCAAAGTCCTCCACTCCATTTATTGCACTAATAACTAAGTGACTCTATATTTTCTCCCATCATAAGGCATAGAAGCTCTTATAGAATCATATTCAACAAACATAATGCGGCAGAGTGCCGGATGTTTTGTTACCGTCCTGGTGATGGCAATATAAATTGACTAAATTTTTTTTGTCCTAGAAAAGGCAGAGAACCTTAGATCCTTTTTCTCACTTTTGGATAAGGAAGAGTACTATGAGGACTTGGCCTAGAAGCCTCTCTCTCTAGAGAGATTCTAAAGACTCACCAAGGCCATATGTGGAGCAGGCATGTAGCAAGCCCAGACTAATCATTTGCTCGCCTTACACCCCTCCCTCACCTTCTCCTTCCTCTCAAAATTGGATTTCTCAAAAGCTTCTCTCTTAGAGTATCATCAATAGTCACACAATCCTCTCACCTTTACAAAGAAAATCATTAAAACTTGCTTTATTTTTGGGCTTCAGGAAACCTTAAAAAAAGTATGCCATCACCGTTGATATAGTACAATTCATGTTCATACAGTATAATAAATTCTAAACTAGTCTTGTCTAGTAAAATGTAAAACACTCATTCAAACAAACTATTTAATTAATTTTAACACATCATATAATATAATCTATAGATCATCATGTGTGATCTATTTGATTTCCACTATTTATACAAGATGAATCTAGGGATGATTGAAAATCATCTTTGCTAATCATTATTTATTATTATCATTATACAATATGGTTAGTAGATTTAAAGTAGGTCTTCCAGTATAGTATTAATATCGTACGATATGATTTGTTCAAAAAATCCTTATTACATTTGATACGATCTTTGGGATGATCAAAGTTCACCTATGCTAATTGTTTGGTTTAATCAATATCATTCAGTGCTATCCACTATCATTAATTAAAACATGATTTGATTGACTAATTATAAGGGTTAATTTTAGTAAGAATTTAAATATTCATATAGTATAAAACATTATATAATACAATTAGCTCAAAAATTAAATTTCAATATCTTACTTAAATTAATCTAGCGGCAAGGGTTTTTAGATCATAACCTATTATACAGGATGATCCAGATCGTACAGTATAATTTTTTCATAAAAAATTATATTTTAATTAATTTGTAATTCCTATTTTTTTCTATACTTGTTATATAGTATGATTATAAGTTGTATAGTATGATTACTATAGAAATTTTAACTTTTAAAATTTATCTCACTCCCCCTATGTGTGCGGGCACGGACACCCAATTTATAAACACTCTTATGTAGCCAATCTCAACAAATAGAAAATAAAGAAAGTAAAATTATAGGCTTTGTTTACTAGACATTGCTATTCTACCCATTCTTGGGCATTCAACAGCCTTGAGTGGTGTATGTATTACCTATAATGTTAGTGCTCACCAATAAAAGAGATATCTAAAATATTTAATGAGAAAATTAATAATTCAATTAAACATATTTTTCATCATCAAAATCATAGACCAGTGATCCTGGATTGCAACAATATCCCATTTTTTATGATGTCAAATAATATTATATGATAGGAAAGATAAAAGTATTTTTCTTCTAATCTCCCCCTTTTTTATAATGAAAGACAATAATAAATAAAAAATAGAAAACAAAGTAACACAAACACAAGATTCTATTAAACTGAAACATAACAAAATATATATTTTCTCCCCTTTTTGATGTTACCAAAAAAATGAGGAACAATCAAACAAAGAGAACAATATAAGAGAAACTAGTAAGACAAAATAGATAAACACTAAAGGTCAGGTGGATCCCAATAAGGTGGTGGTGGTAGTTGTTGAAAGTATTGATGGATGGAGAAAAATTATTTATCAATTGTTGAAAAACTTTCTCTAAACCATATCATGTCTTCCTCATGTTACTGTTACTATTATTGATTGTGATAATCCAGCCAGGTTTCTAACCACTCACGCTACTGAATTATATCATTGTGAGGGTATGCAAGGTAGGTAGATGTTTGTGGTATTGGTAAGAAAGGAGGTCCACCTGCAGGAGAAGCTTCCCCTTCTTCATAAAATTTTAGCTCAATATGCTCTTTCCTCCGATGGAAATTGATATGGAAGGAGGCAACTGTATAGAATTTAGAAACATTATCGGGTTCATCAGGATAATTGATTTGGTATTTTTTATCTAGGATACATCCTATTATGTGTCCTAAGGCAACATTTTATTTTCTTTGGGCACTAGATGTCAAATATGCGTCATATTTTTGGTATAATTAAGAATCATTTGGTCTTCATGAAATTGTGTATTTGATATTATGAGGTTGGTGACAATGGAATGAAGTGGGATTATGTTAACTCGATCCCCAGTATTTGGGTATAATTGAGGTTCTAAGGACATGATGGATAATACAAGCATTCTGATTTAAAGGGTGGAAAAGTATTTAACATTAGTTTATAGGCACATTCCTAATGATCAAGTTGATAGAAGTCTAGTCAGTGTCATTTAAGATAAGGGATTTTGGATGAGGTCCTTTAGTAGAAATACTAATTTATTCTATTAAATCAGCCAAGGTGATTACTACATGTTGTCAAAAAATAAAGGAAGTCATGGTAGAGGTTTATGGTTGTCTAAGAATTCATAAAGAAGTTTAGAATTTTAGGAAATAGCTAGTGTGAGTTGAAATTGAAGAGTAGTGGAGGCAAAGAGATTCATTACCTCAAAGTTTAGGGCTGGTTGATTTATTATTTTTAGAAGGGGTAATTTTTGTCTCATTATACTTGTAATAGGCATCTTCATCCCTTATAGAAAGGATACATTCTTCAAAATGATGAGAGGAGGAGGAGCTCCCCTGAGTCATTCTGCAATGTTTTGCTTCCAACGGCCATTAGACAGGAAGGTTTAAAGGGTCTAAGTTTGAAGGAGTAGTAAGTAGAGTGAATCAAAATGTTCAAATACATCAAATTTATAAATTTTAGGTAGATCGTATAGTATGATTGAGGTTTGTATAGTACAATCAGAGAAGTTAATTCTTTCTAATGACTTATTAAATAAAGTGTTCAAATCGTATAACATGATCAAGATTGTACTAGATGATCTTAAGGAATCGTGATCATCCAAAGGAGTCATCGATACATCATTTGAGAAAAAGTATAATACAGTATGAACAGGTGTTTTTATAATATAAAATGCAATAATTATTATATCAACTGAATTGAATTCAACCCATTCTAGTTTGATATGTGTATCATATAGTACAAAGAGATGTATCGTACAACACAATTGGCAATAACTTTTTACCAAAAAAAATAAATTTTGAAAAAGCTAGTTACACATAGATCATATAATATGAGTATAGGTTTGTACAATACGATTTATATATCATTGATTTAATCTAGATCATTGATTAAACAAAGGGTTGTGATCTATGCATCTATACATATCTTACAGTACAAATGTGGATTGTATAGTATAATAAGAGTAGAATTTAAAAGATATTATGAGTTAGTCAGGTGCATGTGCTATGATCAAGAAAATCTTTAACTAATTTTTTTAAAATCATAGATAATAAATAATAACACATAGACATGAACAAGGACAAACACATACACGGTAACACAAGTGAATGAATATTTTAAATAAAAAATTTTTGAGTTATCTTGAATTAAGCATGAATGTCTATAACAACTAATTTTATCCTCAAGGTGTTAAAGGTGTCATAGACTAGGGATTCTATAAAGATGTCTACCAATTAAACTCTTCTAGATATATGTGTAATTCTTTATTTCCCTTGGCTACATGATCTCTTATAAAGTGATGCCTAATGTCTATATACTTTGTATGTGAATGTTGAACTGGATTTTTGGATATGAAAATTGTATTAGTATTGTTACACATAATTGGAATTGTTCCTATATGAAGTCCAAGATCTAAGAGTTGTTTCTTTAGCCATAAGACTTGGGAAATACATCTCCCTACTGCTATATACGCTTCCTAAACTATGGAAAGGGCTACTCAGTTTTTTTTCTACTAGACCAAGAAGTTAAAGATTTTCCTATAAAATGGAAGGCTCCATAGGTGTTATTTCTATCTATGCTACATCTGCAAAATAAAAATTTAAATATCCTTTGATTTCAAAAAAAAAAAAAGAGTTTTGTCTATGATACCAGTTTCTTAAGTTTTGAGACCCTAACATGCATCTAGGGATTCTCTTGACATCAGTCATATGAGATTCTTTTATATCAGCCTGAAATTTAGCACAAAAGTAAACACTAAACGTAATATCTGGTCATCTAGCAGTTAAGTAAAGAAGTGATCCAATTATTCCCCTAAACATTTTTAGATCTATAGATTTTCCATTTAGGTCATTATCTAATTGAATAGTAGAGCTCATGAGAGTGTTCATGTCCTTAGCATTATCCTTTTCATACTTTTTGAAGATGTCCTTAACGTATTTATATAGGATAAGGAATGTTCCATTATTCATTTGATTTACACTAAATGCAAGAATGTGGCTTAGCTCTCCCGTTATACACATTTCAAATTCTCTACTTTAATTTTTATTTTTAACATTTATTACATAGGTTTTTATTTGAGAAATAAACAAGATCTCATCAATAAAATTTTTGATAATGAGTAAGTCTTATCCTTCTTTCTTAAGGAAAAGGCTTGTGTCTACACTGCCCTTAACAAAGCCTCTATTAAGAAGGAATATGCTCATCCTTTCATACCAGGCTCTATGTGCTTTCTTCAACCTATACGAGGCCTTCTTTAGATTTATTACATGATTTTGGAATTATGAATTTTCAAAACTTTGGGGTTTATTAACATAAACATCCTCTTAAATCACCTTATTAGGAAGGCATTTTTAACATCCATTTTAAATAACTTAAAATCATTAAAGCAAGCAAAGGCTAATAACACCCTAATGGATTCTAGTCTAGCTATAAGGATTAAGGTTTCTTTAAAATCTATTCCTTCAATTTGGTTATACCCCTAAGCTTAAAATCTAGCCTTCTTCTTCACTACAATTCTAGATTTATTCATCATAATTTTGAACACTCACTCTATTCCAACCACACTCTGGTCCTTAGGTCTCTTGATTAGTACACATACATTTTTTCTAACAAATTAATTTAACTCTTCTTTCACTACTAGGATCAAGAATTCATTAGCTAGGGTTTGATCTGTGTTGGTGGATTCTATCATAAAAATAAAATATGAATCGCTGACTTCCTTCTTAAGTCTAAGCTTAGTTCAAACACCTTTAGATGGGTCTCCTAAAATTAGTACTTTAGGATGACTAGAAGAATATCTCCATCATCTTGCAAATTTTTTTTGAGGTTCTACTTTGTCTCCTATAGCAATTGCTTCTACCCCTTGAATGCCTACACTTCTTCTTTAGGTTTAAATTTAGAGGCCCTATCCAATTCGTCAAATATCACATGGGTAGACTCTTTTAAAGCTAGGGTCCTCTTATCGATGATTATATAGGCCTTACCTATAAATGAGTAACTTATAAGATACCTTCATCAGACTTGGTATCAAATTTTCTAAGGGTGATTTTTTATTGATTATTGTGATGCATTTACATCCAAAGACATTTAAGTGAGAGAGGTTGGGTATCCTACCCATAAGAAGTTCATAGGATTTCTTATTAAGCTTGGATCTAACATTCACCCTATTTAAAATATAATAAGCAATGTTCACTACTTCTGCCCAAAATACCTAGGGAGTGAATACTCAGCTAGCTTTTCCCAAGAAGATTCCACCAAGGTTATATTTTTTCTTTCACATATTTAATTTTGTTGGGGGTTTTATGGACAAATAAGTTATATTCTATTCCTATCTCTTGACAAAAGGATTCAAACTTATCATTTTCAAACTCTTCATCAAAATCAATATAAATTATTGAGATTTCACATCCTAATTTCTTTTAAATATAGGAGGATAAAGTTCTAAGTTTCTTAAATGACTCACTCTTATATGCTAGGAATGTAACTCAAGTAAATATAGAGTAGTCATCTACTATTACAAATCTATATGTCTTCCCTCCTAGGCTAGCTATATTAATAGTTTTAAATAGGTCCATGTGAAGGATTTCTAGTGTCCTAGAGGTGTTAATTTTTTTGATTGAATGAAATGAAGACCTTATATAATTTCTTAGTTGGATGGCATCACATAAGTGGTCCTTAATGAAGTCTAACTTTGATATGACATTAACTAGTTTTTTTTGGGTGATATTACTAAGAGTCTTTATACTCAAATAACATAATCTCCTATGCCATAGCCATTATTCATCAATTATAGTTTTTAAGCATAATAAATTTGAATATTCAATATTGTTCAAGTATAACATGTAAACATTATTCATAATCATGCTTTTGTTAGAAAGAAATTTTATATCAAATCCTTTATCGCATAATTGACTAATCTTTAATAAATTATGCTTTAAAACATCAACTAATAAAACATTTTAAAACATAAAGGTTTTAGAGCTGCTAACTATACGTAAGCCCACCACTTTCCATGTGGTGTTGCCTCCTAATATCAGATTACCTCTTGACCTGGCCTCCAGTGTGAGGAACTTCTTCATATCACCAGTCATATGCCTCGAGCTTCCACTATCTAGCTACCACATGCTCTTACTAAGCCTTTTGTGAGAGCACCCCTACATTGTCATTTATAGGTTAGATTTGGGGACATAAGTGAGTTTAATTTTCATCTTATGCTTAATTGAATGATATGAATGCAATATAAGCCACCGCACTAGATGTGTCTTATAGTGGATTGTGTCAGTGCAGGCTATATGACCTAACATGCCATAATAGTAACACCTAACACCAGGAAATGGGTTTACTAACCTATGTGAGTTGTCGTGCCTCATCCTAGGTTTAGGTGATGCATGATATATTAAGGGGTTGTACCATTGAGGTAGTGTGGTTGATGGTTTATTTCCCTCATGTTCAATGACTTTTTCTCTAAAAAATTCATTAGCATTTTCAAATCTTGCCACTTCTAGTTTTAATGCATGGTCATAACTATCTAGTTGTCATGTAAGTTTTTCTAATTCCTTAAATGAGTTTTCTAGTTCAATATGTGATGTTTTTAAGGAATCATGTATATTAGATAGGTTAGTATACTTCTTATTTAATGCTTCAAATTTATCTAGTAAAGTCATATGACTGCTATCTAAAGTAGAGTGCTTGATAATTAAACTAGTATGCTCCTTTTGTAAATTAAAGAATTCAGTGTTGAGACTAGCATGCATCTTTTCATCTTCCTATATGAATCATGAATATTTTTTGAAATAATGAGTAATTTATCATAATAAAGATAATATATATCATTTTAATCTAATTAATCAAGATTATCATTAGCTATAAGATACATGTTTGTTACATCCTCATCTACTTCTGCTTTTGATGATTCTGAAGCGGAGTTGGCCCAAAAAAGCTTTATGTATTTTTTGGTTACCCCTCATAAACTTTGCTTTCTCTTCTCCCTTCTCCTAGATCAAGCAAAATTTTAGGCCGGGGCAGTTAGCTTAGAGTTGATCTGGTTTCCTGCACTCGAAGCAAATTATGTCAGAAGTAGCTTTAATATTTTTGTTACTTTTACCTTTGCTCCAATTATACTGATGACGTCTTTATTTTATTTTGAGGAAACTCTTAAATTGTTGAGTCATTAAGACGATGTTTTCATCCTCCTCCACTACAGAACTATCACTGTACAATTTAATTTCCTTTAATGCTATCATTCTCTCCTTTTTCTTCTCTCTTGTATCACTTTGCCTTTGACTTACTTCTTACTTATAAGCAAATAAGTGACACAAGCAAATTGTTAATGGAATAAACATTCAAGTCTTTAGATTAAGTAATTATAGTTATCTTGACATCACAAGAATTAGGCAAGCAATGTAAAATCTGATTAACTTTTTTAGAGTATGATAGTTCTCTACCTACTGCTTGTAAGGATGACACTATTTGAATGAACCTAGTGTACATTTCAGATACTCTCACTAGAATTCATGCAAAAGAGTTTATAGTCATGTAGTAGATTATTTAACCTAGACTATTTAACTTCCCTAGCTCCCTCATAAGTGATACACAACCTATCCCAAATCTCCTTTCCAGAAGAGCATGTAGAAACTAGCATATAGTCATCAAATTTTAAAGCACAAAAGAATCAATTCAAACAATTAACATTTAACTGTGTGAGTTCTCTATCCTTATAACTCTATTTATTAAAGTAATATCAGTTTTGACATCATTAACTACATGCAATGGAAGTGAACAACCTGTTAAAATCTTGATGCTAAATTTGATAGTAAATGGATTGTAAAAAAGTATAAATGAGTATTTTTTAGAAATCAAAAGGAAAATTTTCAAATAGTGGTAGATAGGTTATTGAGTAACCCTTCGCAGCATTACGATTATGAAAATGAGACATTGAAAATTCTTTGAAATTTTTATAAAACCTTATTTTTGAAACCCGCTCTAACTGACTTATTTTGAGGTGATATTATTAAGAGTCTTTATCAAAAAGGGGGAGACTTTTTTTTTTCAAATTAAAATTTTTAAGACAAATTATTCTGTGCAATTTCATTAGTACTACATGATCTGTTATCTGACAATAGGATTGATGGCTAATTACAAAATTAATTTCAGTGAACTAATCATATTATAAAATCAGGATCATACAGTCCGATTTGTATCGATAAAAAAACCTTAGTCGCCAGAGTAATTTAAGTAACATTTTTAAATTTGTTTTTTAACTAATTATAATGTATAATTTTAATCATATTATAAGATCATTATAAATCTTGCTAAAATTAACTCCCATAAATAGGCAATAAAATTGTGGTTAATTAATGATTAATATTCATACTGTATGATCATTATTATACCATACGATGAGTAGAGATGAAATTTGGTCATCCTACAAATCCTACCAGACAAAACCATGATATTATGCTAATCATACTATAAGATATTAATATTTTACTAGAAAAACCACTTTTGGGAGATCTTTAGGGAGAGAAACTTCTTAGTCAAGTCCTCAAGGTTCTCTACCTTCTCTAGAACTGAACTAGGGAGAAAAATGAGTGAAGATTCTTTTCCTTGTCCATGAGGGACAAAAAGGAGTCAAGGACCTCTGCCTATGAAAGGAGCTTCGATCCTCTACCATACCGGGTTGGTGGATGAGAGTTTGTAAAGGCTTCTCCACCTTATTGAGGGAGCAAAAGGAGAGTCACTTAGTGTTAGTGCAATACTAAGAGTGGAGGACTCCGGAGAGTGGATATAAGTCAAGGTTAACCAAACCACTATAAATTTTTTTGTGTACTTTTACTATTTTTTGAAATTTATCTTTTACACTTAATTTCTCATTATCACTTCTTGGTAAAAAAAAACAGAAATTAATGTTCCATAATTATAATTAGAATTTCATCATTATTATTTTTTAAGGCATATTTAATTTGTTAGCTTCTGCATTCAAAAATTAAAATTGCTTATTTTCAAGTGTTTTGAAAAATCTACAAAAATTTGAACTCCTATTTAGGATTAATTTTAAAAATACAAATTCACCCCCACGGCTTCTTCATGTATTTTGTACTTTTAAATGGTATCAGAGCGGATCTCAAAAATAGTATTTTAGAAAACCTTAAGAAAAATAATCATGGCACAGTAAAGAAATCATGACTATATAGAGGGTTATTCAATAGATCGTCAACCTTTATTTGACAACATACCTTTTTGACTTTTGGAAAATTTGCTTGTCGACATTTTTACAATCTATAGATTATTGCATGTGGATGTTAGTCTAAGAAGGATACTCTACACCTTTTCATCTGGTAAATGGCATCAAAACTAAATTATCACTTATTGAATGGAGTAATGAGGATAGAGAACTTACACAGTTAAATGCAAAATACTTGAATTGCTTATTTTATATCTTAAAATCTAAAGACTTTATGCGAGTTTCTACATGTACCATGAGTAAGGAGAAATGGGATAGGTTATGTAACACCTATGAGGGAACTAGTGAAGTTAAACAGTCTAGGCTAAACATTTTGTTATATGACTATGAACTCTTCCACAAGAAACCTAGCGAGACTATATCTGAAATGTATACTAGGTTCACCCAAATAGTCACATCCTTGTATGCATTAGGTTGAGAATTATCTAAATTTGAAAAGGTCAATAAGATTTTGTGATGTTTACCTAGATCATATGATGGAAAATAACTACTATCATTTAATCTAAAGATTTAAATATGTATTCTATTAATAATTTTACTTGGGTCACCCATTGCCTACGAGCAAGGAGTGAGTCAAAGGAAAAGTGATGCAGGAGAAAAGAAGAAATAAAAAACAACTGAATAGTGATAGTTCTACATCAGAGGATGAGGATGAAAATGCCTTGATGACTTTTTAGTTTAAGAACTTTTTGATGAGGAAATAAATACGTCATCAAAGTAATTAGAACAAAGGTAAAAGTTGAAAGAATATGAAAGTTTCATCTAACACAATCTACTTTGAATACAGGAAACTAGGTCACTCCAAGTTGACTTTCCCATTCTAAAGACTCACTCAATCAAAAAAATGATGAAGAGAAACCAAAGTACAAGAAGGGCAAGCAAAAAATATAGAAAGCCTTTTGGGCCTACCTCAGAATCATCAAAAGAAGAAGCAGAGGAGGAGGTAACAAATTTATCTCTAATGGCTAATAATAATCTTGATTAATTTGATTAAGATGAGGTATGCCAACTCTCATATGATGAATTACAAATTATTTCTAAAAATATTTATAATTCATATAGGAAGCTTAAGAAAATGCATGTTAGTCTTGATACTGAATTTTTTACTTTATAAAAAAGAGCATGCTAATTTAATTATCGTGCACTCTACTTTAGATAGCGATTATATGACTTTATTAGATGAGTTTGATGCATTAAATAAGAAGCGTATTGATTTATATTATGCAAACAATTCCTTGAAAAAATTATATATTGAGCTAGAAAAAGCATTTAAGGATTTAGAAGAACTTGCATGTCAATTAGATAGAAGTGAGCATGCATTAAAACTTGAAGTGATAAGCTATGAAAGCCCAAATGAATATTTATAAGTAAAAATTATGGCACATGAAAAAAATAAACCACCTCTTTGCATAGCTTATTGGTATAACCCCTCAATAAATCATGTACCACATAAACTTAGGAAGAGGCACAATCACCCACATAGGTTAGTGAACCCATTTTTAGACATTAGGTGTTACTCATGTGGCAACTGAGTACGCATAGATTGCACTTGCACAGTCCACTGTAGGACACATCTAGTGTGGAGGCCTAAATTACATTCATCATATCATAACATGTATACATCCACCTTTAAATGACATTATAGGGGTTACTTCATAAAAGGCATAGTGAGAACATGTGGTATATGCACAGTTGTTGCTCGAGGCATATGATTGGTGATATAAAGAAGCTTATCACACTAGAGGCTAGGTCAGGAGATAACATGACATTAGGAGATAATACCACTAGGAAAGTGGTAGGATCTGGTTTAATTGGAAACTCTAAACACCATATGGTTGAAATTATTCTATTAGTTAACAATTTAAATCATAACTTGTTAATAATTAGTCAACAAAGTGATAAAGCTTTGATATAAAATTTCATTCTAATAAATACCGGATTAGCCCAGATAATGAACTTGTGTTATAAGAAAAATGAATGAAAAATGTTTACTTATTAGGCTTGAATTTTAATTAATACTCACATTCCTTTTGTTTAAAACTAATAATAGATGATTATTGGCTATGACATAAATGATTATTCCTTTCGAGAATGAAAATGCTTAGGAATATCACTAAGAAAGTCCTAGTACCTAAGGTAGACTTCACTAAGGACCACTTATGTGATGCTTGCCAACTAAGTGAACAAGTAAAATCATCATTTCATTCAATCAAGTATATCAACGCCTCTAAGCAACTAGAAATTCTTTACATGGACTTATTTGGACCAGTGAGTATAGCCCGACGAGGAGGGAAGACTTATGGATTTCTGATAGTAGATAACTTCTTTATATTCACTTGGGTAAGATTCTTAGAACATAAGAGTGATTTATTTGATAAATTTAGAACCTTCTACACTTGGATTCAAAGGAAATTATGATGTGAAATATCAATAATCCATAGTTATCAAGATAGAAAATTTGAAAATGATAGGTTTGAATCCTTTTATCAAGAAATAGGAATATAACATAACTTATTTTGCCCTTAGGACCCCTCAGTTGAATGGAATAGCGGAGATAAAGAATATAACATTATTTGAAGCTTCTAGGGCAATGTTAACTGAATACACTCACCATACAAATTTTTAGGTAGAACCAATGAATACTGCTTATTATGTTTTAAATATGGTGAATGTTAGATCCAAACTTAATAAGACACACTATGAACTCCTAAATAGTAGGACACAAAATTTTTTTCACTTACATGTTTTTTGATATAAATGCTTTATCATAATTAATGGTAAGAAACCCTTAGGAAAATTTGTTCCTAAATTTGATTAAGGCATCTTTATAGGTTATTCATCTATAGGTAAAGCCTAAAAAAAACTCCAATAAGAGGACCCTAATAATAAAAGATTCTAACCATGTGGTATTTGATGAATCAAATAAGACAACTGAACCTAACACTGAAGAAGAAGAAGAAGAAGTTGAGGTCATTCATGGGTAGAAACCATTGCCATATGAGAAAGTGTAGAACATCAGGAGAAATTGCCTAGAGATTGGAGATATTCTTCTAGTCACCCTAGATATTTGATCTTAGGATATTGATATGAAGGTGTAAGAACTAGGCAATGACTTAGGAAGGATATTAGTCATTATATATTTATCTCAATGATAGAACCCACCAATATAGATCAAGCCTCAGGAGAAGAATATTTTATCCTATTATTGTTAGAAGAGCTAAACTAATTTGTTTAGAATGACATGTGTGAATTAATCAAGAGACCTAAGGAGAAAAATGTGGTTGGAAAAAAGTGGGTCTTCAAAAATAAGAAGAATGATTCTAGAGTAGTAAAGTGAAATAAGGAAAATCTAGTAGCTAATGGATATAACCAAAATGAGGAAATAAACTTTGAAGAATCATTTGCCTAGTAGCTAGACTAGAGGTTATAAGAGTGTTGTTATCCATTGCTTGATTCAAGGGTTTTAAATTATATCAAATGGAAGATAAGAGTGCCTCTTAAATGGAGTAATCAAAGAGGATTTTTTTTTTTTTAGCAACCCCCGGATTTTGAGAATTCACAATTTCTAAACCATGTTTTTAAATTGAAAATGGCATTGTATGGGTTAAAGCAAACACCTAGGGCTTGGTATGAAAGGTTGAGAACCTTTCTACTAGATAAAGGCTTTATTAAGGGCAGTATAGACACCACGCTCTTCCTAAAAAAGATAGGAGATGAGATACTCATTGTCCAGATTTATGTAGGTTATATTTTTTTTGTTCTTAAGATAAAACCTATATCACAAATTCTAAAAAATATAGAGTAACGAGTTTGAAATGAGCATGATGGGATAACTTAATTATATCCTTAAATTTAGTGTGGAAAAGATAGATGATGGAATAATCCTTAGCTTATCTAAGTACATCAAGGATATTTTTAAAAAAAAAATATGAAAAGAATAAATGCAGGAGGACCACCACCACCAATACCACTACATGCACGTACCTACCCTACCTACCCTTAGGATGATATTGTTCAGTGGCTTCAGTAGCTCAAAACTTGACTAGAATATGACATTGACCAACAAAAATGTTAGCACAAGGAAGATATATGATGGTTTGGCAAAAGATTTACCTTAATAGATCATCAATTGGTTTCCATCTATTCACTCTTTCATCCACCACCACCACCACCTGATCAGAATTTACCTTTCGAGTAATATTTATTTATTATATTTTTTTTTTCTTGTACTAATCTATTTCTTTGTTTGTGTGGTACTCCTCTTTTTGGTGATGTTAAAAGGGGGAGAAGATGTCAGTTTTTGTTGATTGTATGCAATGTTATTTTTTAATAAAATCTTCTTCTTATGTTTTTTGAATTCTTTTTTTTTTTTACTTTAAAAAAAATAAATTAAAAAAATTTTTCATAACCTTAAAAAATTTTAAAATCTATCATCTTTCTAGGGGGGGCTTAGGAATAAATAACATTTATCTTGTATATCAACTAACATTATTTGACATCATCAAAAAGGGGGAGTCTATTGTAACCCAGAATCCCTAGTCCATGATTTTGATTAAGATAAATAATATTGAGTGAATTTTTAAATTATTCCTTGAAGATTTTAGATGTTATTTCTGTCTATAAGGACTAACATTTCAGGTAAAATACATAATACTCAATACTTCTAAAGACTCAAGACTGGGTATAAACTAAAAGTGTATGCAAATTCGTATCTTCTTTATTTTTCAATTCTTGGGTCTAGCAACAAAAAGTGTATGCAAATTGGGTGATCATGCACTCACACACAAGGGAGATTTTTGAAAAATTAAAAAAATTTAAGACATATCGTACTTTACTAATTTCTTTTGTAGTGTATGATCTATTATCTGAGAACAGGCTTATCAACTAACTAGAAATTTAGTTTTTGTGAACTAATTGTACTATACGATCTTGATCATATATTTTAATTTGTTTTGATATGAAAACCCTAGCCACCAGATTAATTTAAGTGAGATTTTTACATTAGAATTTTGAACTAATCGTACTATATGATTTTAATCATATTGTATGATCATTTAAAATCTTGCTAAAATTAACCCCTATAATTAGGTAAGTAAATTTTTGTTAATCAATAATCAATGTTATACTATATAATCATTATCTTACTGTACAAAGAGTAGAGATAATATTTGGCTATCCCAAAGATTGTACCAGATAAAATCTTGATTTTGTGCTAATAGTACGATACGATATTACTATTGTATTGGTCAAATTACTTGAAATTAAATAACAATATTGTACAAAGATTATAGTATAGGATGATTTATAAAAAATATGGCTTTTGATCATATCAGGATTCATCCCATATAAGCAAAGGAAATAAAATAGATCGTACTGGACTATCTCTTGATCGTTTTATAAGATGTGTTGAAAAACTTTGAATAGAACTATACTAGATTCAAACTGATCGTAATGTACATATTTGATCGTATTGTATGAATAATGATGACAAACTTGAATTTTTATGGTTTCTTAAAGCCTAATATAAAAAACTATGTTTTATGTTTTTACAAAGAATGAGAAGAGGGGAACATGGCTGAAGACGGAACTCTGAGAGGGAGCTTTTGAATAAAACCAGGGTTTGTGAGAGGAAGGAGAAGGTGAGCATTAGCATGAGGGAGAAGTAGTATGAGGGTATTACATGTTTTCTCCATACTAGCTGCACACTTGTGCCCCCTGTGGCCTTACTGAGTCGACTGAGAGCTCTTGAGAGAGAGAAGCTTCTTAATCCAATACAAAAAATTCTTTGTCTTCTCTAAGAGGGAGAAAAAGGAGTAAAGGTTCTTTGTCATATCCATAAGGGAGAAAAAGGTGTTAAGGTCCTCTTCCTATGAAAGGAGCTTTGGTCCTCAACTACATCGGGTTGGTGAAAGAGAGTTTGTAAAGGTTTCTCCGCCTTATTGAGGGAGCAAAAGGAGAGTCACTTAGTGTTAGTATAATACTTGAAGTAGACATAAGTAAAGGTTGACCTAACCACTATAAAAACTTTGATTTGTTTTATCATTTTTTCATTTTATTTTTTGCATTTGATTTCTTATTATAACTGCTTGGCAAAAAAATATCAAAAATTAATGTTCTATTATGATAATTAGAATTTCTTCATGACTCTTTACTAAGGAATATTTAATTTGTTAGTTTTTACATTCAAAAATTAAAATTACTTAATTCTAAGTGTTTTAAAAAATCTTCAAAAATTAGTACTCCAATTTAGGATTAATTTTAATATACCAATTCACCCCCCTATTGGCTCATCTCATACTTTTAGAAGACCTATAAAATGTTTCAAAATTTCCCCAACACATACACTGTACTATGTATACATAAAAATACAAAGAAGTGCATGTGTAATCATACATCTATATGGGCCCTGACAAGTGTATTATGGGTACACATATGACATCTAAGCTGTGCAGCTCAGTAAATGAAGTTAAGTTTGAACCTAATCCTTCTACATGGGTCAGTAGAAGTTGACTTGGTTTGAACTATCAAATAATTATATGGTCACGATGTCGACAAGGATATTTAATTTATACCTTCATATTAATCCTTCAAGGCACCCAACGAAGAAATTTCACCAACAAATGAAAACCCTACAATAGACCTGATCCACTGTTAGTAATTTAACAGAGTCGACAAGGTTTAGTTCATGGAACAGAAATGCCCATAAATACCCCGATGATGGTCGTGTTGAATGCAAATCTCAACCATAAGGGTCAATTTCAAATATTTTAAAATGCCACTCAAAATACTCAAAAAATTCAAAATTTTAAAACCCAAAAATCTAAATATTTAAATTTGAAATAAACTTTTAACCAGTTAAAGTGAAACCCATCCATCCTCCATAATAGTTTGTCAATGTGGAAAAATTTAAATATCATTGCAGCTCACAAAGAGCTAATACTTGGTCAAGAATATCACTAAGTTTAATTCTTAAACAATCTCTTGCTAGCAAGGATGTGGCATGTGCCCTCAAACTGATGGTTTTTACTACCATATGGCACCATAAGTAAACGGTTATGATCAGGGAGATAGGAACCAGATGGTTTTCCACCAAATGGCACCACTAAATTATGGTCATTATCAAGCCCTCATGCTCCCCAATGACATCAAATCCTTATGTTAGCTAAGGTGGCTTTAAATTTGCCCCCTTAAACAAATACTCTCCCTAGCTCTATAAGGTCCCCTTTGACAAAGCAACCCATGGCTACTGAGAAGGATCCTTCGGTCTTGTTGGGTCGACTAACTCCACTAACTTAGTAAACAAGGGATCATGATGGCCCAGGATGATTGAACCAGGTGATCTTGATCAGGTCTATCATATATTCGCTAGCCATCTCCTTTAAGTGCACGATGGTGAAATTTCTAATTTTAAATAACAACCCTTCCAAATAATATGTCCATACTACTACTATATGCCAGATGTGTATTATAAATATATCTAGATTCTCTTTCCTTTTCAATGGAACTAAATTGAAGTGGATTGAAGCAAAAGTTGATTTAGACAAGGATGTCCGTTATCTCCTTATTTGTTTATATTATGCTCCCAACTTTTATCAAATATTTTTTTAATAATGGTAAGGATTTGGGCATCAAGGTAGCTTCCTCGGCTCCTAAGATTTACCACCTACTATATGCAGATGATGTGCTGAAGTTCTCTGAGGCAAAATCCATGTATTTAAGAAATTTTAGGAGGATTATTTCTAATTATTGCAAATGGACCGGTCAATCAGTAAATTGAAATAAATCTTGAATGGTCTTTGGGAAATCGGTTTGTCAAGCCAAAAGAAGGATCATTTCAAAAATATTTAATTATGAGGAAGAAAATGAATTGAAGTACTTGAGAATCAAATTATGCATAAGAAGGTTGTTATCCTCTAATTATCTTTTTATTCCTGAGAAAGAAGCTAGTAGAAGGAATGGATGGGGAAACAAGTTTTTATCATTACCTGGGAAGCTTGTTTTTATCAAATCATTGATGCTTTCTATTTCAATTTTTTATATTTCTCAATCACTGGTTCCTCTCACCATTTTGAAAAAATTGGAGAAGTTGTGTAGAGATTTTATATGGAATAAACCTGGAAATGTTTGAAGTATGCATTATGTAGCTTTGGATGTCCTTTGCAAACCTTAGGTGGAAGGAGGAAGGGGGATTCATTCAACTATATCTATTGTTGGGCCACTAAGGGCTAAATTTGCTTAGGAATTCATTAATGAATTTGATTCATTGCTTTATAAAATATTAGGAGAAAAAAATTCTAATAATATTTGGAATGATGGTTGAAAAAAGAACTCCTCTTCCACTTGGAAAATTTTGTTTAAAGCTCAATCTCTATGGCCTTTGATTAAATGGAAGATAGCTTATGCTTCTTCTATTGATACTTTAAGAGATGTGTGACTTTTTAATAGAATTCTTTCAATGTGGCCTACATTTTTATTGTCATGGAGGAGGATTTTCCATCTATTGATAATTTCATTTAAGAAGGAGAATGGTATCAAGGGGAGATTATTTAGTATTTTGGAAATGATCTAGTCGAGTTGATTTTGCAAGTTCAGATTGTAAAGGAGGAGGCGGTTGATACTATGGAGCTTATGTTTAGGTTTTTGGGCAAATCATTGGCTTCAATGACTATAAGGTGAATGTCTTTATTTTTGCTGAAAACTTTGAGTGGAAAGGGTTGAAATTAATTAAGTGTTCTCTATGAGTTGAATGTTTTTGGTGGAGATTGTTAAACAACTCTATTCCAACGTGTGACTTTCTTGTGTTTAGAAGATTACTGTAGGTTAACTGCTGGCTGAGGAGTTGTATTGCAGTGAAGAGTATAGAACACGTTGCAGTATTTTGTGAAAAGCTTATTCAATTGATAGATTTTCTCAATAAGAGGGGATTCAAATTGCCATAGTTTTCTTCTTTCTCGAATTGTATAAGGAAGCCGAAGCTGCTAACAAAATACAATCCTTTTATGGATAATCTAAATTGTTCTGTTGTTTATTTTTCTTGGAAGAATAGAAATAATGTTATATATGGCAGTAAAGAGCTCTATGTGGGTAATATGGCTTCAAGTGCTATTGGTATTGCTCTTTCTTCATCAAGTTGTAATATCTTCTCGGACCACTGGAGTGCTAATCAGCTTTTGAAGCTTTCTATTTCTTCTTGGTACCCTCCTCCACCCGATTGAATTAAAGGAAACTTTTATGCGGAACTTTTAAACTCAAATGAAGCTGGAATTGCTAGAGTTTTTAGAGATCATAAGAGCAGATTTCTACTTGCCTTTGGGTTCAAATGCATTCATTGGTACATTGGTTTTTTGGAGCTATTGGATATCCGGGAATTGAAGAATGTTCTTCGAGATTGGAAATTTGAGGCCAAAGGGATTATTATTGAAGGAGATAGTTATAATGTCATTAAGTATCTAAAAAGTTCATTGGAAAAAGCTTCTAATAAATGGGACAATAACTCGGTTGAAGACTTGTCATTCCTAAAGAACGTTGGGGATTTTTTATTTCATTTTGCTCATAGGGAATGTAATAAGTTAGCCAATTTCTGTGCTAATTTTTCTTTATTAGGAGATTTTTTTTGGGAATATCTAAATTGTAATAAGATTTCTCCTTACTTTCTTTCTTTTCTTGAGGATTGTGATAGGTTATCAATCACAAACTAGTTTGTAATAATTTTTTTTAATGCTATTGCCAATTTTTTTTAAAAAAGACTATCCTTAATCAAATGTTCTTTCTCATTATCGAGAGAGCTAACTAAATATAGAGGCTTGAGGCTATAGGAAACTAGAACTCATTTCATAAGACATTGAAAAATGAGGGCGAAATCTCTGGGTAGTGCTTATATATAAACCCAATATACCTTCCAAAAATTTACCCCATAACATAATACGTTAAAACTCCACCAAAAATAATAGAGAGGCTGGGGCACAAATTTTTGGAGCTCACACATCCACTGGGGATTAATTTTTCTTTCCATTTTTGGCTAGTTGTCTAAGCATTATAGTAGCAACTAATTCAATATGTACATAAAATTCTAGATTTCTTAAAATTTTTATTTAACAATTTAGAATTTGGAATATTTTTAGATGATCATTTAATAAATCTATCAAATTTTCATTAAGTAGGGTTTAGTTGGTTTCTTATGATACTTTTGTCATTTTGATTTGTTCAAGTCTTTATATTTTGAAAGTGTTTTGCAGATGGATTTATATAACAGTTCCTTCATTGTCCAACTGGGTTAAGGTGCTAATATCCAATAATTAAATACTATGATTAACATTAAGAATGCTTGAGCTTCCATTCAATTCGGTGGCTTATAATTTCATGAAGTTATTGCAATGGATGCTGCCATCCCTATATGACATTGAATCTGAAAGTCCTACCAGGAGGCCCGACTTTCTGAAGCCCCTATACGTTGTATGCATCTACCAACTCATCGACCTACTATTGAGGAGCCTCATAGGAGAATTTCTATATTTTTTGTAGCTTTCTTAATAAGAAGCCCCGACCACCAAGAGGGTTGTGACTGGTAGAAGAGTTTTCATGGTGACAATAAATACCACTACTGCATCAACCGGGTTACATGCACTTGTGATGAATGATATTGAGGCCTCTCCATATGGAGGAAGGCTTATAAGATGGTAGAGGAGAAAGAAAAAAATGTTGAACTCTGGATCAATAATAATTTTCAATCTACATGTCAAACCTGTCAGTCCGAGAGCTAGAAGCAACTATTCCTACCTGGATTGGGTTCGTCGGTTTGAAATCGGTTAAGTGAAACAACACTTCTAGGAGCTGAAGAGATCTTTCTGGGAGTAATCACAAAGAAACTCAAGGCTATTATAGTAGTTGATCAAGTAGAGAAATAGGTGGGTAAAGGTCTATTGTTTCCTCTTGAATATGATTAAGTGTCATGCTTGAAAGGGCCCTCTGTGTCAAAGTTCTAAACCTTTAATTAAAATAAAAACCCTAGATAGAACTTGGCATAATTGAAGGCCATCTATAGGAATACAAGCTTAATTGATGCCCTGTCCTTTTAACAATTCATCAACAATTTAATAGCATATTCTTTTGAATGCTATGATGAACTGCTAAATGACTTTGTGAAGATGTTCACAGAGTTATAAAATATGCTATTGAAAAGGTTTTCTAGCGCAACTAAAAAGATAATGATTCTTGACCTATAAATAAGATAAAAAGTGATGAGTCGGTAACCAAGTACATTACTCATTGGAAAATTTTATGCATGAAATATGTGCAACAATTAAAAGAAGAGCATGTCGTGTAGTTACTAATGTGAAACATTGATAACAAGATGCAACAATTCTTATGTATGGCCTAGATAACCACATTTCAAGACACGCTAAATAGAGTAGCCTAAATTGAGAAACTAAATTTGTTAAGATCAGAGAGCCACTCTAATAAGCCTAAAAAAGCTAAAGCCTTGAGTGCTAGAAGAGGTGAGGCTAATTCTATATTTTTCTCCAAATCTAACAAAGAAAAATAGGTGTTTTTAGTAAAAATAAAGGTAAACAACTAATGCAATACGAAGAAAAGCCAAAGCAGTCCTATAACCCTAACCCTCAACTGAAGCTGATACTAAGGGGTAAATGATAAGCCCTAAAACTTTTGGGTAGAGGAGAATGACCGAGAATAACATTGAGAATTGGTGATAGAATGTTACCATCACTTAAGGAAAATTCGAAAAAGACTACTCATATAAGAGAATAAATGTTACCAAGTTGTTTCGACAGGCGTTAAAAGTGGGCCTAAAACTACTAAAGTTAAAGAGACCTAAGGACTAAAAGCATTCTTGGGACCCAAATTATTTCCCATTCCATCTGGTAACCATTCATCCATTTTAAGACTGCTACATGTTCAAAGACTAGCTAGAAAGAAAATATTAATGGGGGAACTCACATTATCAGACAATATATTAGCTCATCTGGGAAAAGAATTAGCTTGGGTAGTCATGTCCTCTTTCATACCACTGATTAAAGAAAGAAAAAATGAAAATAAGTTAGCTCATGAAGAGCAGTTGGAGACTACTGTCTCTAAGAAAATTATGAAAAGGCATAAACATCTTGAAGAAGTTCTATGTATGAAGTGAAAATATCCTACTAAGCCTGTGCTAGATCTCAATACACTACTTACAGCACTAGCTTATACTTCCAAAGATTCCCCATCCAAGATACCTCTTCAAAGTCAATAAAGGTTAATTCCTCCAACAAGAAGACCAAGTTGAAGAAGTCAAGGAGAAAAAGACAACAACTCAAAGGGATATCAACAATTTAGTGAATATTACCTTACTATGACGTTACCTATTAAGCTCGTTTACTTCATGTCTAAGATTTAAATGGATGAAGACGAAGAAGATAATGAAGATCCTCTTTCCATATAAGTATGTCGGGCCATCTCAGGGGCACCAAATACATCGATAAAAGAAGAATGCACTAACGAGGAAGCTCCTGAATTTTGTATGAAGGTTTCACCGATGGATTACAGTTCAGAGGAAAATATTTAATTTCTAATGTAAGGTGAATGAGACCCCGACATAGCATCACAAATGAGACATGTAAATTTGGGTTCTAACTTTGAATAAAGGATGAATCTGTAGATACAATATTGACTAACTCTAAAGAAAATGTGTTATCAACTGAGTCTGAGCCAAAGGAGATTGCTCAGGTGAAGTTGAGGAGTGACAAGATACTATCATCTCTACCAAAGAAGTGGATCTGAAAAGAATATTATTGAGATAGTTGCTACTTAGTTTTGCATGTTTGATGTTCTTGCAACTTGTATGTTTTTTTTATGATTCAAAATATTATTCATTTGATTATTATTTCTCCTAATATATTTTGGAAGAATTATTTTGCTCTTGTGTGTACTAACATTTCAAGGAAATCATACTCCAGATTGTTGAAGACTTCAAATCAAGATCAGTTTAGAGTTTATTATAATTGAAGCATGTATTTTCCATTTTATTGAGATCAAGAGAGTGTGATTGTAATTGAGTAATTGAGCACACACATAGGGGGAAAGTTTACAATTCATATCTTTAAACCGTTCGTATTGTACGATATCACTTCGTAAGGGATGATCCGGTCAGTTATTACTTTTTGGATAAGGTGTCAAACGAACATAAATGAATATTTTTTTAGTATGGATCGTACGGGACGATCCCATTTTTGTATAAGGATGAAAGTCTCGATTTCGTTCTCACTTGAAAATTTTTTTTTTAAGTATGGATCGTACGGGATGATCCTAGTTTTGTATAAGGACAAACTTCCCGTAGCCATTCTCCCTCAAAAAAAAAAATTTAAGTATGGATCGTAGAGATAATCCCAATTTCGTATATGGATGAACGTCTCGCTCATTTAGTCCTGATGTTTTATATAGACAAAATTTGAAATTTTCTAATTGTTCCTCCTGGATGAGCCTTCTTCGTACTGAATGATGATCATGTATGAAATAATTTTGTATCTATTCACAATAGGTTGGTAAAAACAGTATTTTAACTATTTGTACGTACAAACATAGGATTGTACGATATGATCATGTATGTTCAAAATTGAAAATTTTAGTTTTCAAGATAGTTTTTCGTGTCTTTTGTATAAATGGTCCATTAAAAAACTGAAGTGTCAGAGAATGTTTGAGAGAGATTTCTTTATAGTCGAGTGTGAAAGATTCACAAGGTTACTCAAAGGTAAGGATATCTATTTGTGATTTATGTTTTTCACTCTTCCTCTCGTCTTTCTAGATTGCTCGTGAGACGATCATTGAAAAAGATTCAATTCTCCGCCGACAATTGAGGATGTGAAAGGATGAAGGTACTCTACCTACACTAGGATGGTGTGAAAGGATGAAGGTACTCTTCGTACACTTGGAGGGTATGAAAGGATGAAGGTACTCTACCTACACTTGGAGGGTGTAAAAGGACAAAGGTACTCTTCCTATACTTGGAGGGTGTGAAAGGATGAAGGTACTCTACCTACACTTGGAGAGTGTGAAAGTATGAAAGTACTCTGCCTATAATTAGAGGGTATGCAAGGATGGAGGTTCCCTACCTATACTTGGAGGGTGTGAAAGGACGACAGTTCTCTTCCGCATCGAGGATTGATGGAAGAGAGTTTTTACAAAGGTTTCTCCACCTTGCTGTGGGCGAAAAAGGAGAATCACTTTGAAAATAGTTCAATACCTGAAGAGGGAGTCTTCAGGGAGTGGATGTAGGTCGTGTTTGACCGAACCACTATAAATCTTTGTGTCATTTAAATTTTTGCTACTTACTTATTACAAGTTTTTAAATTTCATTGTTGAAAAGTTTTATTTTGAAACTTTAATTAACTTGCTTTGTGAATCAATCGGTTTCAAATTTTAAAATCCAAGAGAATTTTTTAAATTATCAATTCACTCCCCCTTCTTAGTTAGCCTTGGGACATAAGCTTAGGTTTAACAACCTATTCAATAATAAATAAGTGGTATCAAAGCTTTGTTTTAAAATCATAAGTTTAGACCACTTTTTGAAAAATGAGCAATGACTACTTTAGGTAACTGGAACACACCAAAAGGTTACTCGATCACTAGACCTCCTTTGTTTGACAATATCCCCTTCAACTTTTGGAAAATATGCATATCTATATTTTTGTAGTCACTAGATGATCGTAAGTGGATATTAGTTCAAGAAGGGTATACAAAACCAATTAGATTAGTTTATGGTATTAGAGTCGAAACACCCTTTGCTGAATGGACTATAAAACAATGCGACATAGCACAATTAAATACAAAATGTTTTAATAGTTTCTTTTGTATACTTATGTCTGAAGACTACATGCGGATTTTCACTTGCAAAAGTGGAAAGAGCATATGGGATAGACTTTGTATTAATTAAGAAGGGACTAACTAAGTAAATCAATCTAGACTAAACATCTTGTTACATGACTATGAATTATTTTGCATGAAACCAAATGAATATGTTTCTGGCATGTACACAAGATTCACTCAGATAGTCACTTTTTTGCATGCATTAGGTAGGGAACTAATGAACACTGAATTGGTTAATAAAATTCTTCCTTATTTGCCTACTGCTTATGATGCAAATATAACTGCTATTATAGAGTCTAAAGATTTAAATGTTTACTTTATTGATAATCTTCTTGGATCACTAATTGCTTACGAGCAAGGAGTGAGTCAAAGAAAGATTGATGTAGGAGAACAATGAAAGGAGAATAACATTGCGCTGAAAGTGGAGGAGTTGGAGAGTGATCTATTATAACCTGAGGATTAGGATGACATTATCTTAATGACTAGACAATTCATGATCTTTATTAAAAGGAAGCAGAGAAGACGCCAGTAATGGAACAAAGGTAAATTTAATAAGAATGTTAAGGTTTATAATGAAGTGATTTGCTATGAATGCAGGAAATATATATATATATATATATATATATATATATATATAATTAGATTGCCCAAACCTAAAAATCACTCCTAGTAACGAGAAGGTAGAGGAGAAACAAAATATGAAGAAGCGCAAGAAGAGATTCCAAAGGGCTTTTTGGGCAGACTCGACTTCTGATTCATCAGAAATAGAAAAGGCGGAGGAAGTCACCAACTTGTGCTTAATGGCCGATAAACTTGATCTGTCAGATCAAGATGAGGTATGTGACTTAACCTATGCAGAATTATTAGAAGTTTCTAAAAGGATTCATGATGCATATAGGAAGCTAAAAAAAATGCATGCTAGTCTTAATTTAGAATTACAAGAATTGCAAAGAGAACACAAAATTCCTATAAAAGATCATGCATTGATAGATAATAACCACATGAGTTTACCTGATGAATTTGATGACTTGAATAAGAAGAATGATAATTTAAATCATATTCTAATTTGGAAAAAGATTTTAAAAAGTTTAAGGATGAATTAGAGAACAGAGAGCATTATTTGAATTTTGCTAAATATATGTTAGAAGATTTAAACACATTTTAGAAGTTGAAAGTAAAATCTCTTGAGGAAAATAGGAAACCACCAACACATGAAGATTTTACTAATCTTATTTTATATCAAAAATTTTTATAACCTAGGAAGAGACAGAGTAATTATAGAAGATTTGGGAACCATTTTGCACTTAAGGACTCAAGGAGTTAGGGCCCACACTTTGACTTCTACATCTAATTTTTACTGGACTAAAATAAACAAAGTTATTAGAGGGATTGAACATGTCATTTGCCTAGGGTCTATTCCTTAAACCAAAATACAAGGGTCATTCAGGATGTTCTTAAAACCTCTATTATTTTTAAAGTTGATGACCACATTAACATTACTCCTCTTCTATCCACCCTTAGTTATCTTATCATGACTGGTCAACCTATAGATGAAGTCCAACTTATTATTGACTATATTCATGAACTTTTTGAAATTGGACATGTCTCTTATAAAAGGAAGAAGAACATTGCTTTAGGACACGTAGTGACATATATCCTTGAGAAGATGTACAATCTTGTTCATCTTGATCCTCTACTTGAATTGCTTATCTACTTCACTGATGCTTCATTTTAAGAACTTTTTGGGGAAGATGATAATACAAGTGAGGATTCTGAGGGAGAAGGGGGAGCACCAGCACCAACACCTTCACCCGCACCTATGCATGCTCATGAACCTAACTTTCAGAAGATGGTCTAATGCTTTGACCAACTAGAGAGTTATTTTGATCAGCGCTTTGATTAAATTCAGACTCACCTACACCAGCAGGATGCACAATACCAGCAGGACATGGGTTGGATTCGAGGTCAGTTTCACACGGTGAACACTAATTTGGCTATGATAAATATTTATTTTTTTATCTTCAACCAGCCACCTCCTCTAGACCAGGGCCCCTCAGATTTATAGATGTACTTCTTATGTGTTTGCCCTTTCCAGTCCTTAGGGATATGATATGATGATTTATGTAGTTTCTGTACATGTATTTTTTTAGAGTTTTTTGTACTTATCTTGTGTGAGATCTTTGATGTTGTTATGTTTTTTTCATGATTTGAGATAGATTTATTGATATCAAATGTGGTTCATTATATCATTTTTATATTGATATCTATAAAAATTATCATATTTTTTTTAGTTGATTTTGATCTTTATTTGAAATGTTAGTTTGCCTACATGATAATCCTGACATAATTGATCTAAAAAGTGTTATAATATGAACAACAATACAAAAATTAATTTCATTAGGTAATCTAATTTTTCAAAAATATAAGTTAATTATAACTCGATCAAGTTAAGGCTATCAATCTTATGTTCTTTTTAGGCATATATAATTTTAATTTTATTTTCGCAATTTTGATGTTTTATTATTTCTTATTTCTCTTTTCAATATAATTATCTTTTTACTTAGAGAAGTTTGATCTTTTAGATTATTGATGTTAGAAAGTTCAATTTAAAAAATATGGATAAATGTAAAAGTGTACCAAAAATCGAAAGGAAGCGCAATGGTTCAGAAATTGAAAAGAGGCATAAAATTAGCCCAAGTACAAAAAGATGCACAAAGTGTGGCACAAATATTTCAAAAGATGTGCAATGTCGCCAAACAAATGTATTGAAAATGCTCTTTCCTGTATCTTTTAATCTTATATTTCAAATCAATCTAATGTTCAATTATATTTTGTATTGAAATTTGACTTTAATTAATCTTCATTTCATTACTTTTGCAATAATTTTCCTTATCTAATTGTCTAGATTGTTTCATGACCTTAATATATTTATCTTGACTATGTTATATTTTAATTTAAATGTTATGAATCTTTTTTTTCTCTAAAGAAAATTAATCTTATTATTGTAATTAAAATTCAATCTCTTTCAAGATCAATTATTAAAGGTTTCTCATATGACTTCTTATATTTCTTTTATTTTTTCTTTTTCCTTCTTTTAGTTTTTGTCAAAAAGGGGAAGAAATATTATTTATTTATATTTGATATTGTTTCTTTGCATTTGATTTTAGCATTTTTAGTGTTTGTTAGAGTTGTTTTATTTTCTTGTGACTATTTGAAGTGTTTTGTAAGTTTATAAAATAAATTTAAAAAAATTGATTTGTACTTAATAGAAATTCCCTTATATTCACATGCTTATTTAATTAGATAGAGTTAAGGAGAAATTTAGGATTTTAAATTTTATTTAAATAATAATTATTTTGCCATCATTTAAAAGGGAGATATTGTTGAGATAGTTGCTACTTAGTTTTCCATGTTTGATATTATTGCAACTTGTATAATTTTGAAGATTCCAAATATTACTGATTTGATTATTATTTCTTCTAACATATTTTAGAAGAAAGGTTTTGCTTTTGTGTGTACTTACATTATAGGGAAATCATACTCCAAATTATTGAAGACTTCAAATCAAGATCAGTTTAGAGTTTATTATAGTTGAAGTCTGAATTTTCTATCTTATTGAGTCTAAGAGAGTGTGACTATAATTGAGTAACTGAGCACACATACACCGGGGGAAAGTTTAAAATTCATATTTTTAAACTGATCGTACTGTTCTATATCACTTTGTATAGGACAATCTGGTCAGTTATTTTTTTCCCAATGAAAAGTCTAACGAATAGAAATGAAAATATTTTTTTTAGTATAGATCATACGGGACGATCCCATTTCCATATAAGGATGAATGTATCAGGTTCGTTCTCATACAAATTTTTTTTTTCTAAGTATGGATAATACGGGATGATCCCAGTTTTGTACAAGGATGAACATCTCTGGTCCGTTCTCCCCCAAAAAATTTTTTCTAGGTATGAATCATATGAGATGATCCTAGTTTCCTATAAGGACGAACGTCTTGGGTCTATTCTTGCTCATTTTGTCCTGATATTTTGTACAAACAAAATTTGAAATTGTCTAACTGTTCATCTTGGATGAACTTTGTTCGTACTAGACGATGATCGCATACAAAATGATTTCGTACCAATTCATAACAGGTTTGTACACAACAGTATTTGAACTTTTTGTACATATGAACATACGATTGTATTGTATGATCGTGTATGCTCAAAATTGAAAATTTTAATTTTCTAGACAATTTTTTGTGTCTTTTGTATAAAAGGACCATTAAAAACTAATGTTAAAAATCTTTGCTTTCATGATTTTCCAAGGGAAATTGAAGGAGAGAGTGTGAGAGAGTGTTTGAGAGAGTTTTCTTGATAGTGGAGTGTGAAAGGTTCACAAGATTACTCAAAGGTAAGGATCTCTGCATGTGATTTGTGTTTTTCACTCTTCCTCTTATCTTTCTAGATTGCTCATTAGAAGATATTTGAAGTAGACCTAGTTCTCTGCCGACACTTAAGGGTGTGAAAGGATGAAGGTACACTTCCTATACCTAGAGGGTTTGAAAGGATGAAGGTACTCTACATAAACTTGGAGGGGAAGGACGAATGTACTCTTCCTAAACTTGGAGGGTGTGAAAGGATGAGGGTTCTCTGCCTACAATTGGAGGGTGTGAAAGGATGATAGTTCTCTACCTACTTTTGGAGAGTGTGAAAGAAAGGCGGTTCTTTGCCGCACCGAGGATTGGTGGAAGAGAGATTTTTGTAAAGGATTCTCCACGTTGTTGTGGCGGCAAAAGGAGAGTCACTTTGGTTATAGTGCAATACCTGAAGAGGGAGTCTTAAGGGAGTGAATGTAGGTCGTGTTTGACTGAACCACTATAAATTTATATGTCTTTTAAATTTATGTATTTTATTTATTTCAAGTTATTTTCTGTGATTGAAAGTTTTATTTTAAAACTTTAATTAACTTGCTTCGTAAATTAACAATTTCAAATATTAAAATCCAAGATAATTTTTTAAATTAGTTTACACAGTCATTATTTAAAACCCCATTCCCCCCCCCCCCCCCCCCCCCCTCTTAGTTAGCCTGGGGAAATTAGTTTAGATTTAACAACCTAATCTTGATTCAACAAGAATCAACAGCATAGTGTCTAGAAGTATTTGATAACATCAAGAGATACTTATTGAATCTTCCTACTCTTACAGTACATATATTGAGGAAGCCATTTATACTGTGCATGGTAGCACTCGAAGAGTCCCTCGCAGTATTATTAGCTCAACACGATGAAGAAAGAAAAAAAAATGCACTATACTATGTTTGTCTAAGGCTAATTGGAGCATAAATACATTATTCCCATATTGGAAAGTATTGTCTGCTGCTAATTTTTATATTCCAGAAACTCTGCCACTATATATTATCTAAGAAAATCATGTTAATATCAAAGATTGATATGCTGAAGTTCTTGATGATAAGACCAGCATTGATAAGTCATCTAGTCTGGTGGGAAGTAATGTTACTATAGTTTGATATCACGTATATTCAATAAAAGATGGTGAAGGGACAAGCCTTGACATATTTCTTCCCTGTGCGCTCTATCTCTATAAACTCCGCACTCAATGATGATTTACTTAATGAAAAAATTATGCAAGTAAAAGAAAAAGGGAAATTATAATTTTGGGAGATATATTTCTATGGGAAATCATCGATTAGATCTGCCAACCTCCAAATACATAGAAAGATTGGGCCAATATTGGTCTCATTAACATATCATCCGAGGGAGGCATAATGAGGTTTGTTATTCAATATAACATAACATTAGACCAACAATGAAGCTGAATATGAAGCTCTAATAGTTGGACTAGAGATTATGAGTGATGTCAGAATCATAAATCTCTAAATCTTTGTTGATTCTCAACTTGTGATAAATCAAGTTGTGGGCATTTACATGATTTATAAATTTGAATTGGTCCTCTACCATCGACAAACTCTCAAGCTTCTAAAGTAAGAGCATAACATTTAAAAAGCTTGAGTTCCTCAAGCTTAGAATACTAGAGAAGATTGTCTTACCAAATTAGCCAAGGATGTAGCAAATACACTTGAAGAAGAACCCATACTATCTGGAGTTTATATCTATTGTGTTTTATATCCAATAATCTTGTAATTCTTACAGGTAGAGGGAGTATTAAATTTGAGCCAGCAGGATGAAACTCCGGTTGATTCTCAACCTCCCTAGTCGAACATTTTTTAAAATTAACTATATGAATGCCATGTAGTCAAGAGGCATAAAATTAGTAGATGCTTGGAATCATGGTTACTTTGCTTAAACATTAAGGAAATGATTAAAAGAAACCATTCATTGACTATTTCAAAGAAAGTAAAGTATTGATTGATAAATCTCTAATCACATAAATTTGAAAAAGGGCATTGTGATACACATTTATTAATGACATGTCGTACAAATGAGCTTTTGATCAAATATGGGTAAGATGCATCGGGACCAAGGAAGCTGATAGAGTAGTGATATAAGTAAACAAAGGCCTCTATGGTGCACACCAGTCAGGACCTACGATGGCTACCAAAATTAACTTAAAAATTCAACTAACTTTCCAAAGAATATCTTCCAACTGTTAATCCATAGATAACAAAAATTATTACTCATGCCTCCATGCCAGGGCTTTTTATTGGTGACTAGTAATTATGGTTGAGTAAGAAGCAATAAGATAATTGGTTTTTTTTTTTAAACTTAATTTGAAAAAGGGACTATTTTGTATAAAACTTAATATTTTATTGATGATTTTTTTAAATTATTCAAAAATACGCATAAAATATGCCACACATACGCATAACATACATAGAACATAGGCACAATACACACACAACATACACATAATTTATGCACAACATCTGCACAACATATGCATATAATACTCACAAATTCCTCAACTAATATGTAAATATTATGATTATCTACAATCAAGATACACATAACATGCACATAAATCAGGCCCATAATATTGAGAATCATCCTTATGTACAAATAAACTTAATAAATTTACATAATTATTTAAAAATTGAATAGTCACAATAAATAGACTTATTTTATTTATACAATTATTTCTCTGATTTAATGATATCCATCATAATTTTCATGAACTTTACGAGTTGCATTCTAATGGGTTTAAGAGTTAAGAATTCATCTGTAAAGCATTACGGCATGCTTTTGAAATTGATCTTCTGATTTGATGGTTGTCTAAAAGGTCTGTGTGTTATGAATTTATATATAAAGCATTCAGGCATGGATTTGAAATCACACTTCTGAGTTGATGGATGATTGGAGGGTGCATCATTTATGAATTCCTCTATAAAGCATTTGGGCATACCTGTGAAATTACATTGCTAAGATGATGGCTAACTATAGGGTGTGCCATTTATCTAGTCCTTTATAAAGCATTTGGACATACCTGTGATATCACACAACTGAGCTAATGGATGACTGGAGGGTACAACATTTATGAATTCCTCTATAAAGCATTTTGGCATGCCACCAAAATTACACTATTGAGATGATAGCTAACTAGAGGGTGTGCCTATAGAGGAGTTGAACACATTTGTGATGTTTTTTCATTTATATGTGATTTCCCGTTTACAAAAAATTAAACACAAGAAAACTTAATTATAATATGTTTTAACATATAATGAAAAGAAATTAGATAAAAAGTTAAATTATTCTATTTCTCTTCTTATTTTCCCAGTGGCTTTTCAGCCTTGCATTTCATAATTCTTTTGGTATACGCTTTATAGGATCTTTAACTTTTGCAATGCCAACTTGTGGAAACTTATTTTTTTGCTTCCCATTAAGAATCAAATTGCTTTTTTCAAACATAACCTACATTTCATCTAACATGTATTGTTCAGCCTCCTCATTGAGCTGCGCTCGTGTGCTTAATTGATATACAAACCTACCTATATGGTTTCTGAATATAAATCGACTTCTAGCTTCAGAATTATTTTGAGCATATCCTTTCAACAATTGTCAAGAATATATATCTTTTTGAGCTCTTGCTAACCATCAAAAGTAATAGGTACTTCACAGGGATGTTCATAATATGCATTTGTCTCAAAACTCTCAAATAGTGAGAACACATTAAACCCATCATTTAAAACTTCCTGCAAGTGTATTGAATGCTTCCATCTTGTGCATCAAAATTAATAACCCAAGGATTAGAATGATCTTTTTTCTTATACACAAGACAAGAAACTTTAAAGAGTCACATGACACAAACTTTAAGCTTTTTCCACATATACCCTCTAAAAATTCTTCTTCAAAAAATGAATATAGTTTCCTTTAAAAAAAATTGAAAAGCTTGCTTTAATATTTGACTGCTTTTTATTATAGGTTCTATTTTAGATTGGCTATATTTGTAATCCTCATTCTATTTATTCTGATGCCAATTCCTTATCATCTTCTCTAAATACAGAAAACAATTAGTTATAGAACTTGTGGGCTTAGAAATGTCATGATAAATATTATCAATATACTCACTAAAATTGTGTGGATAAAATTCCCATGTTAAAATAATCCTTAGTGAATGTAGTAGACCATTTATCCCTTATCTTATAAAGATCCTCCAACCACCCATGGTTATGGAGGTTCCGTTCTTTAATCATTTGAGACCATGTTTCTAAACTCCTCCTTAGTCACATTTGCTCAAACAGTTATGGAAGAGGCCTTTGACTTTGTTGTTGCTATTAAAGCACGATACTTTTAATGTTTCTTTTTAATAGATATGCCGATGGCACAATCTATGGAAAGTGTGGGGTAATACAACTTTTAAGATCCTTGCTATTTCTTATCTTGATCAGCAAAAATTAATTTTTTATGTTTATTTCTCATTATTCATAAAAAGCTGTAAACAACCATGTAAATGATTCAATCATCTCTTCTGAAAAAAATGCCACCCCTAGAAAAATATTTTGCCAATGATTATAAACATCGATAAATAGTGCGCATACCAAATTATACTTATTAAGTCTAAAACTAGTATAAAAATTACCACATCATCAAACATGTCATAATCTATCCTACCAAAACCATCAACACAAAAAATTTAACAATATATCAAATTCATTAATTTGGACATTCCAAGCAAACATTTTGCCATCAACTTGACGATCTTTAAATACTTAATCAAAGAATTACTGTCCCCAAATTCAATCTTTGCTCTTTTCTCTTTTTGAATAAAGTTGTATGCAACCCTCTTAGAGAATCCAAGGATCTGGATACCTCAAACTTCATTAACAAGGTAGTTATATGCATTAATAGTTCTTATCTCAACTTCTGTTATTGATTTAAGAACTGAAGCTTTAACATCGCACATATTCCTACATGATCTAAGAAGATGATGATCTTCTAGCCTGGACAAATCATCATTATGGTTTTCAATAAATTTTTTCATCTTCTAATATCCAACTTCATCCACTATAAATCTAATCATTGCTGGACAACCTGTTCTGGTGTCTAATTTCTGATATTTCAATTGGAAATTAAGATTAGGCACCTTCTTGAAACTAGCTTTTGAACAAATAAAGTCCTTGGATTTAATATTTCTTTAATTTGTCTAGTAACTATAATGATCCTTACGAATACTAAAAAAATTATTACGAGAATGATTATAGTAAGCCTCATATGCCTCTTTCTTATTCTCATAAATATCCAGATAGATAAGCAGTAAATAAGATAGATATAATTAGTAAATAAGTAATAACTAGGAAGATAATAAACACAAATTACTCAAAAAATAATCACAACATATGCACAAAATATACATTTGATACACACACAAAATTTAATAAATACACATAAAATAAGCTATAAATACGCACTAAATACATACAAAATATACTTAAATAACGCAAAAAATTAGCATAAAATAGGCATTCTGTACTTTCAATGAACTTTAAGCACTTTTCACTTAATATGAATACTTTGTTTCTTGTTTGACTTCTTTTATTGCTTTCATTATGTTGGTATACATGTATCACTACTGTTTGATTCTGCATTGTATTAATGTTTCATTTATTATTGGTATGAACAATTTTATTTCTATCTCGACCATCATCTCTATATATGCTGGTTTATAATTTACATTTTCATTTATTGTGATACCTACTTCATTTCCTACACCTAATGGATATTCCAGTGTATGTACTCAGATTTAGAAAATGCTGAGTGCTTTTTGCATTACCGCCACTATACATGCACTATCATGAGTTTATTTTATATGCCAAAATGGTTTCAAGCACTCTTGCCATTATGTAAACATTAGAATCATATATAGAGTGGTTGGTACCATTTTGGCTTACAATATAGTGGTGGCAATGCAAGAGGCACTCGATATTTGTTTTAACTACTCTTTCATTGTAATGTCACCGTTTTCACTACGAGGTCACTATGTAGTACATACGCATAAAATACATAGTAAATACGCACAAAATATGCAATACATATGCACAAAATACACAGTAAGTACGCAGTAAATACACATAAATAATGCAGCACATACGCACTAAATGCGCACAAAATATACACAAAATACATACACGATACGCATTTTATCCATTAAAAATAAGCAAAAATTAATAACTATTACGCATAAAATACGCACTAAGTATGCACAAATTATGCATTCTATATTTTCAATGCACTTTCACCACATTTCACTACATTTCAATACTTTATTTCTTATTTAACCGCTTTTATTACTCATTATGTTATTATAACTGCATCACTACTGTTAATTCTGTATTATATTAATTATTCAATTATTATTAATTTGACCAATTTTTTTGCTATCTCGACCATCTTCTCTATATAAGCTATTTCATAATTTACATTTTCACTTACCCATTATGGAATGCAGTTTGAGTTATTTTAAATTTAAGTTCCTACTTCATTGTCGCTACCTCTTGCAGTTTCTAATACATGTGCTAAGATTTAGCAAATACTGAGTGCTTTTTATTCTGTTTCCACTTTTCTTGCACTATCATGAGTTTATTTTATATGCCAAAATGGTATCAAGCACTCTTGCCATCATGTAAACAGCAGAATGATATAAAGAGTGATTGATATCATTTTGGCACAAAAAATATGTAATAAATACACACAAAATAACCATTCCATATGCATAAAATCTATTGTAAATATGCATAAAATATGCAATAAATATGTAAAAATTAAGTACAAAGTCCTCTAGGCACAAATAACTCATTAATTACACATATAAAACATGTTGTAAAGAAATGTGGATAAATAAGAATTATTTAAAGAAAACTTAGAGGGATTTGAACATTACAATTAAGTTGAAGCCTGCATTTCCTAAATTTATCTTTTCATCTAGCTTCACTTCTTTTAACTATTCTGGTTCTTTGACATCTTCATACTTGTTTTCGGCTGTGGCGGCCATTAAGAATATCGTCTGGTCTTAAAAAGAAGTTTTCTTCTCTAGATAAATCTTCTTGTTATTAGAATATTTTTATTTTTCTTACTTTCTCAGCTTCCCAAAAAGTTTTTGCTAAATATTACGTAATGCAGAGATTCACGGCTGAGATCTCAAAATATTGTGGCAACCCTAATTTTAAATGTATTCGAATTTCAGATGAGGATGGTCGAGGTTTATGTGTTGAAGCCACGTCAAAATTCCATTAAGAATTCCATGTTGAAAATTACCACATAGTCTATCAACGGGTCACATTTTTATTGGCATCCAAACACAGAGCAACATCCGAATTCTGTATCGAATAATTTCTCATTCAGTAGGATTTGCATACAAGCTCCCATACGTAATGATTTTAGCAAATTTTTAATTCTCCTTTTTTATTTTAACTTAGGGATTAACAACAATTTTTAGTTTTATTGACATGCTGATAGTTATTATTATTATTATTATTATTATATATCTGAACATTAATCTCAACAAGTCTTCCAATACCTGAATTTTTCATTAAGATTGACCATTTATCTTAGTATGGAAAGCTACAGTGAAGTTTGGGACAAACTTTTGGGATACCATATCCTCTGATAATCTCTTTCATGTGCAAGTGTGCCAATTTGTCTACTAGGTAATTTTACTTTATAAGCAAAGAATGATTTGGTCAATCTGTCAATAATCACCCAAATGTTGTCATGCCCCTGTTTGTATCTACCAAATCCCATAACAAAATGAATTATAATATCTTCCCACTTCCAGTCAAGGATAGCTAATGACGGCAATAGTCCAGTATGTTTTTTATGTTCAACTTTCATAATTTTTCATGCTTCGCACTTAGACGCAGATTTAGCAACATCTTTCTTCATACTCAGACACCAAAAAAATCAATTCAAAAATTGATTCATTTTGGTACTGCTTGATGAATTGTGTAGCTAGAGTGATGAGATTGCTGGAAAATTTTCTTTCTTAATTCTGTATCATTTGGTACCCATAGTTGATATTTATGCTTAATGATTTCATTAGCATCAATAAAAGATCTGGCATTTTCCTTGACCGAGCCTGCCTAACTAACTTTGGATACTCAATATCAATCTTTTGAGTTTTTTTTATTTGATGTGTTAAAGTTAATTTTACTATAATTTGATCTATGTATTCCACATTTTAAAACATTTAACCTTAATTATAAAATTTTCATTTCCTTGATCAACTGAACCACTTAAGTAATCATCATTCCTACAGATTTGCGAGTAAAATAATTTACCACAATGTTAGTTATTCCAGGATAATACTTAATCTCCACATTATAATCCTTGATTAACTCCAACAATTTTCTCTATTTAGGGTTTAGTTTTTTCTGTGAACATAAACATTTTAAGCTCTGATATCAATTTCAGTCACACCCCATTTTGATCTCAATTAATTGACCTGAAGTACAATAGGTAAGAAGAATATGAATAGATATATCCCTTATTAACACTCATCCTAAATTTCTTATGTCATAATAAGTTTAGCAGTAAATAATCTATTTAGACTATCCTTGCACAATGCATTTTTCAATTTTAAAATTTTTCTTCACAATTCATATTTAGAAGGATAGTCATAACTCAATAAATAAAATGTAGATTACACAAAACTTGTCAAATAATACTTTTGTATCCAAAATTCTAACTATACAATTTCCTACTCTAACTTATATGCATAACCAAAACATATGTACACAAAAAGTATAATCATCAACCTCCTGCCCCAACCCCATGCGCAAAGCCCCACTGGCACTTTTTCCATCCGAGCAATATAACAACAATCACTACTAATGAGTTAAAGCTCAATGAAATACATAACCACATTATAAGAATTTCTAAACATAAAATTTATAATCAATAATAAATAATATTGAGATTTCTATAAGAATCATAAGCTGTACAAGAAATTAATGCATATTTAACTTTTATTATTTTATATTTTGTATACTTTCCAATATATTTGGCAAATCGTATGGTGATTATGGTTTTTTGTACACTTACAAGTCTCATTCAAGTTTGGGTATGAATTCCCAACTTTTAGAAGTGATAGTGTAGCTCTCTTATTCATGGTTGGATCTAAATTTTAAACTTTTAGAATTGAGAGTTGGGTACCTCCTATACAGTCCCTAAGCCTTATCTTATAATATCTTTTGCATTTTATTTGGGCGAGTCTATCCCCCATAATATTGTTTTCTTGCTTTTTTCCTTTTCATTAACATTCAAATATTATTATTATTTTTTCGTATTACATTTAGCATTTAGTTTTAATCAAATAACTCAATTTTAAAGTTAACTAACCAAAAAAAAAAAAAAAAAACAACCTGCTTATTTTAAAAATATTGGCTACCATAAGTACCATAAAAATATAAAATGCTCTCATTTCTTTTATAATAGATTGGGTATCTAATCTCATTATGAGTTTGTTTGCAAACATTACTCTGACCACTTTTCCTCTTACAAACTACCTAAAGCATTCATTTTTACCTTTCAAAAATGCATTCCAATAAAATATAATAACCTATAATACCAAAAGAGTGTAACTTTTTACCTAAAAAAAATTTGACATTTAATTTAAGCACCCTTCCTATCCTAACATGATTCCCTACTTACTTTTCTTCCAATTTTCCTATATTATTTAACTATTTTCTGAAATTTTGAACTCTTAGTAGCTGCAGCCCTTTTGCATACTACTTCGCTTCTTTCTCATGAGGGCTTCACATCCAGAGAGAAGCTAGAGAGAAAAATGGTATGGGAAGCAAAGGCTTAATAGGTTAATGCTTACTTCATTTAATTATATAATAATATTATATATCTAATGCTTTTCCCACTTTTTTCTTCCCAATTGAAATCAACACCTTACTCAGCTCTTTATTCAATCTACGAAGAAAGTTAATAATATTGGCATTACCACCTTCAATAATAATTCCTTCATATTCTAACATCCAATCTTGCAAAATGACCTTCAAAGCTTGAATTGCAAAAACTATAACCGAGAAACATCCCAAAGCAAACCTTCAAATCTAAAAGCCAAAATAAATCTTCCTTTAAAATCTATGAATACTCCTCCAATAGTAGCCTCATACGAATGAAACAAAGAAGCATCCATATTTACATTTATCCAATTGGGTGGAGGAGGGTGCCAACTCTTCAAGAATAGCCTATATGGACAATTAGTACCCTAGTTGCTCAATTTTAAACCTTCATTTCCAACAAACAAAGCAAGAGAAACAGTTTGAGCTACTATGTACAAGCTAGTGTCTTCTTTTCCATCATAAACTCATTTACATCTTGACTTCCGGTTAACAAAAATGACAATGCAATAAAGTTTAATAAGTAAAGTATATTTGATAGCACATCTTTCCATCCATTTACAGCATTCCTCAAACGAATAAAAATCGACAATGACAAACCCTGTTTATTAATTTTTTGGATTAAACGAATCAGTTTAGAGCAACCTTCCACCTTATGATTGATATTCTCCACCTCTATGCAACCCATAGGACATTCATTAGCTGTTTTCAATATTTTTCTCACTAGAAAATCAAATGTAGGATTAGCTTCTTGAAAAATTCTCCTGGAGAAATTTTTAACTCGTGGAATAATCTTAAGTTTCTTAATCTAATTCCAAAAAGTCTCAATTCTCATTAGATTACTTAAAATGTTAGCACCTAAAATGAGTGCAGAGATAGTTTTTCCTATTTGAAAATGAATCAACTCCAATTGGTCATTAGGAAGAATTGAAAATATATGAATTTGAGTGATTAATTTGACCAACTCTTCTCCAAAACAAATATTTAATTCTTATACTTTCCAAATACCATGAACTATGAACTTATCTACTCCCATGTCTTCCATCACCTGTGCCGAAACAAAATTTGACCACCTATTAAGACATTTATCCATTATCCACACATCATTAAGAAAGTTGAAAGATTTTCCATTCTTAACCTTCCACTTGACAACCGGAGCAATGGCTTTAGCTCCATTAAAATTAATCTTCCAAACTGAATAAGTTCCATTCTTACTTTGAGCATTCCAATTATAAGAACCATATTTAGCTTCTAGCACTTTGTATATTAGAGAAGAAGATCCACATAGAAAATTCCAAGCCAGTTTTCTAAAAGTTCGTTAGGGATGTTAAGCCCTCGTGAACAAGCACAAGGCTAACCAAGAGGGGGGGGGGAGGGTGAATTGGTATTTTTAAAAAATATTTCAATCAAAAATATAAACTCAAACCAAACCAAAATTCACCACAAAGAAATTTAAAGTGTGGAAATTAAGTGCGGAAAAAGCAATAGTAAAGAACATAAAAATTTATAGGGTTCGATCAACTCGACCTACATCCACTCCCTTGAGGTGCCCATCGGGTATTGCACTTAAATTAATGACTCTCCTTTTGCTCCCACAGCAAGGCAGAGAAACCTTTACAAAACCTCCTTTCCACCGACATTAGTAAGGCAAAGAACCCAATTCATTTTTCTTCCTCCTGAAGCAGGCAGAGAACCTTAATCGATTGCTGAAGTGAACCTCTCTCAACCCTCCAAGGACAAGGGATTACGATCGAAGAACATAATGTGGATTAAAGCTTGGATTAACCTTTGTGAAAACCCATCACAAACTCCCCCTCACAAGGTCCTCTCCCTCTCTCTCTCCCTCTCCTCTAGGCTCTCTTAGGTTAAGACAACAGCAAAAGACTAAAGGGTAGAATAAGTGCTCTTAAATAGAAGAGCTTCATAATAGCTCATTAATTGCAACTAACCGACTTTATCATCCAGGATGATCTAGAGATTGTCCCTTATGAGCAGTACAATTTTAGCTCAATCAGCCAGGATGATCTAGGATTGTCAGAAGAAAATTGTTCATATCATCCAGAATGATATAAAATCATCCTGTATGATTAGTACAAATCAGTGAATATCATCCAGAAAATTGCAGTTAATGGATATCTGGATGATGGAAAAATAGCTTGATCGTCCCGGACGATTAGTTCAAATCCGTGAAAATCATCCAAAGCATCACCCTGAATAGAAGATGGCCGATGTTGATCATCAAGGAAAAACTAAGGTTTTTTTAACTGATAATACTGTATAGTCCTACGATCGTCCAGGATGACATGATTTATTCAATCAAACTTTAATTTCTTTTCTTAATTACCAGATTAATTTAGGCATAATTGTGTTACATCATCTAGAATGATGTCCTGGATGATGTCCAAAAATAAATAATGCCTAAATAGTTCTGGCAGCTGATTATTTCTGATTTGAGCTTATCATCTCTGCCAATATAAATATCATCCAGAATGATGAGCTTAATGATGGTTGCCTTAATAAGGATGCCCTAATAAGGGTTTCTACTTTTGCTGATTGTTCAGGACAATATTTGAATTGTTTCAGACGATGTGACCAAAAATAGAGAACTTTAAATCATTCAAAAAAATTCTCTTAAGTGTGTGTGTTTGTAAGGTTACTTAGCATCAAGAACCATATTATTTACAATAGACTCAAGAAAAAGAAAAGTTTACAAATTGACACAGACCTAGTATACCTAATCCTGAACTGGTTCAAATTGCAGTCCTGATCTTGTGGACTTGAAATGTTAGTAGGCAAGGCATTCGTAGAGAAACAGAAGTGTTTGCTATCATCAAAATTGTATTTCTTGAAATAAGATATGTAACAATCTCCTCCTTTTTGATGATGACAAACACAAAAAATAATCCAATCAGTTAAGGCAAATTAATGGAAATAGTGTGAAGAAAAAGGCATATATCAACTATTCAACAATAGAATCAAAGTACAATGCAAATAGTATAACTAACTAATCCACCTTTTGACATCACAAAAGGTGGATGATAGTAGAACATAAACAAAGCAAAGAATTAAGAAAAATAGACACAAACTACAATAATAATAACATAAAAAAATATACTAATAGAAATGACAGTCCCTGATCATTTGAAAGAGGTGGTGGTGGTGGTGGCGAGTGAAAGTAACTAGAAAGAGTGGTAAACTGCTCTCCAAACCAGGCCATATCTTGGTCGTGCTAGCATTGCTAGTGTGCCACATAGGAGTCAAAGTGGGCTAAGTCCTCAGTATATTGCTGCTCCTTCACAACAACATAAGTCTCGAAATAGGTCTCCCATTGGTCAAATTGACCAACCAGCTAGTCCAACTGAGAGTGCTGGCAAAGTGGAGCAGGTGTAGGAGTAGGAGCAGGAGCTACCTCCTCCTCAGCTCCCTTAGATTCCTCATGACCTGGGTGGAGACGAGTATTGTGAAGAACATGGAAGGGGTTGTTCGAGTTGAAGGCAGGCTGGAAGTTTGGTGGAGCATGATATTAGAGGTTCTATTTTATTTCTAAGGTATAGGCAATGATATTTCCTAAGGTCAAGGTTGGGCTTCCTCCATATGTCCTAGATCTCTAATAGTAGTCAGATGCTAACATAACGAAAGATCAAATTAGTGGCATTAAATTCACGATGGGATAAAATGTAAAAAGTGGTGATCGAAAGAAGAGGAGTAAAATGAACACCATCACCAGCTTTTGAAATGATAGAAGTATGAAGGATATGTTCGATTGTTCTAGCATCTTTGAGTAAGGTGCTAGATTTTCTAACGTAAAAGTTAGCATTGGTGTTTCGAAGAAAGCGATTGGCCAGATCCAAGTCATAGTCTGGATTAGAACACAGGGTGTGAAGTTTGTCACCTATGGTAGAAAGTTGCAAAAGCTTCGCACAATCCTGATATGTGATTTCGACGGGGTGTCGATTCACATAGGATTTGAGAGAAGTAAAAGAAGAATTCATGCGAAGACTAGCAAAAAACTCAAAAAGAAGCTCACAGTTGAAAGGGAAAGTTTAGTGAGAAGGAAGGTTAGGGAAGTATGTGCAAATAAATCAAGATCACGGTAGGAGAGAATTAGAGGATTAATAGTCCGGGATACAGTAATTCCAACTATTTTATACCTCATATAGGCAGCTTGGTCGCTTGCCTCGGTGAAGCGAGGGTCAAGAGTAGCTCTTAAGGAACTCCAGAAGGATGGTAAGATTGTTTTCCTCCTTCCATGATCAATAACAACATTGGAATAGGAAGTATAAGGCTGAAAGAAGAAGAGGGTGTGAAAAAAAATGGCTGAAATCCTCATATTTTAAAGAATTGGCCGAATCATCCAGGACGATCGCATAATCATCTAGGACAATCAGGTCCATTAATTGCTTCTCGGACAATTGGTCAAAAAGGCGATGATATTATATAGGATGATTGGATATGATCCAGGATGATAAGACAGAGGCAATCATCCTAAGGAAAGATTTTGGAAGATTGTTGAAAAAGAAGATTGTCCAAGACGATTTGGTTGATCATCCGGGACGATGCACAATAATGGATCATACCGATCGAATTAAAAACATTTAAATCATGTGCCACGTGTATTGTCTAGGATGAATAGATGGATCTTTTGGGATGATCACCAATAATGGATCATACCAGGCAAATTTCAAGGTTTTAAACGTATTTTCATGTGTATCATCCAGGATGAACAGGTGGATCATACTAGATGATTACCAATAATTGAGCAAAGAGTAAGAGCATCATCCAGGATGAAACATGATAGTCTGTGACGATCATAAATGATTAAATTAGAGGACAAAAGTGGATTGTCTAGGACGATCAGAAGTAGAAAATTCAAATCAATCGTTAGAGAGAAGTTTAAAGGGTGAATTAATTGAATCATCCGGGTTGATGTGTCCAAAAGTATAAAATTAGAGGATGGATGTAGATAATTAGAGAAGGCCCAAAACCAACAAAAAATAATAAAAAAGATAAAAAATAAAATATGAAAAAGATAATAAAGACCTAAAAAGTACGAGAAATAAAGTTTTTTTTTTATCAAGGCATGAATATGACATTGTATCCATGTGATTGACTTTAATTACTTGTAAGTTAATGAGTTGACAATGTCAAAAATCTGAAAAAAAATGGTAAAAAATTATGACCATGTTAACTCTTTGCTCAGACTTCTCTCAGGGCAAAATCATCTTTTGAAATCAAAAGACCTAACTCAGAAACACCAATTGGATAAGAAAAGGAGATTCATTCAAGACATGGTTTCAAAAAAATTATCTTATAGAATAACGTATCAAAGTAATTTGTCACAATCGCGAAATTTGAAATCAAGCGTTTGAAAATCTCAAGTGATATATGAATTCTTCTAAGATTTAAAAGTTTTAAAAGAGAAGAGAACTTGCTTTTGGTAGGCTCATTTTATGCTTCTTGTCAATTGAATGATGCACTTTGCACATCTTTTGATTTTTGATACACTTTGTGTATATTTTTCAATTTTGGCATCATTCGTCACTTTTTTTTGCTTATTTTTTGTAAGCTATATTCTCTTTCAAAAACTCTTAAATATTCTTAGTTGTGAGTATATCTTATAGATATTAGAGAAGAAAAAATCACTCTCTAATATAGGGAAGAACAAACCACAAAATAGAAAAAATCATATGAGAAATTCAATGACAGGATAATGAGAAATCTTGAAGTAACATAAAGACTTTGATCATTATAAATATAATCTAGATTACTATATCAAGGTAAAAAAGATCTCAATATCAAAGTTCAGCTATTAATTTGAGATAGGTTTTTTTTTATAAAAGAAAATTACACCACTAAAATAGGTTAGAGAAAGAGACACAATCAATGGTGTTTTCACCCTTTAACAGATTAAGAGATGTAAAACTTTGTCTACAAAATTTCAAAAAGAAAAACCACTCTATAAAATATAATTTTAGTAGTGACCATAAAAGAAGAAAAAACTTAAAAAAAAAAAAGAGAAACAAAAAACTAATATGCAAAGAGAAATAGAACAAAAAGCAATAAAATAGAAGATTCAAAAATCAATAAATGACAATTTCATGCATTTATGTCAGTCACACCCAATCTGGTCCTTAAGGTGCTAAAAGTGTAAAAATTCAATAGTTTAGTAAAGATGTCAGCCAATTAATTCTCAGTTCCCACATGGTGTAACTCAATGTCTCCCTTAGTCACATGGTGTCTAATAATGTAATGCCTTATATCAATGTGCTTATTCTGGATAGGATTCTTAGAAATGCAGATGGCACTACTTTTGTCACAAAGAATTGAAATTGTACCTGCAGGAAATCCTAATTCTAGAACATACTGTTTCAACCAAAGGACTTGGGCCACACAACTCCCTAAATCAATGTACTCAGCTTCAGTAGTGGAAAGTTAAACAGAGTTTTGCTTTCTATTAGACTAGGAGACTAAAGACTACACTATAAATTGGTAAGTTCCAGAAGTACTTTTTCTATCCACCTCATATCCTGCAAAATTAGAATCAGAATATCCAACAATCTCAAAAGAAGTGTTGTGCCTAGGATACTAGATTCTTATATTTTTGGTCCCTAAGAGATATCTAAGAATTCTCTTAACTTCAGTCAGGTGGGATTCTTTAAGATCAGCTTGAAATCTAGCACAGAGATAAACACTAAACATTATATCAGGTCAGCTAGCAGTCAGGCAAAGTACAGATCTAATTATTCCTCTAACTAATTTTCCATTTGGGTCCTTATCCAACTAAACACTAGAGGTCATGGGGGTATTAACTGGCTTGGCTTTATCCATTTCATATTTCTTTATGATGTCCTTTATGTACTTTGATTGATTTAGAAAGGTTCCATCATCAAATTATCTTATGTTAAACCCCAAAAAGTAGGACAACTCTCCCATCAAACTCATCTCAAACTCCTTTCTCATTATTTTAGAAAAATCATCACATAGCCTTTTATAAGAAGATCCAAAATGTATATCATCGACATAGATCTGAATAATGAGTAAATAATCTCTTACTTTTCTTAGAGAAAGGGTGGTGTCTATGCTCCCCTTAACAAATTCCCTCTTTAGAAAAAAAGTGCTAAGCCTATCATACCAAGCTTTGAGTGCTTGTTTTAATACATATAAGTCTTTTTTTAATTTAAAAACATGATTTGAAAACTGGAAACTCTCAAAACCTGGGAGTTGCTCTATAAACAGATGCTATTTTATTACCCCTTTTAAAAAGACACTCTTAACATTCATTTGAAAAAGCTTAAATCCCTTATAATAGGTAAAGGCTAATAGCACTCTAATGGCTTCTAATCTAACTATAGAGGCAAAGGTCTCCTCAAAATCAATCACTTCTATTTGGTTGTACCCCATAGCCACTAATCTTTCCTTATTCCTAACTACCACACCAGAATCATTCATTTTATTCTAAAAGACCGATTTGGTTCCAACTATACTTTGTCCCTTTTGTCTTTCTATAAGCTCCCAAACATCATTCCTAATAAATTAGTTTAACTCCTCTTGCATGGATAAGATCCAAAACTCATCATAAAGGGCTTGATTGATATTGGTGGATTCAGTCATTGAGATAAAGTTTGTGTAGGTTCAACCCTTTCCTTCAGATCTACATTTCTTACTCTTTGGGTAATCTCACCTACTCCTTCAGTGTTTTGGGGCTCTACCCTCTTCTCTAAATTTTTAAATCTAGTGTTAATCTCTCCAACTTCATCTTCCTCCTAAACTCTAGACTTCATAGGATCAGAATCATCAAACACTACATGAGTAGTCTCCTTCACCACTAAAGTCCTCTTATTAAACACCCTAAAGAATTTCCCCACACTTGAATATCTTGAGAACACTCCTTCATCATATTTTGGGTCAAATTTCCCTAAGTGTGACTTCCCATTATTAGGAATGAAAATCTTACAACCAAAGAAATGGAGGTGGGAAAGACTGAGTGTCCTACCCTTAAGGATCTCATAGGGTGTCTTATCTAATTTGACTCTAACATTCATTTTATTCAACACATAGCAACCTATATTTACCGCTTCAGTCTAAAAGTACTTAGGAAGTGAATATTCAGCAAGCATGGCTCTAGCGGCTTCCACTAAGGTTCTATTCTTCCTTTCAGCTATCCCATTTTGATGAGGGATCCTAGGAGTTGAGAAGTTATGTCTAATCCCCTTATCCTCACAAAAGTATCCAATCTCTCATTTTTAAACTCTCCCCCATGGTCACTATGGATGGTCAAGATCTCACAACCAAGTTTTTCGGATCAAAAGACTCGTTCTTATGTGATAGAAATCTAATCCAAGTAAATCTTGAGTAGTAAATGATAATTACAAAACCATAAACTTTCCCTCCTAAGCTTGCAGTGCTAATGGGTCCAAACAAATCCATGTGAAGGACTTCTAAAGATCTAGAGGTGCTAATGTCCTTAATAGAGTGAAAAGTGGAATGGACTTGCTTTCCTAATTGGCACGCATCATAAATGTGGTCTTTGTAAAACTTAAGTTTGGGGACACCTCTAGCTAGGTCTTTCTAGGTCACTCTCCTAAGGGTTTTCAAACTGGAATTGCATAACCTCCTATACCACAACCATGAATCATCAACAAAAATTTTAAGCAAAATGAAAAAGCACATTCATTATTATTTAAATCAAGTATATAAACATTATTGATCCACTTTCTCCATAAAATAGTGTTGTTATTTAAACTTTTAATACAATCATTTGCCAAGAATTTTATGATGAAGCCTTTGTCGTAAAGCTGACTGATGTTGATCAAGTTGTGTTTTAGTCCATCCACAAGCAAAACATTTTCAATCAAAAGGTTCCTGGAGTTTTTTGACTATACTTGTGCCCACCAATTTCTTTGGTGGTGTTCTCTCCAAGAGTAACCTTGCCTCCTATCCTGATCTCCAACAAAATGAATTTCTTGGCATCTCCAGCATATGTCATGAGCATCTGCTTTCCAGGTACCACATGCTCTCAATACGCCTTTTGTGAGAGCTTGCCTTCAAAATTGTCAAACATCATATTTAGGAACACAAACATGTTTGGGTCTCTTCTTATGGAAAATAAAATGCAATGCATGTGTGTTACGCTGTGAATCGTGTACTTTGGGTCTCCAAATCCAATGTGCATTACAGTGAATGGTGCAAGTGTGTGCAATGTGTCCTAACATGCCACATGAAAAACATTTAACACCAAGAAAAGGATGTACTAATTTACTCATGTAGTGATGCTTCTTTTTAAATTTATGTGATGCATGCAATGATGTTTTGTTATTTTCAAAAGCCTTGAGATTTGCTAATTTCTTAAATTCATTTTCTAACTCAGCATGGGATGACTTTAAGGAATCATATGCATTACATAATTCAGTATGCTTCTTGTTTAATGCATAAAACTCATCAGGTAATGACATGTGATTGCTATCAATTGTTGAATGATCTTTAAGGAGAATTTCATGCTTTTTTTTGTAAATTTTAAAACTCCAAATTTAGGTTAGCATGTGATTTCTTAATATTTCTATATGATGCATGAACTTGTTTAGAAACTTCAAGAACTTGCTAATTGGTTAGTTCACATACCTCTTCTTGTTCGGTTTGACCAGGATGATCATCTGCCATCAAGCACAAGTTCTTCTTAAATCTTAGAGGAGTCTGATGCAAAATCCGCCCAGAATGCCTTTTGGAACCTCTTCCTGTCCTTTTTGAGCTTGGGTTTCTTTTCACCCTTCTCCTTACTTGGGTGAAACTTAAGTGTAGGATAATCAGCTTTAATATGTACTAGCTTCCAGCATTAAAAGCAAATCTTATCGTTAGAAATCTTAAAATTTTTATTTCCCTTACCATTATTCCACTTTTGATTATTAATTTTCTTCTTCCTTAGAAAGCTTTTGAATTACCTTATGATTAAGGAAACATTATCGCTTTCAAACCCGTAAGAATTAATGTCCTTGTTATTGGCCTTCAGTGCCATAGTTTTCTCCTTCTTTTTCTCACCTGTATCAAGATTTATTTAATTCATCACTTGCTCGTAAGCCATGAGTTATCTAAGTAAGTTATCAATCAAATAAGTATTCAAATCTTTAGATTCAATAATTGCAGTAATCTTTGCATCAAAAGAGGAAGGCAAATATCTAAAAATTTTATTCACTTTTTTATAGTTACTGAGTTTTATTCCTAAGGCATGCAAAGAGGTAACAATTTGAATAAATCTTGAATATATTTCAAAAATTGATTCAGAAGATTTCATACAAAAAGTTCATAATCATGCTATAAAATAGTCAATCGAGATTTCTTAACTTCATTGGTTCCTTTGTAAGTCATACCAATTTATCCCAAATCTCTTTACCAGTAGTATAAGTTAAAACATGCATGTAATCTTCAGATTTTAAAGCACAGAAAAAAAAAGTTCAAACATTTTGCATTAAGTTGTGCTAAATCCCTATCAACAAGAGTGCATTCAATAAAATTAAGTGGAACAATAATGCCATTAAGTTTACTCTTTAGAGGTGTATAACCATCCTAAACAAGCATCCACATGCGATAGTAAATCGATTGTAAAAACATACACATGCAAGTTTTTTAAAAATCAAAAGGAATATTGTCAAACAAAGGTGGTCGAGTAATAGAATACTCTTTTGCAGTATTATGATTACTGGAGTTAGCCATGGATCAAAATTCAAAAGTTTTCAAAACCTCAATTTTATGAACTTAGCTCTAGTACCACTTGAAAGTTCGTTAGGGATGTTAAGCCCTCATGAACTAGCCTAAGGTTAACCAAGAGGGGGGGGGGTGAATTAGTACATTAAAAATCTTTCAATCAAAAACACAAACTCAAACAAAACCAAAATTCACCACAAATAAATTTAAATTGCAGAAATTAAATGCAAAGAAAGTAATAGTAAAGAACACAGAAAGTTATAGTAGTTTGGTCAACTCGACCTACGTCCATTCTCAGGAGGCGCCCTCCGGGTATTGCACTAAACTCAGTGACTCTCCTTTTGCTCCCACAACATGGAAGAGAAGCTTTTACCAAACCTCCTTTCCACTGACACCGGTGAGTCAAAGAACCCAACTCCTTTTGCTTCCTCCTTAAAAAGGTAGAGAACAATGATCGATAACTGACTTGAACCTCTCTCAACCCTCCAAGCACAATGGACTACAATCAGAGAAGAAAACATGGATCAAAGCTTAGAGTAACCTTTGTTAAAACCCCTCACAAACTCCTCCTCATAAGATCCTCTCTCTCTCCCTCTCCTCTAGGCTCTCCAAGGTTAAAACAGCAGCAAAAGATATTCTAAAGGATAAAACAAGTGCTCTTAAATAGAAGAGCTTAAGAATAGCTCTTCAATTGTAATTAACCTACTTTATTATCCAGGATGATCTAGAGATCATACTGTACGATCAATATAATTTTAGCTCAATCAGCAAGGATGATCTGGAATAATTAGAAGAAATTTATTCATATCATCCAGATAATATAAAATCGTCCTATACAATTAGTAGAAGTCAGTGAATATCGTCTAGATAATCATAATGAATGGATGTTTAGAAGATAGAAAAATAGCTTGATCGTCCAGGCCAATCTCATGATCATCCCGGATGAGTAATTCAAATCCGTGAAAATTGTCCAGAGCATCGCCCTGAATAGAAGGTGGCCGATGTTGATTGTCAAGGAAAAACTAAGGTTTTTTTGAACTAATCGTCCTGTACAATCCTGCAATCATCGAGGATGATATGATCGAGTCAATCAATCCTTAATTACTTTTCTTAATTACTAAATTAATTTAAGCATAATTATGTTGCAACATCCACGACGATGTCCTGGATGATGTCGAAAAATAAATAATACCAAAATAGATATGGTGGCTGATTCTATCTGATTTGAGCTTATTGTCCCGGCCGATACAAATATCATCCAAGATGAAGAGCTTAATGATGGTTGCCTTAATAATGATGCCCTAATTAGGGTTTTTTAACTGATCATCCAGGATGATATTTGGATCGTCCTGGACGATGTGACCAAAAATAGAGAACTCTAAATCAGATAGAAAAGTTCCCCCAAGTGTGTGTGTGCAAGGTTACTTAGCATCAGGAACCACATCATTTATAATAGACTCAAGAAAGAGAAAAGTTTACAAACTGACTTAGACCTAGTCTACCCAATCTTGAACTGGTTCAAATTGCAGTCTTGATCTTGAGGATCTAAAATATTAGTAGGCAAGGCAGTCGTAGAAAAGCAGAAGTGTTTGCTATCATCAAAATTGTATTTCTAGATATCAGATATGCAACATTTTCCTCTTAGAGGACCAAATATATCCACACAAGAATGAAGATTTACGCCACCTAAATTATGAGGCAAGCGAAGAACAGCCCAACTTACATAATGAATACTATTTTCCAATCATGTTTGTTTCAAAAAAAAAATCACTGGACAATCTATCCAAATCTTAAAGTATACTCATAGGAACAAGTGAATGAGTACTTTGAAATATAGGAAGCGATAAATGACTAATTTAACTAATGTCAACTTTCCCGGCAATGAAATAAACTTATTACCCTAAGTATTACATTTACCCATTAAGCTTTGAAGAAGAAAAATGAAATCATATACATCAAGTCACCTTAATGCAATCTTCAGTTCCAAATAATTTTTTTCCTTATCCATTCATAAACCCTTCAACCAAGATATAAACTTTCCCTTTCTCTTCTTCACAGTTTTCCCAAAAAGTACCATAGATTTTTGATAGTTTATATTTTGACCCATCCAACTATAATATTCTAACAATATACTCTTTACCTCCTTCACCATTTTGAGAGAAGCATCAGAAAAGATCTCTTAATACTTGCATGAATTTTTACTCCAACTACATCCCCTCTTTGAGCAAAAGAATTAGAAACAAATTGAGAGCAATGAATAAAAAGGAATGAAGATAGCGGATATCCTTGCCGAAATCCACATTGAGCTTTGATCCTATATGAATAATTCCTATTAATTACTATAGAAAATGTTGGAAAATCCACACATTCTATTATCCAACTAGAAAATTTAACAAGAAAACCAAAGTAATGAAGAACTTGTTTTAAAGTTGACCACGCTATACTATCATATGCTTGCTCCATATAAAATTTTCAAGAAACCAAACCTTTGTAGATTTAGAAAATCTAAATTTGTGGAAGATTTCTTGGGCTAACAACAAGTGCTCTAACATAAAATGACCTTTTTAAAAAAGCCGCTTGTTCTTCATATATGAGTTTAGGAATCACTTTTACTATTTTGTTCAAAAGAACTTTGGCCACAACTTTATAAATAAATAGTCTTAACTAAACTATTAGGCCAGAAATTACAAAGGGCTATAGGGGTTTCCACCTTTGGAATAAGCACAATTAATGTTTCTTTCCAATTTGCATCCATATTTCCATATGAGAAGAATTGATAAATGGCATTCCAAAAATAATACTTGATAATATTCCAATAAAACTTAATGAAAAATTATGTAATTCCATGATTAATTCGTGATTTAAATCCACCACGTTGGTTGACCACTCCCATAACTTCCACCCATGAAATTTCTGATTCCAGACAGCATCTTTCTTCTTCATTTAGCAAACTCAATGGTGGAGGCCAGCCATCAAAAGAGCATTTCGTTTGGCGCCATTTGTTACTTAAATAATTAATAAAAACTTCTTCAATTTGCATTTGGTATTTCACCTTATTCTTTAACCATCTTTAATCTTATAGATCCAATTTGAATTTCTTCTTGCACTTGCAAACGAATGAAAATATATGTAATTGAGTTCTCCTTCCGAATGAAATTTCACTTTTAAACATTGTGTCCACCAAGTTTTAAGTTTAGCTAAGTTACAATTAAGTTTCTTCGCCTTTGATCTAGGAACCATCATCTTCTCCATCAAAAGGCAGCCTTTAGTAGCTTCCTTTAATTGCAATTCCATGATGTCCATCTTAAGACAATCTTTTAAAGTATTACGATCTTGAAGCTTAGCTTTACTCCAAAAAAATAAAGCTCTTAACGACCTTCTAGATTTGATGTTGAGAATTTTTTTTCAAATGATACCCACAACTTTCTTAGATCAAGCCTTAACCAAAATAGCATAAGAAGCACGATACGAAGCCCAACAATCTTGAAATATGGGAATTTTTGTTGTCTTGAAACTATTTTTCAATAGTTTAACCAATATAAGGCAATGGTCAGAAGCCACAATTTCTAGATGTCCCACCACCACCCATTGAGAATATTCAATTGCCTTAGACTTCAAAAAACATTTATCTAGTCTCTCCAAGATCTAAGGCCCCATCCACCTTATTGTTGCACAAAGTGAACCTAGGCCCAATAAAGACAACATCATGATAATCCTTATTTGTGAGAAAACAATTCATTTTCTTTGGACCTTGGGAAAAAACATTTCTTCCTCCACTTTTACCTTCCTTCTCCAGCAATAAAATTAAAATCCCCACACACCAAAGAAGGTAAATCCTTGGAAGAATATTATTCAACTATCCTCCACAATTCCCTTCTATTAATGATATCACTACATAAATTGTAGAAATATGCCAAACACCTTTATTATGCACATCAAGATCACCAATTATACCTTGAAAAAAAAATCCAACGTATTAAAAGAAGATACCTTAGAATTCCACAAAGCTAGAAGAAGGCTTAAGCATGAACAAAACCTTTAGCATGAACAAAACAAAAATCCTAATTTACTCCAATAAGCATATCAACCCCCATCCTATCAATGAAACAAAGCTTGGTTTCCAACAACCCAACAATAAAAAATATCACACTCCTTTTTTTTTTTGATAACCAATGCAAAAAATTGCATTAAGAAAAAATGACGAGAAACAAAATACAATCAGCACACTCACGGAACATCTAAGGTTTCACATTCCTCTTTCAAACAATTTAAGAAAGAAGAAGGAATGGAAGTACCTTGAAGATCTTCCCAAACAAAAGAACCATCTACAGCCAAATTAGCACATAAGTTTGCTAATTTGTTACCCAACCTATTGGTAAAAGAAAAAATAACTTGTTTGAAATCAAGTAAGAAATCTAAACTATCATCAATTGCATTGCTAACCTTCCACCTTTTGATTTCTTTTTGGAGCAAATAAATGATGTTAAGGTTGTCTCCTTTAATGAGGACTCCAAGAGCTTCCGACATCCAATCCCTTTTCACAAACTTTATTGACTTCACAGCATGCAATTCAGTTTGAGTATCATCTTAATGTTGAAGTGAGCTACCAAACACCAGCAAAAATCCACCCTTGTGGTCTCTCACAACGCCACCTACTCCAGCCGAGTTGTTCCTCCTCAAAGCACCATCAAAGTTGATTTTATTCCATCCAAGGGGCGGGGGATGCCAATTATTAAACAGCATAAGCCGGTTAGCATTCCAGATGTCTTGATGGATATTAACAAAATTACTTTTAACCGCATAAAAACAGCTTCAGCAGCAATGAAGTTAACTGAATCCTCCCTCATTGTATTAACAAGTTTACATCTACTCTTCCACACCAGCCAAATAGCATTACAGAACAAGTTGGCTGATAAATTTTGATTTCCAATCATTCTTTGTAAACCAGTCAAACATTCTTCGAAATTACCGAAAACAGGAACCTGGAAACTCCATTTACTCAATAAAGCAATGACTTGCATAGTTTTAACACAACTTCCCACCATGTGATTCACATCTTCTATATCATTAAAACTTCTTCTAGGACATCCAGAAACTGTTTTAATCCTCCTACTAACCAACATAGCATTAGAAGGTATGGCATTGTTATACATTCTCCACCAGAAGAGTTCTGTTTTGTGATTCAGCTTCAATTTTTTCATCCAATTGCAATGAGCATTCTGATTATCCAACTCCTCTTCGGCTTCCCTTATAAGGGCTGCGACCGATTTTTCCAGAAAACAGTTTAATTAGTTCCAACCTGTCTGAGCCATTGCCTGTTTTGATAGTGGTTCTCATAATAGACTCAATCAGTTGTTCCCCAAAGACCTCACTCAACTTATCCAACTTCCATTGTCCCTCCTCAATGAAACAGCTAAGATTGAAGTCAATAGTATCTTGTATATTCATAAACGTTGGCCATTTTGCAATACATTTATCTAAAAGCCAAGTATCATAAAACCTGTTGATAGATTATCCATTAGCAATTTTCCATCTTACAACCTTTCTTAGGAATTTAGCTCCGCTGGTGATAACCTTCCAAGCATTTGAACCACCGGTTTTCATAAATGAAGACCAAACATCTTCCTCATACTTAGCTCTTAAAATTTGACTCAATAAAGAATCTGGTTTTGAAATAAAGCTCCAAGCAAATTTAGCTCTTAAGGGACCCACCTTTTCCACAGGTGAAAATAAACCACGACCACCCCCACTTATGGATTTACAAAGTAAATCCCAAGAAGCATAATGGATACCAGGTTCCCCCTTATTCTTACTCCATATAAACTCCCTACACATCTTATCAAATTCTTTTAGAATGCTCAATGGAATGATTGAAATAGAAGAAATGAATAAAGGTAGTGTCAAAAATGTAGATTTCATAAGAACCAATCTACCTTCCAAGGAGATACACCTCTTTCCCCAAGTGTTCAGTCTACTAGCTGCATTCTCTAATAAGCCTTGGAAATCAACTTTGCTCAGCCTTCTCAAAGCCATCCTTACCCCGAGGTAATCAAATTCTTTAACTTGTTTATAACTCAGAACTTTGATAACCGCCTTCTTAGCTTTTCTACTAGTATGTTTCCCAAAGATGATCAACGATTTAGACTCGTTCACCTTTTGTCCCGTCCACATACAGTAGTTAGAGATGATTTTTCTTAACTTCTTGATTCCTTAATCTTATCTTCTGAAAACAGTAAGATATCATCTGCATATAACAGATGTGTCACCTTGGGAGAATTTTTAGAAACCGAAATTCCTTTACACCTCTCCTTCTTCCACCAAGTATTGAGTCTAGCTAAAGTAACATTTAACTCATTGATTTTACTTCTCAAAATCCGAAGCTTGTCCATAGAAATACCAACTTCCGCCTCTTCTAACTGGATTTCCAGAATTTCTGCTTTGAGATCCTCCTTGAGCTGAGATAAGTTTTTTATGTTTTTCTCTACTCCAAAAGAATAGAGCTCTTAGAGTCTTCTTACATTTCTTACTGAGAATGTCAGCCAGACTACCTGAACGTTTGTTTTCCCAAATCTTCTTTACCAATGTCGTTGCTCCATAATAAGTAGCCCAAATCTCCTCATATCTAATATATTTTCTTACTGAAATCATTGGTTTGAATAATTCCAAAACTAATGGACAGTGATCCGAAGCAAAACGAGGCAGGTGTTCAACGATAGCTAAGTGCAGAAAATTCATAGCTGAAGAGTTTATAAGGCACCTGTCCAATTTCTCCCAAATACGATTGCTTCCGGATTTATTGTTGCACCACGTGAATTTAGGCCCCATTGAATTTACCAGGTGAAGATCATTGTTAATCATGAAACTCTAAAAATCTTTGGAGCCTAGGTTCATTTTGAATTTCTTCCCACCTCTTTTCTCCTCTTGAGATAAAATACAATTGAAATCCCCTCCGATAATCAAAGGAGCATCAACATCACATTGCCTTCCAAGATCTTCCCAAATTCCTTATGATATTGAAAAGCCTGATCTTTCTTAGCTCCTTTACATTCTAAAAAGCAATTGTTGTCATTTATTTAACTAAATGGGAAACAACCCCCGTATTACCCTTCTTACCCAATTCACTCCTGCTCCTAGATGATAACTTGATTGGACCCAGTGATTTAAATTTTTTAGTAAACAATATTTTAATAGAAGATGAGTTCTTTTCATTAAAATCCCCTCCATCTAAGCATTTAGCATCAGTAGATACTTCCTTGGGAGAGCTCATATCATCCATTTTTTTCAGTAAATTCCACCATTTCACCCTCCTCACTACTATTATCTTGGATAGTAAAAGCCTCCTCAGCAACCTCTACCAACACTCCAAATTTATTGACATTAGGAGAAGACGAAGCCAAATTACCTCCTATATATCCTACAGGTTCAACATCACCACTTAAAGATAAACCAGCTGAATTATTTACTTCAATGTTACTAGCCAACAAAATAAGGCAAGGAATAGGTTTAACCACCTTATCAACAATTCACTGATAAATCATTTTTATAGAAGTCTTCAAATCAACCATCCTCTCAACCACTTCCAAAGCATTTTTGTTAGACCCGTTCATATTACTATAACTATTAGTATGAAAATAATTTTTCCATTTACTCTTCCCATAATTAACATTTATCCAAGGTTCATAGTTAGATCTTTGCTTAGAATGACCATCATTTTCACCAACAATTTGAACATTTTCATTTGAACCATCAACTAGAGCAATCACCTCAACAATAGAAGAACATTTAGGAGAACACCTTGAGGATCCAATGAACTAGAATCTTCATATTTAAGCTCACGTGACTTATTCTTCCACATTTAAAACAAAAATTAGAGATTCATTCATATTTAATATTTTGAAAAAATCTACCAAAGTTTCCTTCCACCCAAAAATGAAAAGAAAGCTATTTTTTTAACTGAATACAAACACAAACTTTAGCAAATTCTTTACGGCCTCATTGGAACATATTGCCATATAACATATATGGTTTTCCAACTTGTGAAGCTATTTTATAGGTATTAATTTTATCCCGAAAATTCATTGGTAAATTTAGCATCTTGATCCACATATAATATGAAAGGCCCTTTAATGAACCAGGAGAAAAACTCAATGACCCTTTATCAATACCAATGATGTGGACATTAACTTACCAAGGTCCTTTAGAAAAAGCAACATCTACCTCCTCAGATTTATTAAAAGCCCACAAGACCAAACCAATCCCCAACATGGTTAAATGGAATTTACCAAATTGAGCCCATTATCTATGCAATTCATTATTAATCACATGGAAAGGGATATTATCACCAAATACCTTCACCATAATAGATTTTTGTAGCTTCAAAATATTCTCCATCTCTTTATCTTTATTCATTTTCACATCTTGGCCATCACCAGTTAAGCAATCTCCAAAGTCAAGATTTCCAATCATGATATTTTGCTTTTTATTCCAAACATTCTGCAACACATTACCCATAGGTTCTTTAGCTAGCAAAGTTATGGTATTGGTATATTTATCCCACCAATTCAAATCACCTGAAATGCAATCATGAACCAATCTTCGATTATCCTTCAAAAAAACCTTCTTCTTAATATTAGCTTCATTCGAAGTAGATTTATTAACAAAAATAGATTTAATCAAGGAGGAATGTGATCCTTTTATCAATTGTAATTAGTTTCTTTGATTCTTAATGCAATTTGATGCAATTCTTCAAAAAAAAAAATCATTGGCCTCATATTGGCAACCTCTTGGCTTGGAACTTCTTTTGTAATATCCTCCTTAGAATTTAACTCGATGCTCCCAAATTTGTTGACATTAATCTTCCAACTCGATGATAAGGAGGCTTCAACGTTAACATCTCCAGCATAAACCCCAGGCATTTTCAAAATTTTGAAATCAAATTCTGTAATAACTTCCTTACCCTTCCTAGCCGAAGGTACCATCTTCTTAACCAAAGTTCTTCCCCCATCATTTATAACCAAAGGTTTAGATTTAAATACTCTATCTTGGAAATCAAATGTTGGATAATCACAAGAAAAACCATTGAAAACATCAACAATAGAACAAAACCCATGTTTGAAATTAGATTGAGGAAACCCTTTAGCACCCCTAATAGGAAGATGGAGCTCCACCGTTGCAGTAGAGTGGAATCTCCAGTGGATGGATGGTGACCATCTCTCGCCATATCGGAGGTCGAAAATGAGGAACAAAATTATGAAAATCACTTTCTCTCACTAGAAACCCGCACCTTCTCTCACTAGAAACTATACTTGATTATGTTAATCAATGATTTCATACCAAATAATTTGTTAATTAAATATTCAATTAAATGTTCATTAACCATGTTTGCTACAGTAAACTTAATTATCTTATAATTAACTATTAATTTAATTTTAAATAGCCATTAAATGAACGCATATACATATATACCATTACACTATTTTTTATATACTTCTGTATATCAAATGGATTGAAATTAAAAATAGAATTTAATGAGAAAAAATTTGGTATTTTAGGGAGGTGTGATAAATTGGGTTAAATTTTGAGCCAAAAATATGGCTTATATTTTTAAAAATTTTGGGTATTATTCCAATAGAAATTAAACAAAATTCTCCCTAACTACCACTTAAGGATGTTGAAAAAACCACTTCCTCCCCTTAGAAAACTCAAGTATCAAGTCTCTAGCCAAAACATTAATTTAGTGTGGATGACTTTAATGTTAGCCCATAGCCAACATAAACTATGCTCAAATTGCCTTCAAAAACATTCACTTGAATACACCAACAGAAGTTTGCTCTTTTTTTAATTATCGCTCATCTTATATTAAAACTTACTAAGGGCTTGAATTACTCCATCTACACCCTTCAAATCATTCCAGAAGAATATAGCAAACCTAGGGACTATTCAAAATTACAAATTTACTCCAATTTCTTCTTCCAAATTATAAAACTAATCCCAATAACTTTTCAAATTGTAAGAATGCTCCTAGAACCTAAACTTTTGTGATAAGTCTCTAAAAATTTTACAAATTACATAGAAGGACGTAATAATGCTTATAAAACATATAAATGTTACATGACTTCCTTAAAAACAATTTATATGAGTAGCTTGACATTCATAAATTATGAAATATTCTTTTTAATTTATAAAGTAGCATATATGCACCTACAAACTACTCTATTGTAAAAGAAAACAAAATTATCTATGACTATATTCGTGTAATTGCTATTAAGTGAATGATATTTTTTCACATCAAATAAAGTTATTTTAAAATATCAAAACTATTTAAAAAATAAAAATTGGCAAATTTTTTGAGGAACTTCAAAGAAGCCTCTGTGATTATTTTCTCATCATTTATATTTTCTCGGTCAATTTAGATACTTTGAGAAGAACATAATTAACCTAGCAAATCATTATTGATCAAGTGGTATACACTAAGGATCTAGTTCACTCTAACTATCACAATAGATAGATCCTAGTTTACTCATTTATCTTTGGTTGAGTAATAATCATTCCTATAAAATGTAAGGTGGCCACATAACAAAATTTGTGGGAGCACATTAACAACATAATTTCTAAATATGTGTTAAGAAGGTTAGTTTATCTGAACTTATGAAACTAAATGTTGTATTACGTGATCCAAAGCTTATTTGATGAAGAAAATAATAACCTTGCATTATGTACAACCCCAATAATATGACGATAACTTAAAAAATATGGGTAATAATGCACATAATATAGCATAAGACTATGATAAGTAAACCATGAAATGCTTATACAACTCCCAATTTGCTCCAAAAAGAATGGTGTTAACCCAAACAAGTAAAATTAAAAATCATGCTATGTGGTAGTATACTAAATAACATGACATCACATTAAAAAGCATTCCACGAATATATATAAGCACATCAATGAATTGATAAACATTTTATTACAAAATTGACATACTATTGCACCACTGCAATGAATATGATGTTATAATATTATAAATATGAACTACTAAAAAAAGGCTACATGGCCACTATTGCTAAAATGACCATAATATTCAATTAAAGGTTATCATGTAACTCAAATGCAATCCTATTCAAAGGGTTACCAAGCCATACCAAAATATAATGCCAAATGATATCTTCTTTTCAAATTAGTTGAGAAAAGCTAGTAGACTTAAATAATAGGTGATATTGGCTGCTTCATGCATAGAAGTTAGTAGTTTCCACCAATGAAAACCAATCATAAACCTAACTATCAACACTTCCCCCTACCTACGATAATCATGCACTTTTCTAGTGATTCACATAAAAATAGAAATTAGATTTCACTCCAAAACTTTTTCCCCATTAGGGAATCAATTTGAATGATCCTAAACATTTAAACTATTAAATTATTTAATCTAAAGCAGGTGACTAAGTTTAAGCTCTTAATCAATTTGAAATGGCCTCTATCATTAGTACTACAAGGTGAGCCATAATTCTAACTTTTAAATCACTTACTCCAAGGCAGGTGACTAAGTTTAAGCTCATAATCCATTTGAAATGAACATTGATTCATTCTTGAGCTATTCAATATATGTACTTTAATACTCATTTGAAAGTTTGTAAGGGGTGTTAAATCGAAAAAAAAATAGCTAGAGGCTAACCAAGAGGGGGGGGGGGTGATTTGATAGTTTTAAAAAATCTTAAACAAAAAGTAAATCATTTTGATCTTTTTTAAATATTTTAAAATAAAATAGTAACGCTTAATACGGAAGAAAATTAATTTTCATGATAACATTACAAACAAAATTTTCAATCATAGAACAAATCATAAAAATGTGTGAAAATAAAATGCAGTAAAAAGTAATAAGAAGGAAAATACTAAATTCTATAGTGGTTTAGTCAAATTTGACCTACATCTACTCCTTTGAGACTCCCTCTCCAAGTATTGCACTAAATTGGAGTAACTCTCCTTTTGCTACGACAGTAAGGCAGATAAGCCCTTATAAAATATTTTCACAAATACATTGAGGCAAAGAACCTTAATTCCTTTTACTCACTCATGGAGTATGCAGAGAGCTTAAGAATCCTTTTACTCCCTTCTAGAGTAGGCAGAGAACCTGGATCTAATGCTGAAGATGATCTCCTTATTGCCACAAAGAAACTCAACTAAAAAAACACGATGAACACCTTGCTTGGAGTAATCTTTATGAGTCCCTCACAAACTCCCCCTCACAAGCACTCTGTCTCTCTCTCTAAAGCGTTCTTCTTTAAGCTCCCTCTTGGATTAACTCCACCGCAAAACTCTAACCCAAGGGTTAATACCATTGCTCAGATAGTGAGCCTGCAAAAGAAGCCTTAATTTTCAATTCTGTGAAACAAATCATCTAGGATGATCAATAGATCATCATGTACGATTAGTACAAAATAGCCCAATTAGCTAGGATGATCACGTTTGCTCTGTATAATTAGTATAAGTATTTATACAGATCATCAAGTATGATCTTTCGAGCATCCGGTGACTAGTTTAGCATACTATATTAATCATCCAATATGATATTGATTGATTGGTGGCTATCTCAGTATCATCTCAAAAATATCTTGAGACATCCAGAATGATCCTCCTTGATGATTATAATAAAGCTATGGTTTTTCATCTTAGATAATAGGGGATCATCCAACAAAATATACTATATCATCCAATATGATCCAGTTGGATTGCCCCATATAATATGATTGAAAACATTAATCATAATTACACCCTTAATCATTGGATTAAATTAGGTCTGATTGTCATAAATCATCCAGGAAAATGTATATCATCCTATATGATTAAAAAAATTAAAAATTAAAATATTACTTAAATTGTGATTGGCAATTATTTTTATCATTTAAGCTGATCTTCCTAGATGATATGGATCATCTAGTATGTTTAGTTTAATCTCTTATAATTAGCGATATGCCCTAATCAGGGTTTCTACTTTTAACTATTTTTTAGTATGATTTTAAATTATCCTTTATAATTTGGTCAAAAATAGGAAAACAATCTCTAACTCTCTAAATTTCTCCCCCTAAGTGTGTGCATTTAATGTTACTTAGCTTGGGGTCCACCATATTCAAAATTTGTCTCAAAAGGTAAAAAATTTATTGATATGAAATTATAAGCAAACTCAACCCTAATATATCTAATTATGAGTTGATTTCCTTTGCAAGTGATCTTTGTGGACCTAAAAAGTTAGTACGTAGAGCTAACAAAATACATATTCAATAATAATAGTGGTAAAGAAATAATAATATTTATTATCATCAAAATGAAGGTATTTAGATCTAGATTAATAGCAATCTCTCCCTTTTTTATGATGGAAAATAATATCGTTAAACATTTTGGATCAAGAATTTTTTTTAAAATTAAAGAAAGAAGGAAAAACATGAAACATAAAAAAATAGTAGTAAAATAAGGTAGATTTCACTAAAGACAAAAGCAAACATCCCAACAACTACCCCCCCTTCTGACATCACAAAAAGAGTGAACAAGAAAAATAAAAAATGGAATAAAATACATAAAAAAGAACCAGTAGAAAACCAAAACCAAAAAAATAACAAACTAGTAGAAAGAGGAACCCTAATCAAGTAGATGTGGTGGTGGGTATTGAAAGTATCGATTTAAGGAAGAAAACTGCTCCCAAAACCAAGTCATATACTGGTAGTGTTGCTGCTATTATTGGGTTGCATATGCCTAAAACTTAGTTGCATCCTGATCATGTTGTTGCTGTTGCTCAATGACATATGACTCAAATCTTATTTTCCACTGGTCGATCCTTTGAATAAACTCATCGATCTAGGACTGCTGGTAAATAGGGTCCTTTGAACCAACTCATTGATTTAGGAGTGCTGGTGAATAGGGTCAGGAGTAAGAATATATCCTTTGTCTTCTACATCACAGGGTAACTACAAGTACTAAGAAGAATGTAGAAGGAGCTATTTGAATAAAAAATAGGGAGGTGATCAGGTGGGCTTGGATAGTGAAGGTTTTACTCTAATTCTAGGACATAGGAAATATTATGTCTTAAGGCCAGATTTGGCTATCTTTTGTGGCCGAGATCCTTAATGCTTATTAGGATTTCAATGTATCAAATTATAAGATGAGTGGCATTAAATTCTTGATAAGCAATTTTGTAATAAGTGGTGAGTGATAGGATGGGAATAATATGGATTCGATCCCCAGCTTTAGGAATAATGGAGGTGCAAAAAATGTGCTGGTTGGTTCGAGCAATTTTTAATATGGAGCTAGTTGTAAAGTCGTGAAGGTGGACATTACTTTCTCGAAGAAGGATTTTTTATAGGGCCCCAATTAAATTCAAGAATTAAGGGAAAAAGATGAAGTTTATTGTAAGTGGTGGAAAGGTAGAAAATTTATAGAAGTCTTGATATGATATTTTAATAAGGCATGGATTAATATAAGACTGCAGCAAAGTACAATCAGAATTCAATCAAAGATTGGCAAAAAATTCAAACAACATTTTGGATTTGAAGGCAAAAGCAAGTGTAAGCATGAATCCAAGAGTAGTGAAGGAAACAGGTATAGTACTTGAAAATTTGAATCATCCGATTGATAACCTTTGAAGGAATAATCTCTATAGACTTGTAGTGAGTATAAACCGTTTTATAAACTATTTTAATGAAATAAGGATTGATAGAATTCATGGAAGTGCTACCTGTGAGGGCACGAGATCTTTTACCGCTTGCCTTAGTTAGAAAATGAAAGCTTAAATGAGGGAGAAGGGATTGAAAAGTTTGGTGTAAAGAAAATTTATGGCATATCGTCCAGGATGATTGTGAGATCATCTAGGATGATCAAGGAAAATATTTTCATCCAGATGATTTCTAAAAAAAATGTTAGTCATGTCATCTAGGATAATTATATATAATATTAGATTATTAGACACAAGATGATCATCCCTAGGAGTCATCCTATATGACCGTTGGATAAAGTGATCATCCAGGACGAACATGCATATCGTCCGAGATGATGCCTAATAATAGTTCAGCCAAACAACATTCAAATCATCCAATTGCTTCTGCCATGTGGATCATCCAATATGATAGAGGAATTGTATGGGATGATCACCAATAATTAGTTCATATCAGCTGTTGGATATCTTGTGATTGGAGATATCTATTTTTTGTTCAGATCATACAGGAGAATGTGGTTCATCCTGGACAGTATGAACAAAACAAAAAAAAAATTTAAGATATGGAAAGTGATGATCAGGAGTTCATCAAGACAAAAATAAAATAAAATAATAATAAAACATAAATAAAAACTAGATCTAAATCAACATAAAAAAATAATTTTTTTTCTGAATCAAACCACACTAGAAAATGATAAATTTTCCTTATGATTGAATTATAAATTACTAAGAAATGAAATAACAACATTGAAATATAAAAATGGTAGAAAAGTTGATCTTGTTAACCCAAGCTCAGACTCCTTATAGGGTAAAAATCTTTTGAAAAAAAATCTGATAAGAAAAGTGATATGTTCAAAACTTCATTACAAAAAAATATCTGATAGAATAATATAGAAATGAAATTAAACATAATCATGAGTATAAGAAATCAAGTGTTTGAAGATGTCATGTTTGACATGAATTCTTCTAAGATTTAAATGTTTGAAAGATAAGGAAGTTCATTTCTTTGGTGGTTCATTTTATGCCTCTTATCAATTATTTGGTGCACTTTGTGCATCTTTTGATTTTTAATATACTTTATGTATCTTTCAATTATTTGGCAAACATTACACATCTTTTAATTTTCTTTCATGCCTCTTTTCATTTTTGCGAGCTATCTCCCTTTCAAAAACTTTAAAGTTGCTAAGTTGTGAGAATATCTTTTAGATATAAGAGAAGAAAAACTCACTCTCTAATATAAGGAAGAATAAACCACAAATTAGAATCATATTCATAAGTTAAATGCAACAACTTGATCATGAAAACTTCAAAGTGATTTAATGACTTTGAACATTATTTATATGAGATATATTACTGTAAAAAGATAACTAAGATCTCAATTTTGAAGTCCAACATTTAATTTAAAATAAAATTTTTCTTCAAAAAGAAAAATACACCACTAAAAGGAGTTAGAGGAAGAGAAAAAAATCAATGATGCTTCTTCCTTTAATTGATTTAGGGAGGTCAATCACTATTTACAAATTTTTAAAAATAAAACCAATGCAAAAATATCATTTAAGAAATCAATACGATAAGTGACAATTTATCAAATTCAAAAATAACTTAGGGGAAAAATAAAAGAAAAATGAAAATAGAAAAAAGAAGTACATAAATAGAAACATACATATAAATAAAACAAAAAAATAAATAATTAATTAAAAAATAGAAAGCAGCGATTTCAAGCATTAATATTTATGACACCTAATTTGGTTCTTAAGATGCTGAAAGTTTTAAGGGCCAGTGCTTTGTAAAGATATCAGCAAGTTTGTTTTGAGTGGCTAAATGGTGTAGCTCTATTTCTTCTTTAGTAACATGGTCCATAATGAAGTGATGTCTTATGTCAATATGTTTAGTGCTAGAGTATTGGATTAGGTTCTTTTAAATATAGACGACACTAGTGTTATCATAGAGGATTAAGATTATGCCTATAGGTAAACCTAAATCCAAAATTTATTTCTTTAATAAAATGACTTGGGCCACTTAACTTCCTAAAATAATGTACTCAACTTCAGGAATGGACAGGGCAACTGAGTTTAATTTTTATTGGACTAGGAGACTAAAGACTATCCTATGAATTTACATGTTCTAGAAGTATTTTTTTTTTTATTAACTTGAAATCCTACAAAATCTGAATTATAATATCTTATGATTTTAAAAGAGGTGATATGCATAGGATACTAGATTCCTAAGTCTAGGTTTCTAAGAGGTACCTAAAGATTCTCTTAACAGCAAGCAAATGGGAATCTTTTGGATCTGCCTGAAATCTAGCACCTTGTACAATATAAATTTGAACAATAAGTAATTCATCTTGTACCTTTTTAGAAATAGGGTTGTGTCTAAGCTCCCCTTAACAAAAGACCTTTCTAGTAGGAATGTCCTTAGCCTTTTGGTGCCATGCCCTAAGTGGTTTTTTAATTCCATAGAATGCCTATTTTAATTTGAACACTTTATTTAAAAAATGTGAATTTTCAAAACCCAGGGGTTATTAAACACACACATCTTATTTTATCACCCCATTCAAAAAGGAACTCTTTACATCCATTTAATATAATTTGAATCCCTTAAAATAAGAAAAGGCTAGTAGCACTCTCATGGCTTCAAATCTTACTACAGGGGCAAATGTCTCTTCAAAATCAATCTATTCTATTTGATTATACCCCTTAGCCAAAAATCTTATCTTATTTCTCATAACTACACCATAATTATTTATTTTATTTTTAAAAACTCATTTTATTCCAACCATACTCTAGTCCTTAGGTCTTCTAACTAGCTCCCAAACATCATGCCTTACAAACTGATTTAATTCTTTTTGCATGGCTAGGATTCAAAATTCATTAGATAAGGCTTCATTTAGGTTGGTTTGTTTATTCGTTGAAATGAAGGTAGAGTGGTTAACCTCTTTTCTAAGTCCATGTCTTGTTCTAACACCTTTAGATGGGTTTCTTAACATCGATTATTTAGGATGAATCAAAGAATATATATCCATTCTATAGGAAAAGTGTTTTAAAACTCTATCCTTTCCTCTAGATTTGCACATTTCAATCCTTGGGTGACTTCTATAACCTCCTCTTCTTCTACCACAGACCCTCCAAAATGATCAGATTAATCAAACACGACATGAGTGGTCTCCTCAACTACCAGTATTCTTTTATTGAAGACTCTAAAAGATTTACCAACACTAGAGTAATCTAGGAACACTCCATCAGATTTTGGGTCAAACTTTCCTAGTTGAGACTTACCATTATTTAAAAAGAACACTTTACATCTATAGACATGGAGGTAAGTGAGGTTGGGTGTCCTACCCCCAAAATTTCATAGGGTGTCTTATTAAATTTGGATCTAACATTCAACCTATTCAGAACATAACAGGTTGTATGCATCGCTTCTGCTCAAAGTATTTTGGAAGTAAGTTTTTAGTTAACATGGCTCTAGTACCTTCTATCAGGGTCGTGTTCTTTCTTTCAACTAACCCATTCTATTGAGGGGTCCTAAGAGCTAAAAAGTTGTGAACAATCCCTTTCTCCTTATAGAAATATTCAAAATTTTCATTCTCAAACTCTCCACTATGATCACTATGAATGGTAAGAATTTTATAACCTAGCTTACTCTGAATCTATGTGGAAAAAGACTTAAACTCCTTGCTGTTGACATTATTACAACTTAGTTTTTGATTATTAATATTCTTGCAATATGAATATTTTTATGATTCCAAATATTATTTCTATTATTACAATTTTTCTTAACATGTTTTAGATTCATTGGTTTGTTGTCTGTGTGTACTAACATTTTAGGGAAACCATACTCTAAATTGATGAAGAATTCAAATCAGATATATTTAGGATTTATTGTAAATGAAGTTTATATTTTTCATTTTATTTAGTCTGAGGAAGTGTGAATATAATTCAGTAATTATACACACACACACTGGGGTAGACTTTAAAATTTGTAATTTTTTAAACTGATCGTACTATACGAAGTCCTTTCATACGGGATGATTTATTTAGTTATTTTCCCATATGAGTAGTCAAACAAATAAAAAGTAGAATTTTTTTTAGTATAGACCATTATGTATGATATCACATTCGTACGTACACCATCCAGTGTATCAATTTGACATGTCCCTTTTCATCCATATAAATATGAGAAATTTCTGAACGGTTCATACCGTACGATGTCATCATCGTATATATGTCATCTAGTGTACGAGTTGGATGGGTCCCTTTTCATCCCAATGAACTTGAAAAATTTTTTAACTGATTGTTTTATATAGTGTCATCATTGTACGTACACCATCTAGGGCGTGAAATTATGGGGTCCCTCTTCATCCTGACGAAGATGAAAAATTTTCTAACTATTTGTACAGTATAAACTAGATTCATACTGGATGATCATCGTGTATGAAATCATTTGGTATCAATTCACATAAGGTTCATATGCAATAGTTTTAGAACTATTCATACAGATGAACAAATGATCATACTATACAATCATGTACACTCAAAATGGAAAATTTTAGTTTTCTAGACAGTTTTTTGTGTCTTTGAAATTAAAGGTCCTCTAAAATTGACATGAAAAAAATCCTTGTTCATGAATTTTCAAGAGCAAGTAAACGATAGAGTGTGGGAGAGTGTTTGAGAGAGATTTCTTGCAAGTAGAGTTTGAAGGGTTCACAAGGTTACTTAAAGGTATTTATATCTTTATGTTTTTGGTGATCACTCTTCTTCCCTTTTTTCTAGTTCCTTGTGAGAAGATCTTTAAAGAAGATCTTTTACTTTGCCGACACTTTAAGGGTATGAACAGATGAAAGTACTCTACTGACACTTGGAGGGTGTGAATAGATGACGGTACTTTACCGACACTTGGAGTGTTTGAACAGACTACGGTACTCTACTAACACTTGGCAGGTGTGAAAGGATGATGGTTCTCTATCGCACTAAGGTTTGGTGGAAGAGAGGTTTTTTATAAAGGCTTCCCCGCCTTGCTGTAAGGCAAAATGAGAGACACTTTGATAATAGTGCAATACCTAAAGAGGGAGTCTTTAGGGAGTGGATGTAGGTCATGTTTATCCGAACCACAAATCTTTATGACTTTTAAATTCATACACTTATACTTTAGATAGAAAAAGACATTTAGTGTGGAGATCAAAGATCCATAAACTGAGTCATATCATACATGCTTCTAGTTTTATTTTGCTAAAAGTAGAACCCAAACTTGTTTGGGATTCCAAGACTATTGTTTGATTATTTTGTAGGCACATTATCATAAAAGACCTTGTGAGAGCATTTGGTACTTGGATAGTTGTTGCTCAAAGTATATGACTAGAGACACTATACAATTCATATCACTGGAAGCCAGAAATGGAGGCGAGGTTACATTGGGAGATAATACCACTAGGAAAGTGGTTTGCACAAGTTTGATCAAAAACCTGAATAACTTTTTTATAGAAAATATTTTACATGTAGAAGTCTTAAAACATAAATTTTTAAGTATTAGTCTGCTATGTGATAAAGGGTATAGTATTAATTTTTTTCCCACTAGCTGCATATTAAGCCTAAATGAAAATGATGTATTGCAGGAAGTAGGGTAAATAATATTTATATGCTAGATTTAAACTATATTAAAACTTCTAATACTTTTTTGTTTAAAAACTATTTATGATGAATCATGGTTATGAATAAGAGACTCTATCACGCTAGCATGAAAAACCTTAAGAAAATTACCCAAAAGGATTTGGTTAGAGGTATATCAAAACAAGACTTTACTAAGAATCACCTATGTAATGCATGTCAACTAGGAAAATATGTTAAATCCTCATTTCATTCCAATATGGATCTTAAAACTAGTAAACCATTGGAGATTATACATATGAACCTTTTTGGACTGGTAAGCACTATAAGTCTAGGAGGGAAGGTATATAGATTTATCATTGTTGATGATTTCTCAAGATTCATGTGAGTTAAATTTTTATCTCATAAGAATGAATCATTTGAGAAATTTATTGATTTTTTGACTTGGATTCAAAGGAAATTAAGGTGTAAAATTTTAATAATTCAAAATGATCTCAAAGGTGAATATGAAAATGAAACATTTGAGAATTTTTTAAAGAACATAAAATTGATCACAATTATTTTATACCAAGAATCCCTCAGTAGAATGGGGTAGTTGAAAGAAAGAACAAAACATTAATTGAAGCTGCTAGAGCCGTGTTGGCAGAATATTCACTTCCTAAATAATTTTTGGATGAAATGGTTAGTATTATATATTATGTTCTGAATAGGGTGAACATTAGATTAAAACTGAACAAAACACTCTATGAGCTTATTAAAGGGAGAAAACATAATTTATCATATTTATATGTTTTTAGATGCAAAGTGTCCGTATATAGTAATAGAAAATATTCTTTAGAAAAATTTAATCTAAAATCAGATGAAAATTTTTTTCTAAGATACTATAGTGTTAGAAAATCATATAGATTATTTAATAAAAGAACTTTGGTAGTTGAGGAAAACATGCATGTTGTATTTGAAGAATTTGGAATTTATGAAGAACCAAGTTTGTCAGAGGATGATTTAGAAAATAACTCCCAAAGGATTGAGAAAATTAATTTAGAATAAAATTTGTAAATAGAAAAGCCTTTGCCTAGAGTTTTGAAATTTTCAAAAAACCACCCTAAAGAATTAATTTTAGGTGAACCTAGTGAGGGTGTTAGGACTAGGTATGGACTTAGCAAAGAAGTCAATCATTATACCTTCATTTGAATGATAGAACCCATTAATTAAATCAAGCACTTTTGGATGAATTTTAGATTTTGGCAATGTAAGAAGAATTAAAGCAATTTTTAAGAAATAATGTTCGGGAATTAATTGCAAGTCTAAATGATAAAAGTGTAGTTGGAACTAAACTGGTATTTAAAAATAAAATATCAAGAGTTATTATTAAAAATAAGGCTAGATTGGTTTTCAGGATTCTTTTGCCCCTGTAATAAGACTTGAAGTAATTATAGTTTTGTTATACTTTACCTATTTTAGAGGATTTAAATTATATCAAATGGATATTAAAAGTGCCTTTTTGAATGAGATGATATAAGAGGATGTTTATGTTGAACAACCTCGACGTTTTGAAAATTCAAAATACCCAAATCATATTTTTAAATTGAAAAAGGAATTATATGGATTGAAACTGGCACCTAGAGTTTGGTATGAGAGGTTAAGTACTTTCCTACTTAAGAGATCTTTTGAAAAAAGAAGTGTGGATATCACTCTCTGAAGAAATTGGGAAATGAAATACTCATTATTCAAATTATTATTGATTATATTATTTTTGGATGTACAAATAAAAATCTTTGTGATATTGTTTTCTAAAACAATGAGTAGTGAATTTGAGATGAGCGTTATAAGAGATCTTAATTATTTTCTTGGTTTTAGCATTAAGAAAATTGAGGATGGTACATTTCTTAATCAGTTAAAATATGTTAAGGACATCCTCAAGAAGTATGAAATGACAATGCTAAACCAGTTAGTACACCTATGAGTTCCTCAGTTCTGTTCAATAAGGACCCAAAGGGAAAATCTATTGATTAAAAAAATTTTAGAGGGATTATTGGATATTTTCTTTATTTGATAGCTAACAAACCAATATTATATTTATGTTTATTTGTGTGCTAGATTTCAATCAAATCCAAAAGAATTACATTTGACAGCAATAAAAAGGATTTTGAGATATCTCTTGGGAACTCAGAACTTAAGGATTTGGTATCCTAAGTATAGCTCTTCATTTGAAACTATTAGATATTCAGATTCAGACATTGTAGGTTATAGGTTTGATCAAAAAATATTTATGGAACTTATTAATTTATATAAAATTCTTTAGTTTCATAGTCCATTAAAAAATAGAATTTCGTAGTCCTATTTACTGCTGAAGAAGAATACATTTCCTTAGGAAGTTGGGTGGCACAAGTTCTTTGATTGAAATAATAATTGATTGATTTAGAATTTATAATAGGCACAATTCTAATTTATTATGATAATATTAGTGCCATTTGCATTTCAAAAAATCCTATTCAACATTCTAGAACCAAACATATAAACATAAAGCATCATTTCATTAGGGATTATATATCCAAAGGAGAAATTAAATTGAACCATGTTTCAACAAAAAATAAACTTGCAGACATTTTTACAAAACCACTACGCTTTGATACTTTTAGCACATTAAGAACAAAGCTAGGTGTGATCGATCTTAATGCTTAGATAAAATCTTCTGCAAACTTGATATGTTTCCACGTGTATTTTCTATTTTTGTTTGTTAATGTTTTGTTTGTGTGTGTGTGTTTACGTGTGTTTTTAGTTTTTAGTTTTGTTTTTTTATGTTTTTGTTTGATTTGAACATGTATCATGTATATAGTGTTATATTTCTGATCTTTCATACTGATTTTTCAAAGTGTTATATTCATACTGTATGAAATTTTTTTAGTCTTGTACAAATTCTATAGCATAGCACTGTCGTTGCCATTTCCTAAGTCCTAGATGAGAAAAGTGGAGGGTTGCATTAGGTAGTCGACAACCAACGTAAAACTTGTCAAAAAATAATGACATGAATCCTTTAAAAAATTGTGTTAATGCTAGAGCGTCCCATGGAAGCGCGCGCTGTATGGACTGAATACAGTGACAAGTGCGCAAGGGCCGCTGCACCAGCACCCGGGTGCAGTGTTAAATAGGCAAGGGTTCCGAATTCAAGGATGGATGCGGGCAAAGAAGCTAGTCCATGAAACTAAAATTAGGATAGGAACTTGGAATATAGGTTCCCTTACAGGAAAATTAATGGAATTAATTTATATTATGATTCATAGGAAGTTAAATATTTTATGCATTCAAGACTAAATGGGTTGGAGAGAAGGCTAAGGAAATTGATAGTTTAGGATTTAAACTTTGGTATTCGGGTTGGAGTCATATTAGAAATGGTGTACGTGTTATTATAGATAAGAGTTTAAAGGATAATGTTATAAAAATTAATAGGATTGGAGATAAAATTATAGCTTTAAATATTATTGTTTATGATAAGATTGTTAATATTATAAGTGCTTATGCTCCTCAAGTAGGTTTGGATATGAGTTCTAAATTAAATTTTTTGAATGACTTAGAAGAATTAATACAAAAGATACCACTTGAAGAAAGAGTTTTTAATGGAGGAGATTTAAATAGACATGTTGGTAGAGAGGTAGAAGATTTTAAAAGCATTCATGGTGGCCATGGATGTGGAATGATAAATGAAGGTGGCAAGACCATATTGGATTTTTGTTTAGCTTATGATTTTTCAATTGCTAATACATTTTTTAAGAAAAGCTGAGCATCTCGTCACTTATAAAAATGTATATAGTACAACCCAGATTGACAATTTTCTTATTACCTTTTAGTGATTTATATAATAGATTAGATACTAAAAAGGGAGAAGATATATGTATAAGTTAGCCAAACAAAGAGATAGGAGTAGTAAGGATTTAGTTCAAGTGAAGTGTATTAAAGATTAAGATCAAAAAATACTTTTGTTTAAAGATGATATTCAACAAAGATGGATGAGATATTTTGTTAAACTTTTTAATGAAGATTGTGAAAATAAGATTGACTGTAGTGACCTTAGCACCCTAAATGAAAATAAAGATTTCTGTTTTTATCGGCGTATTAGTAAAACTGAAGTTAGAGAGGCTTTAAAGAAAATGAAGGGTGGAAAAGCTGTTGGACCTGATGATATTCTAATAGAGGTGTGGAAATGCTTAGGAGATGAAGGAATTTCATGGCTTACTAAACTTTTTAATACTATTTTGAAGACTAAAAAGATGCTAGATGAGTGTAGAATGAGTGTGTTAATTACTATTTTTAAGAATAAGGGTGATGCACAAGATTGTGCGAATTATAGAGGTATTAAGTTAATGTGTCATACTTTAAAACTATGGGAGCGAATTATGGCGCATAGGTTGCGGCGTGATACTAATGTTTCTCAAAATCAATTTGGATTCATGTTGGGTAGGTCGACTATGGAAGCCATACATTTATTAAGAGGTTTGATGGAGAAATATAGAGAAAATAAGGAGGATCTACATATGATTTTTAATGATTTAGATAAAGCATATGATAAAGTTCCAAGAGAAGTGCTATGGTGAGTTCTTGAAAAGAAAGGAATTAATAATGCTTATATACAAATCATTAAAGATATGTATGCAGGAGCTATTACTTTTGTTCAAACACAAGGTGACCAAGTATTCCCTTATTTTGGTTGGGTTACATCAAGGATCAGCCGTACGCCCATAAATTTTTTGCTTTAGTTATGGATGTTCTCACTAGCATTTGCAAGAGGATGTACCTTGGTATATGATTTTTGCTGATGATATTCTTCTTGTTGATAAGACTAGAGAGGGAGTTGAAGGTAAACTTGAATTATGGAGGTCAACCTTAGAGTCTAAAGGTTTTCGCTTCAGTATATCTAAAATGAAATATATAGAGCGTAATTTTAGTAGTAATAGACATAGTGAGGGGATTGTGACTTTGGCCGATCAAGTAATTAATAAGAGTACATGTTTTAGATATCTTGGATCTATTATTCAGTGTGATGGTGAAATAGATGGGGATATTATCAGTAGAATTCAAGTTGGATGGTTGAAGTGGAGGGATGCATCGGGCTTGTTATGTGATAGAAATGTACACCTCAAACTTAAGGGAAAATTCTATAAGATGGTAGTGAGGCCTGCAATGCTTTATGGTGCCGAATGTTGGCCATTAAAAGAGAAGCATAATACTAAGTTAAGTGTGGCAGAGATGAGGATGCTCAGGTGGATGAGTGGATTTACCCTTAGAGATAGGATACGAAATGAGCATATACATTAAAAGGTTGGAGTAGCTCTAGTAGAAGATAAGATTAGAGAGAGTCGCCTTAGATGGTTTGGTCACATAAAATGGCGGTCTTCCAATGACCCGGTTAGGAGAGTAAAATATTAGGAATGACCTTTCTTTATTAGATTTAAACGAGAATTTGACTTTTAATAGGACACAATGGAGAAAAATGATTCATGTAGCTGACCCCACGTAGTGGGATAAAGGCTTGATGTTGTTGTTGTTGTTGTACAAATTCTGTAGCATGTCAATCGTTGTTTTGGACTAAATGCATAAATTTTTGATTTTATAACATAGATCATATAGTACAATTCTTAAATCATCTCGTATGATTTGTATTCATTCGTCTGTACGCATCTAGATAGTTATCCTTGTAGAAGTAGTTATTATAATTGATTGTATGTACAAATTTTTTTTTCCGCCAGTACAAACCACTTGTCATTCTCTATGGGGGATGACCTTAACCATCATTAAAATGATCTTAAATAACTAATCATCCCAGATGAACACCTGTTCGTCTGTATAATTATCTGGTAAAAAAGTCCATACAAAAGGATGCATCATAACTTGTGTGATTTTAAAAAGTCATTTCGTTATGAACATTTTCGTTCGTCCATATGAAATTTTTGTGTCCAGTATAATATCACGATCGTACGTACAAAGTAATTTTCATAATTTATGAAGGGGTCATTTTTTTTAAATAGGAGGTCTTTAGAATTCATTTCATTCACATGAACATCCTCCTTAAATCCTTCTCATCATAGAAATGGCTAGTTCTAGCAAGTGCGATAGAGTTTCTAAGGGTTCGTCATCCAGGAGTGGAGATGAAATTTTTTTGTCTAAAGTAAATGGGGATTCCTACTATAGGTTTTTCACTACAAAAATCACTCCGTCAAGACTCTTAATTCAAGATGATATTCACTTTCAAGTCATGCCTCCTTTTGCTTCAATTTAGTTTGCCTTTATTTTAACTTTGATCCATGCTTATCATAAGGAGATCTTTCACTACTTTTTAGCGAACATGAGCTATAGCGAGGATGAGAGAAAGATAACATCTTTTATCAATAAATATTGGGTACAAATCACCAAGGAAGATCTAGGAATCTATGTCCATTTAAGGAGTCGTGGGATAAGTGCAAAATTTCTAACCTCCAAATTTGACTATGATTGGTTTGAAATAAATAAGACTCTTAGAGGTGTCACTCAAGTTTCTCACTTACTAGAGTATATACTTTGAATAAAAATTTAAGGATTATCCAACATGTCCTTAGAACTTCAATTATTCCTAAGGTTGGTGATTACATTAACATTACTCCTCTTTTGTCCATAGTTACCTATTTAATCATGACTGGACAACCAATTGATGAAGCCCAACTCATTCTCAATTACATTCACAACCTTTATAAAATTTTATTTGCTTCTTATAGGAGGAAGAAAAATATTTCTCTAGGACATCTAGTGACTTATATCATAGAAAAGAAGTACAACATTTTTCATTTTTCTGTTCCCACTGAGTTTCTAATCTACTTCACTGATGCCTTTTTTCAATCCCTTTTTGGGAAGAACGACAATTTAAGTGATGATATTGAGGGAGAAGGGAGAGCACCTGCACATGCTCAAGGACCTGACTTTCAGGAGATTGTCCCTCGCTTTAATCAGTTAGAGAGTCATTTTGATCAAATTCAAACTCACTTAAACTAGCAGGATGCACAATACCAGCATGACATCGGTTGGATCCGAGGTCAGTTCACCTCGGTGAATATTAATATAGATATGATGAATAGCAATTCCTCAGTCTACCACCAGCCTCCTCCTCCAGGCCATAGTTCCTTAGAGTTTTAGATGTACTTCTTTTATGTTGTCTTTACCAATCCACTTCATATATGATGATTTTAGTGTTTAGTTCTTTATGTTGTACTTATTTTAACTTAGAATTACGATGTTGTTGTATTGTTTTTAAAATTATGTGGATTTGATATGAATTTCTTCAATGTATCAGATCCTTAATTGATATCAATAAAAAATGTCTTGTATTGATTAGTTGTTTTTGTTCCTTGTTTGAAATATAAGTTTGCTTATATGATAATCTTATTTTAGTTGATCTAAAAGTGTTATAAAGTAACATGCATTACAAAATTAATTTCATTATGAAATCTAATTTTTCAAAAATTTAAGATAACTTATAACTCGATAAAGTTAAGGATATGAGATATTTAGACAAATATAATTTGAATATTATTATTTCAATTTTTATGTCTTATTATTTTTTATTTAACTTTTTAATATAATTATCTTTGTAATTAGAGAAATTTGATCTTTTAGATTATTTATTTTTGAAAGATCAATTCAAAAAAGTGGGGGATATAAAAAATGTACAATGTGTACAAAAATCGAAAGAATGCGCAATGGTTCGCAAAGTTGAAAGAGGCACAAAATTAGCTCAAATATAAAAAGATGCATAAAGTGCGCCCCAAATATTTGAAAAGATGTGTAATGTTCCAATAGAATATGTTCTTTCCTCTATCGTTTAATCTTTATTTGAAATCAATCTAAGTTTCAATTCTATTTTAATTTGAAAATTGAAATTATCTAATCCTCATTTTATCACTTTTGCAATAATTCTCCTTATCTAATTGTCTAGAATGCTTCATGACTTTGATCAATTTTTCTTATCAAAGTTATGCTTTAATTTAAATATTTTGATTCTTTCTTTTTCATCTAATGGTAATTAACTTTGTTTTTGCAAATCTATTTCCATCTCTTTAAAGATCAATTACTATGGTTTCTCATATTACATCTTTCATTTCAACCTTCTTATTCCCTTTTTGTTGTTGTCAAAAGGGGGAGTAATATTGTTTTTGTGTTTTTGTTTTTATAATGTTTGTGTATTTATGTTTTTTGTATTTTGTTTTGTTTCGTGTTTTGTTTTATTTTTAGCGTTGTTCTTGTTTAGTGTTTGTGTAGTGTTTGTGTAATTTTTTTTGTGTATGTCATTTGTGTAAAAATAAATAAATAAATAAATAATTTGTGTTCTTAATGGAACTTCTCTATATTCACATATTTATTCTTTTAGGGGGAGCTAAGGAGAAATTTAGGGTATACAAGTTCACTCAAACAATAATTATTTTGCTATCATAAAAAAAATGAAGATTGTTGAGATTATTGCAACTTACTTTTTGATTGTTGATATTCTTGCAACAAGGATATTTTTGATGATTATAAATATTATTACTATGATAACAATTTCTCCTAACATATCCTAGATGAATTGGCTTGTTGTTTGTGTTTACTAACATTTTAGGGAAATCATACTTTGGATTGACGAAGACTTCAAATCAGATAAATTTAGAGTTTATTATAAATGAAGTCTATATTTTTTATTTTGTTAAGTCTTAGAGAGTCTGATTGTAATTGAGTAAATGTACACACATACACCGGGGAGAGTTTAAAATTTCCATTTTTTTAACTGATCGTATTGTACGAAGTCCTTTAATACAGGATGATTTGTTTATTTATTTTCCTTTATGAGCAGTAAAACAAACATAAAGTAGAAAATTTGCTAAGTATGGATCGTACTGTATGATATCACATTCATACGTAAGCCATCTAGTGTACGAATTTGACAGATCCCTTTTTGTTCAAACGAACTTGAGAAATTTTTGAATGGTTTGTACCGTAGGATGTCATCATCTTATGTACATCTTCCAGTGTATGAGTTGGATGTGTCCCTTGTCATCCCGACAAACTTGAAAATTTTCATAACTTATTGTACCGTATGATGTCATCATTGTATGTACACTAGCCAGGGTATGAAATCATGGGGTCCGTCTTCATCTCGACGAAGACGAAAAATTTTCTAACTATTTATACCATACGAATTGGGTCGTTCTAGACAATCATCATGTATGAAATCAGTTCTTACCGGTTCACCTGAGGTTCATGCATATCAATTTTAGAACTGTTCGTACATACGAACATAAGATCGTATTGTATTATCGTGTACGCTCAAAATAGAAAATTTTAGATTTATGGATAGTTTTTCGTCTTTGAAATAAAAGGTCCTCTAAAACTAATGTGAAAAAAATCCTTCTTTATAAATTTTCAAGAGAAAGTGAAAGAGAGAGTGTGGGAGAGTGTTTGAGAGAGATTTCTTGCAAGTGGTGTTTAATAGGTCCACAAGGTTACTCAAAGATAATGATCTCTTTGTATTTTTGGTGATCACTCTTCTTTTCTTCTTTTAGTTGCTCGTGAGAAGATCTTTGAAGAAGATCCGATACTCTTCAAACACTTAGAGGGTATAAACAGATGAAGGTACTCTGCCGACACTTGGAGGGTGTGAACAAATGATGGTACTCTGCCAACACTTAGAGCATGTGAACAGACAACGGAAGTCTTTCGAAACTTAAAGAGAGTGAAAGGATGACAGATATCTGCTGCAACGGGGATTGGTGAAGGAGAGGTTTTTGTAAAGGGTTCTCTGCCTTACTGTGGAGGAAAAAGAAGAGTCACTTTGATAATAGTGCAATACCTGAATAGGGAGTCTTTAGGGAATGAATGTAGGTCGTGTTTGACTGAACCACTATAAATCTTTGTGTCTTTTAATTTTCGCATTTATTTACTATAAGTTATTTACCATGGTTAAAAATTTTATTTTAAATCTTAAATTAACTTACAATGAGATTCAAAATAGTTTTTTATTTAAAAAATCCAAGTTAATTTTAATTATCAATTCACCCCCTCTTTGATAGCCTTGGGATAATAACATAGATTTAACAACCTATATAGAATCAACACTTGAATGATTTCTATTTTATGATATAGGAATTTAGAGCAAATAAACCTCGTATAATTTAAAAAAATTACATATGATAAGACTTTCCTTCCTACGCTTGCAGTGCTGATAGGTCCAAAGAGATTCATGTGTAGGACATCTAAGGATTTACTAGTGGAAATGTCTTTAATTGAGGGGAATGATGATTTGACTAACTTTCCTAGCTGATAGGCATCACATAGGTGATCCTTAGTAAACTCTAGTTTGGGTATTCCTCTCACTAAGTCTTTTTAGGTGATTTTCCTAAGACTTTTCATACTAGCATGACACAATCTCCTATGCGACAACCAAGATTCATCAGACAAAATTTTTAAGCAAAGAGGAGTGTCAAATTTAATACAAATTAAATCAAGCATGTAGATAATATTGATCATTTTTTCCTGTAAAATAATATTGTTTTTCAAGCTTATTAAGCAGTTGGTAGATAGAAATTTCATGCTGAAGCCTTTATCATAACTCTGACTGATGATGAGTAAGTTATGTTTCAATCCATCAACTAATAAAATATTTTCAATGACATAATTTTTATAATTGCCAATTTTACCTGAAACCCCCCCCACTGTCCCAGTGGTGTTTTCTCTAAGTGTTACCTTGCCTCCTGCCCTGGCCTCCAGCAAAAGGAATTGATATTCATCTCCAGTCAAATGCCTTGAAAATTTACTATCGAGGTACCACATGCTCTCACAAGGCCTTGTGTGAGAGCACAACTAAAAACTCATCATATATTAAATTTAGGAATCCAAACATGTTTGGGTCCATTCTTATGAAAAGAATGTTAAGATAGTTGCTATTTGCATGCCTTACATTTTTTGCAACTTATGAAGTTTTCATGATTCCAAACATTATTGTTCAAATGTGTAGTTATCTCCTAACATTTTTTAGAAGAATTGTATTTGCTCTTATGTGTACTAACATTTCAGGGAAAACGAACTCCAGATTACGAAAACTTCAAATTGAATTCAGCATGAGATACTCTGTAATATTTGAAGCTTGTACTTTTCTTTGAAATAAAAAATTGAAAGGGAGTGATTGTAACTTGAGTGAATAAAAACATACACACACACACATGAGGAGATCATATAAAATATATTGATCGTACAGGATGATATACGTTCGTACTGGACGATCAGACAGTTATCTCCCATAGAGCATATGGAACGAATAGGAACTTGCTCGGAAAATTTTTTCTAAGTCCTATTCGTCCAGGACGAAATAAATTATCGTCGGGA
>NW_021318608.1:1557085-1648155 GCF_001605985.2 Dendrobium catenatum | reverse complement strand
AGATAGAGTTTTTAAAACTGAAATAGAAAGTGCGGTAATGTAAAAACAGTAAAGTAAATGACACGAGATTTATAGTGGTTTGGTCTAAACCAGACCTACATCCACTCCCCAGAGGCACCCTCTGAGTATTGCACTAATACCAATAGTGACTCTCCTTTTGCACCCACAGCAAGGCGGAGAAGCCTTTACAAAACACTCTTTTCACCACTATTAGGTGCGGCAGAGAACCGTTCGTCCTTTCACACAATCCCCAGTGTTGGCAGAGAATCGTCCGTCCTTTCACACTCTCCTAGTATGGGCAGAGAACCCTTCGGCTATTCACACTCTCCAAGTGTAGGCAGCGAACCCTTCGGCTATTCACACTCTCCAAGTGTAGGCAGCAAACCCTTCGTCTGTTCACACTCTCCAAGTGTCGGCTTAGAACCGGATCTCCTTGATAGATCTTGTCACAAGATTCTAGAAGGAAGAAAGAAAAGAGTGAAGTAATCCCAATTCACAAGTAGAGATTCTTACCTTTGAACTCCAAGTGAAGCCTTCGCGCTCCAGTGGTAGGAATCCTCCTTTGAATGCACTCACACACTCTCTTCCTGGCTATTCTCTCAAGAGGCACGAAGATAAAATGACAAAAAGATTGTGTGGCAGTCTAATTTGGACTATTTATACAAAAAGATAAGAAAAACTGCCCAAAAACTGTAAGTTTTCAATTCTGTACGCAGTGGATCGTCTTGTACGATCGTGGATTATCCTGAACGATTTTACTTAAAAGCCTTGAAACGAACCTCTTTGTATAAGTGTACGAAATATTTTTGTACAAGCTGATCGTCCCGTACGAACTAAGTTTGTCCGGTACGAACGGTTATTACTAGGTAGGTTCAAAAATTGAAGAAAATCGTTCTAAGTTGGTTAATCGTCTGGACGAAATTTTTACAGAGAACCAATCGTCCTGGATGATAATTAATTTCATCTGGACAAAAATTTTACGGAGAACAGATCGTCATGTACGATAATTTAATTTTGTCTGGACGAAAATCTTACAGAGACCAGATCGTCCTGTACGATATTTAATTTCGTCTGGACAAAAATTTTACATAGAGCAAATCATCATGTACGATAATTTAATTTCGTCTGGATGAAAATCTTACAGAGAACAAATCATCCCGGATGATTTTTAATTTCATCCTGGAAAAATAGGACTTAGAAAAAAATTTTCAAGCCAGTTCCTATTCGTTCCATGTGCTCAATAGGAGATAACTGTCTGATCGTCCTATACGAACTGATATCATCCCATACGATTAGTATAAATTTTATATGATCTCCTTATGTGTGTGTATGTTTTTATTAACTGAAATTACAATCACTCCCTTTCAATTTTATTTCAAAGAAAAGTATAAGCTTCAAATTCACAAAGTATCTCATGCTGAATTTGATTTGAAGTCTTCGTAGTCTGGAGTTTGATTTTCCTGAAATGTTAGTACACACAAGAGAAAATACAAATCTTCTAAAATTGTTAGGAGATAACTACAAATTTGAACAATAATGTTTGGAATCATCAAAACTATACAATTTGCAAAATTGTAAAGCATGCAAATAGCAATTATCTTAACATAAGATCCCATGATCATACTATATAATATGGCTGATTATATATAAATAGCCTAAATTCATGCTTTGATCTTTACTCCAATCCCTCTAACTCTCCTCCCCTCTCCCTTAAGCTCTAAATCTTGGTAATGGCTGGAGGCAAGCAGTCTCATGCACCGTTAGAACCTGACATCAAGTAGATCCTTAATTTGTTGAGGTTGTTGACGAAGAAGACTATAATAGATATAAGAATGCTAGAATCACTCCCCTCCAAAGTCACAAAATAAGAGGATCTAAACTCTTAAGTACTACCACTCTTTTCCCATGCCTCTCTCACTTTATTCTTACTTTTACATACCCTTTCAATTATAAATTTCTTTTTGATTTTTATGCAAACCTTAGGATCAATAGTGAGGGTACAACCCTCCAATCCTATGCTAATAGGAAGCAAGTAGATATTACCTACTAAGACTTCCATGACTTCTTACATTTTTCCACTACTGGTGAAAAATTTCAAGTTCTAATTGTAAATTTTGATTTTGATTGGACCCCTACCAACACCACCCTTGGGGAATCCAATCTTAGATATCACCTAGGAATAAAGTTTGTATTTTCTAGTCTTTCTATACTTTTTACCTCTCTTGAGTTAAATATGCACTGCAGTGGATCTTAAAGCTAAGTAACCTTACACACACACACTCAAAGAAGTGAGTTGATGAGTTAGAAAATTTTCTATTTTTTAATTAATCATAAGCTATGATTTATAACATATTGGATGAATAGTTAACCATAACACCCTAATTAGGGCCCTATGCTAAGTAAGATTGATTAAACTCATCATATTATATGATCCCTATCGTATAAGTTGATCAATTATAATTAGTAAAATAGTCATAAATCCAAATTTAGGTAATATTTTAATATTCAAAATATGTGTCTAATCATACCGTACGATATTCATCGTATTGTACGATATAAGATAATTATGTCTAAATTGTTCTTGTCATTAGGGGAATCATTATAGTTAATTTATTCAATCGAATCATACAGGATGATTCATGATGATAAAACTATAAGATTTGTGCAATGCATGAAACAATAATTACATAATCACCAATTTTCCAAGATGAAGTGCCATAGTTTTTTAACTAATTGTATAGGATGAACTCCCAATTTCATATTATACGAACTGAGCTCTGGATGGAATTATTAAATTGTCGCTTATCATATTGGATAATAAGTATATCTCTTGTATTGATCAAACATAATAATGCATTTTGTATTATCTAAAAAGCTATTTTATTCTAATCGTACTGGATGATATTATCAATCATCTTGGATGATCAATTCATCTCTTTTGAATTAGTTATATAGGGTATGTTTACTTGTATAATACTTATAGGTGTACTTTGAATTAATCATACACGATGATCTTGGATTGTACTAGACAATCAAAGTCAATAGATTGAAATTTGAGGCTTTTTAAAAGGCTCTCTATTTAATCTTTCACAAATTCTTGTTTAAAAAATGACTTTTTCTTCTAAGTGTCTTGAGAGGCAGCATAGAAAGGGTGCTAAGGAGTGCTTTGAGATAAGGAGAGTTATTTGTGGGAGGGAGTTATGAGGGATTCACAAGGTTACTCCATGCAAGGTTCTCTGTCTTCTTCAAGCTTTTGCCTTGATCCTTTAATAGCTTCGGAAATACTTTCCACATAACTAGTGCCAGGTTCTCTATCTTCTCCAGGAGGGACAAAAAGGATTTCTTGGTTATCTACCATCTATAGGAGAGAGAAAAAGGATTTCAGATTCTCTAGCTTCATCAGGAGGGTAAAAAAATGTAAGGTCCTCTGTCACACTAGGTTGGTGGAAGAGATTTTAAAAGGCCTTCTCTGACTTACTATGGGGGCAAAGGAGAGACACAACTCTTAGTGCAATCCTTGGTACAGAGGGTTCTTGGGGAGTGGATATATGTCAGGTTGGACAGAACCACTATATAATCTGGTGTGTTTATTCTTATTATTTTCTGCACTTTTATTTTTTTAGGATTTACTATGTGGTTGACAAACTCTAATTTCTATTATTATGAATTTAATTTGCTTCCGCATTAAGGGATTAAAGTGTTGGTTTTTAGATATTAAAAAGGCTATAAAAGATTTTATTTTTATTAATTTTTTTAAATAACCAATTCACCCACCCCCCTTGTTTAGCCTTATGCTAATTCTTTGAGGTCTCACAATCTTCTTGAACTTTTATTATGATCATATAGTCTAATTAGTTCAAAGTTCATCATGGACGAACTCCTGAATTACCAAACATCTTCATCGTTAGCCATCCAATATGATATAAATAACACTATATGATCTTAATATTTAATTGGGATTGATTTGTTTGATTAAATTTGGTGATTAATTTAGGCAATATTTTCAAATATCTTATAATACAAACATGTTTATATAGTATGATTAGAATAAATTACAAATTTTCAAAATATTGCCTAAATTTTATTAGCAGCTGCATTTCTTGATTACAATAGATAATCCTATACGATTATAAACATACAATATGATTTTATGATTTTTACAAAATTAAATTTAATTAATTAAATGTCTTGATTATTTTTTTAATCGGATTGTACAATTGGATCCATATTGTATAGCAAAAACTTCAAAAAAAAAATTAACGATTTAATTTCACTCCCCTCATTGTGTGTGCATGGTCGTAATGCTAACATACACATTTTTTAATATATTGACTCAAAAAAGATAAAAATTATATACTCTTTCAAAAATTAATCCTATACTGCTTAGTCTTGACCATTGATCCTTTAGCATTGCTTGGTGTATATTATACCTGAAATGTTAGTACAAGCAAAAATATATTCAATAATACTAAATAGGAGAAATTTAATAAAATCAATTAAAGTTTTTATTATCAAAACATAAGCTCAGGCTCCCATATTGTAATAAACTCCCCTTTTTTTATGATGGAAAATATTATTGGTTGAATAACAAGTTAATTATTTTTTTTCCTAAGTTCTCCCCCTTACTAAGTAATTTCTTTTAAAAAAGTGAGAAATCTTTTTTTTTATAATATTTTTTAATAATAATTATTATTATTTTAAGAATATGAAAAACATAACCAACACATAATAATGGGAAACAAAATAAGCTCCATTAACGATGAAAAGAAATATAAACTAACTACTCCCCTTTTTGACATGACCAAAAAGTAGAATTATAACTAAAAACTAGAACAAATTTTCACTATAAGGCACAAAGAACAAAAAAAGTATAAATAGACTATATAAATCAAACAAAACATATAATACACTACGCAAACAAAGATCGCTAATCAGGTCATGGTATAGTTGCTAAAAGTAATGGTGAAATGATGCATTGATTCTCCAAACAAGGTCAAATCTTTCTCAATTTATTGCTAGTGATATTGGATATAAGACTCTAGTCATATCGGCAGGCAGCCTAATCTCTTTATCATTGTCCAATAAGACTTTTGTGAGTGCATAGGTACGGGAGATGGAGTTGGTATTGGTGCTGGAAAATCTCCCCCTTCATAATCAAACTCCTGCTCCTCCTCTACAAGCTATGCCCCGTGGAATCTATTGTTCAGAAGGAGGTACAAGGAACTGTCTGTATAAAAGGTAGGGAAAATGCCTTCTTGTTAAGGATACATTAGTTGATATTTAGAATCTAAGATATAAAAAATGATGTGTCCTAGAGCGATATTCTACCAACAGCTGAGCACTATATTTCTAATGGATGTAAAGTAGTCAATTTATCTTTTCCAGTCATTATGAAATAGGTGACATAAGACAATAAAGGGGTAATATATACAATATCTCTAGCTTTGGTTAATATTGTGGTTTGAAGAACATGCTGAATGATGTGGGAATTTTAAAAGGAGTGTTTACAAGAAGTTGGTGTTGATTGAGTGGTGCATTTCTAAGAGTCAAATTGATATATGTCCTATCATAATCCCATTAGAGCTAACATTGTGGGGCTATACTCCTTAGGTAGAGAGGTGAAGTTATTGATCAAATTCCTTATACATATATATTTTTGGTTACCTACTAACATAAGATTGATTAGAGGTTCTATATGCATTGAGTCTTAGGCTTAAAAATAATTCATATAAGCATTTGAAGTTAAAGGGGAAAGCTAGAGTCATAATAAATTAGAGTGTGGTGTCAACAAAGATTTCTAGTACTTGGTAGTTTAAAATCACATGGTTAATGATCATCGAAGGTGTAATATGGGCAGCCCTATACCTATGATAAGCTGGCTCATCTTCAACAAATTAAGAAATAACATCCACATGATGATGGGAGAAACTTCCTACTAGTTCTTGGGATCACTTGCCATATTCATGATAATGCAAAGGAAAGATTACAAGGAGTAAAAAGGAGAAAGATTAGAAAATTGAGTGCTTAGAACTTTAGAATTTCCCTTCCCTTTATAGCCTTTTGTAGATTATATAGTTTGATACAAATTATACATGATGATCAATGGAATTCAATTAATCATGACTGAATAATTATAAAGGTAGTCGAATTATACATTACAATCATGATGGTTCTAAATGATCTTTATTAATTCTTTCATCTGAAAGTGTTAAGCTATATGATCTTTGACTAAACTAATCATACAATATGAACATGTGTTTATATAGTATAATGGTTAATTAAATATCATACCAAATGAATTGAAATTGCCAATAATTATTGACACGTAGATCCTACAATATGAATCATTTGTTCATACGGTACAATGATTAATAATTGATTAAATATGAACCATTGGATTCCTTAGATGGTGTTTATTTGAATATCTATGTGGATTATATAGTATGAAGTGAATCTTACATTACGATGTGAAAAAAAAAAAAACACTCTTTGTGTGTAATTATTAGGGAAAACTTCACAAGAGCAAACATACACACAACAATACAATTCATAATATACAAAAATAATTTTGACATAAATAAAAGTAAACATACAACCTATAGAACACAAACAAATACATGAAGTTCCAAAACATAATTCTACCCCTATTTTGCTAAGAATTTATGTCAATCATACCTAGCTTTATCCTAAGTGTCCTAATTATGGGGTTTTGTAAAGATGTCTACAATTGATTTTTAGTAGCTACAACATGCAATTATATGTCTCACTTTGTTACATAATCCCTAATAAAATGTGAAAGATTGTGATGGTTGTTAAACCTTAATGAACAAGCCCAAGGCTAACCAATAAGGGTGGGGGGATTGGTAATTTTAAAAATTTTGAACTTCAAAAAAACAATGACAAAAATTTTGAAAAAGTTTTCAGAAATTAAAAATATAAAATTCTAAGAAATTACGAAAGAGAACAAGTTAATCAAGAATATTGAAATAACTATGATGATATTTTGATTTATGAAATGAAGAGATAAACATCAAATTTCCCAAGAAGTTATAACATAAAAAATGCATAAAAAATAAAAGTGAAAAGGAAAAACCACACCAGAAATTATTATAGTAATGTGGTCAACCTTGATCTATATCCACTCGCTGAAGTCCTCCGCTCTGAGTATTGCACTAGCACTAAGTGACTATCCTTTTGCTTGCATAGCAAGGCAGAGAAGCCATTATAAACTCATTTTCACCAAATCTGATGTGACAAAGTGTCAGATGCTATGTCACCCTCCTAGTGACGGCAGCGAATCTTGACTCATTTTTGTCCCTCCTAGTGATGGAAGAGAACCTCAGCTCCTTTTTCTCCCTCCTGGAGAAGGTAGAGTATCTCAATTCCTTTTTCTCTCTCCTAATTATGTTAGAGTATTGTTGGCCTCATTTTTGTATGAGGTCACTTTCAACCCCTTCTTGAGCTTTGGACCTTAGGTTTCTTTTGACTTTAGATTCTAGGTTCTTCCTTAGGGGTGTTAATATTTGATCCGATCTGAAAACCCGACCTAAACCCGACCCAAAAATTATGGGTTCGGGTCAACTTGGTTCGATCAAATATTCATGTTGACCCGAAAACCCAAAATCAACCTGATTTGACCCATTTTTAATTAATTTAGGTGGGTTGTAATGGATTTTTATGAAATAAGTAAGTGATATTTCAAACAATTATAAACATTATTGCCCAAATTAAATTAATCTTGATTTATTTTAAATTAATTAAAATAAATCTTACCTTAATTTGATTTAAATTTAAATAAATTGAATTAAATAAAAAAATAATGAAATATACCCGAATCGGATCGGTTTGGGTTGACCCAGACCTGAAGTGGGTCGGGTTCGGGTTCGGAAAATCGACCCGTTTGTAAAAACGGGTCGGGTTCGGGTTGGGTTGAACAATGTCGGGTCAATTTCAGGTTGGACCCGAACCCGACTCGTGACCCGATTTTGACATCCCTAATCTTCCTAGTTCCTAGACCTTAGGCCCAATCCAGATCTTAACTCAATTCAAACCCAGATTCTAAGGTTAAAGACTCAGGTTCTAAAACCCTTTCTAGGTGATTTTTCCATCACCTTGAAACCTAGTCAATTGGCATCTGATTCAGAGTCTGTTAATTCCATATTGATGTGACATGTCTCTAGTGCCAACCCTCCAAATTTGAACCATTTGGAGGACTTTAACACCATAAACCTAATCCAGTTTCAAAGATTACAAAACCTTCAATTATTTACAATCCATGCCACTAGACCTTTCAACCAGTGGAATTTGACCTTGGAGCCCCCTCCAAACCCTTTGATCACTCCCAAAATCTTGATATTGACTTGTTAACCAATAATCAACATCTTTCTAGGTTCAATTTTACCCAGAATTGACTCAAGGCCAAAATGACCAAAATGCCCTTAAAGGGGATTTTTTTTGGACTTTTGGCCTAAACTCAACTTGATTTGACTCATCAACCTTTGAAATTTTCTCCGATCATTTTTAAACAATATTTGAGATCTAATAGACCCAATTCCAAATCTTGGGTCAACTTGGTTGACCAGGTCAACCTAATTTGACCTTAAAGACCCATTAAGGGTCAAAATGGTCATTTTGACCCAAATGATCCCTCCACACCTTGACACCCTATCCATTATGTTCATATGACCAAATTGATTTCAATGCATCCAACTTTTAGTCCTATGTAAACTTGGTTGACCAAGTCAACCAAGTTTGACCAAATGACTCATACACCTCCCTTCATCTGAACCCTATGACCAAAACTATTTCAATTCAATTTAAACCCATGGGGCAACTCCTTAGACTTCCAAGAGACCCCTCTTAGAAATCCAAGTCTTGGGCTCACTTGGGTTAGCCTTTTGGCTTGACCCAAGTGCCCAAAGAGAGGCCAATTTGAGCCATTTTTTTAATCCTAGTCAAATTGAATACAATCCATGGTTCCATTGAGCCCCCTCTGACCCAATGTATCTTCCTTAGCTAGCCCAGCCATTGAGTCAAGTTGGGTCAAGAGTTTGGCTAACCCAAAATGGCCAAAACTACTTGGAATTGAGCCAACTCCTACCCTGAGCTCAATTGAACTTGACTAACACCTCCATTAGGTGGCCCTATGTCCAACATTTTTCCCCCAGCTGGCCCAAGCCTTGGGTTGACTTGGGTCAACTTTGGCCTTGCCCAAAGTGGTTAAAACCACATGGACTCGAGCCTTTTCTTATCTCAGATCAAATTGAACCTAATTTCCACTTGCATTGGGTGGACTAGACCCAAACCCATCTCCCACATCAAGCCTAGGGTCTGGCCTGACCTAGGTTGAGCCGAATTTAACCCAAATCGACCAAATTTGGATCGACCCAAGCCATCTTTGAACTCAAGCAAAATTGAATCCAATTTCCACTTGAATTGGGTGGACCATACCCAGACCCATCTCCCACATCTAGTCAAGGGTCTAGCCTGACCTGGGTTGAGCCCAATTCGACCCAAACCAGGCAGGTTTGGGTTAAACCGAGCCACCCAATTGAATTGGACATCCCTAGGCCCAATTGAGCTCGCCCTTGAGTCTAGCGTGTCCCCATCGATCTTTTAAGGTCAACCAGACCCAAACCCCAGCAGGTGGTGGTCGAAACTAATGGAGAACAAGCTCCAGTGGTCCCGCCCCACTTTGATCCTAATCGAAAGCCTTCTAAAGAATAGGATAGCCAGTTTCAGGCTCATCAGCCCTCTGGGAGGATGTCTCCCTCCACCTGGTGCCCATCCGAGGCTCAGCCAAGTCAATCCCGGCCGTCCATGCTCACGGGAGGTGGTTGAATAGGGTAGTCATTCAAGAGGCTGCCATTCGATCCTAAGTTTTTGAAATCACTCCCTAGTGTTTCCTCGTTCCTCCGCTCTCATTTCCCAGCCTCCCAGACCATCCCGTTGATAGGTTCAAGCGAACTCTAGTGAAGGCTTTCGTCACCGCCCTCGAAGTCATACCTCCAGCCATCCTTCAATCCCAGCATCTGAAGGAGATATGTTCACCTTCATCCCTTGAAGCTAACTGATAGAGAAGCTCATTTATTGAGGCCTTCTCTGTGGTAATCTTTTGATCCTGAGCTCCCTAGATAGGTAGTCTGGTCAAGTGTAAAGGAAACCTTCACCCCAATGGATCTCCACCATTGGATTGAAGGTTTCTATACTACTGATCCTCTCTGTGAAGCTTCGTTAAAGTTTGCTGATATGATTACTCGGATCACGCCAGAAAAGCCTTATGGCTTCGGGTTCTTATGGGAGGTTGAAGACATAATCCTAGCCGTTGATTGAAATCAATGGTTTGGATTAGATCTCGTGATTATGGAGGCTGTTTGATCCCGACCGTCCAATCGTTCATCCGATGGCTATGGTTAATCTAACTGTTTTCCAGTCAGCCGCCATTGACAGCCCCGCCAATCGTGGCATGCCGCGTGTAAAGCACCAACTGAATAGGTAATTAAGGGATTTAATTTCATAGAAAATTAAGGGGAACTTCAAAAATAAATATCTCCCTGCACACTTGACCAAATTAGGTGTTATTAAGCTCATTGCAAAGATCTCAGGGAGATCTACAAAAGCCTTATGATTTCAGGCTTTAATTGCATGTGTATTAAGTTTAATTTCATTATTAGTATTTTATTAATTATTGCATTTATAGCTTAAATTGAATTCACCAGAGCCTAGAATTTTGGGTGAATGAATTTGGGTATGTCCCTAACATGTCTAAATTTTGTCCCCCCTATTTGAAGTGTCCAAGGGAATTATCAAGCTAATTTTTATTTTAAGGGTCATGGTTTGACCCTCAAATCCAAATTGGAACCATGATCTATCCAATGATGTTTAGGATTTGGATTTGAATGTGATGATGTTGTGTAGCATAAGAAGTTTAGGGCCAGTGATTTTGCCCCAATCCAACCCTAGGATAGCTCCCTAGGATTTTTTTTAAGGTGACTTAGGGATCACCTTAGGTGGCTTGGTTAGCCACATTAGAAAATTCCATTTAGGCTCAAATCTGGTGTGTTTAGGCCCTGAGATCAGGTGATCTCATGGTCCAAATTTCATTAGATTTGGTGCCATTTGGTCCACCAATTAGGAGCAAAAAAAATTTTCTTCTTTAGAAATGACCTAAAGCCTAATTAATTCACCAAAATTTCTTGTTAATTACTAAAAATTGCATAAAGTACCTCTAATGAACCCTTATTAATTCCTTAATCTGTAGAAATTTGAATCCCTTTAATTTGACATTAAAATCCACCTTAATTTAATTTTAAGTTAACATCAATGTTTAATCAATTTTAATTAATTAAAAATCCCAAAAATTCTTTAAACATTTGCTAATATCTTCTTAGATTATTTATGATATTTAGAGTTGATCTCAAGTTGTTTAAGACCTATTTGGGTTCAAATCACTAAAAGGGAAATTTGGGCTAAATAATTAAATAAATCCTTAAAATGCAAAATTTCTAAAATTCATTATTAATTGTAGAAAATTCCAAATCAATCAAAATTAGTGGCTAATGACTATAATTAAAATCTAGTATTTTCTAAAAATGTCAAACCCGCAAAATCTAGTCAAAGTCATAAAGTCAACATTTTTTGTCAACCTTAGGTCAAAATCGGGTCAATACTTTTAAAAATCATAACTTTTCATAAAAAACTCCAAATTAAGTGTGCTACTAGTCTAACAACTCATAATTAGATCTAGTATTTATTAAAAATCTAAAACCTTTAAATTTCCCTCTAATATTAAAAATCAACTTCTGACCCCTTAGTTAACGTATATAGATATTTTCCTAAAACCCATTAAATCTTTAGAATTCCAGACTTTTCTAACTTGATTAATAAAATTCTCAACCAATCATTTGAAATCATTAATCAACTCTCTTTAATATTAATCCACTCCTTTAATTCTAACTAACTTAAATTAACTTAATCAATCCTAATTACTACTAGGTAACCCAGGCCTACGAGGCTATTAATTTAGCCTCAAGGAAGGTGAAATAAACTTCACGGACTCCGTGTGAAACAAAGGTAGTAATTATTTATCCCTTAAAATATATTTAAATAAAATTTTTAATATATTAATATTTAAACTCTAACTTAAATCTCTCTTTAACCCTTAACAAACTCAAATACTAAACAACTCTAACTAATCACCTAACTTAGGATCTACCCCAACCACACGACCTTTTACACACACTTTAGATGATTTTATAGGACAACCAACTCTAGATCCAGCTTAGGCTGGTGTTTACTTTTTACTGTGTGCCAGATTTTTCATGATTTTACTGTATGATGTGGATGAAATTGCCTTGCTGTGTATGTTTACATTTTACTACACTCCATGGATGATTGATATATTTGGCGACTAGATTACCCTTAGGATAGGAATGATCTGGATGTTCATATAGTTTTCTGTATGTGGCCACGCTCATGCAGGGCAATAAAAAGGTGGCTAAATAAAATCAATTATAAAAAAGGCTTGCACAGGTGCTTCAGCTGTTAAGCCCCCAAGTAATAAAAAGAGCGTGGCAAGTGTGTTTATTTACTTTTCTGCATATTCATATATAACTGCTTGTGAATAAATGTTTTTTTGATTTATTAACTATTTAGGATAACCCTACAAGAGAGTCTAAAATTTTTATTTTTATACAAATGTAATTTGTGCAAGTGTTAAGTATTGTGAAAGTGGAGTTTTGAGCTGGGATACTTAGATACAAAGGTTGGATTCCAAAGAGAAAAGGACACCTCTTAGGGGAGTAGCCCTTTTCTATTTGGAAATCCAAATTTGGGTCACTACCTCTCTACCCAAAGAGGAAAGAGTGACCTTCCCCTCAAAGAAAGTGCTCTCTTATCCATTTGGGTAGTCTACTATGAAGAATACAGGAGCTTGAAGGAAAGGAGCCCAAAAGAGAACACGATTGAAGAATTGAAGACTAAAAGTATCCCACTCAAAACCACTTACATCTCTACTAGGTTTAGAATCTGGGTTGTCGTTAGATGTGCCCGGCCACTTTACTTTCTGCATGACCCTGGTTTGTAATAAGCAAGGTAACTTTTCCTATAGACATTATTAATTAATTCATTTATATTTGATGTGGTGAGATAATTGTGTATAGAATTTCCTGGTTTTTCTAGGCATTTGTGTACCACTTTTGCTTTCGCCTGGATACATGAGACTCGTGAGGGTATGAAAGTTTTATACTAATAATTATAAAGTTTGAAATTTAGGGAGTCTAAATAACATAGAAAGATAACGAATCTAAAAAATTAGTCAGGGATCGACCCCGGGGTCACATGCATATTTCGCACTTTTTCTTTCCTTGCTTTAGACCCTTCCTTGCCTATGGGTAGAATCCGAATAGTTTGACCTATAAGGATGAGGTGCCAGAACTGGGGAAGCCCAGTCTTCTAAAAATTATTTTCTAAGCCTGTTTTTAAAATTTCAAGCATATTTGATTCAAAGTTGTCAACTAGCATGCATTACATTAGAGACAAATTAAAAGGGTCAAAATTTTAATTATATTAGTATTTAGCATTTTGCACCAAACATAAGTCAAAGGAACAAATTAGAAAAATCTCTAGATGTCGGCCCCAATTCTCTAAAACTTTAAATAAAATGTACCTACCACTCTTTCCTAAAGGACCAGACTCATGTATTTTAAATCGATTAGGTGGTTAGCTAGCTCCCTAATCCAGGTCGGTGTAAGTCCAGGTTCTGCACTGCATTAGTTAGGTTCGGATGACTATGGTCCAGTGTCCAAAATTAGATTTAGGATCCGAGGTAGATCTTTGATTATAAGACCCCAACCTTTGAGAATATAATTCCAAATTTTTAATAAAATGTTCAACTCTAATTAAATCTTCTTTCAATCTAAAAATGTAAAGCCCAATACTTGGATTAGGTTGGAACAGTTCCAGATGGTTCCAGAATCTCAAAGTATCTCCTACTTTTCTCCCGTTGACTCCGATAATAACTGCTCAATTTTGATCCATTCCCTTTTAAGTTTCCAAAATTCACCTCTTTTAGATATCTCTCCTAGAAAATCTAATTAAATTTTGTCATTATTTTAATCAAGAGTTTTCATAGGGGATTCTCTCCTTATGATGTAATTAACTACGAGGGCTTGCGCTCGTAGGAGATTTAGAACCACACACGCACCTGATTTTAAAAATTGATTTTTTAAAATTTATATTGGATTACTTTGGGAAAGATTAAAGATTATCATTATTATCATATTCAAAGAATTATCATTGAATGGTATTTTCTCCCGTTATGGAGATATATCTTTCCTTGATAAAGCTTTGGATATGAACTTAACAATCACACTTCTTGATTATTATAGCTGGATATATAGTTGAACCTCATTCTTTCCCTTCGGGGCCATACGAAGTTCTCTTTAGCATCCGATCACAATACTCAAGATAAGATTCATAATTCTAAATCTGAATCCCATCCAGAAATTCTATTTTCACCTTTCGAGGTGATATACTTTTTTTAACGGGGCAATTCAATTTTAGAATTAGAATTTAATTTTAATTTGAAAATTCTCAAAGAGAACTAATATATTACAAAACATATTTTCAAAATTCCACAAACAAAAAAATGGCATGCCCGGTGGGAATAAATCTCTCTCTCTCTCCATCTCTAATAGAGACAAAATTTTGTTTCATCGGTAGTCGTAACACCTTTTCTTCTGTTGGTCTCTCTACTCAATTCTTTCTTGGGTGAGTGTGGCCAATATCTAAAATAAAATGCATGTTGAAAAGAGAGTTGATACCTCCGAAATTTCTTTTTTTTTTAATTTTTAATTAAGTGTTGATTCTAATTTTGACCTTTTTCCCCCGGGCCAACCAGTAGGGCGATAGTGTCAAATCAAATTTTTAGGATCTCCTTTCCAATTCTACAAATTTATATTGATGATTTTTAATTCAATTCATAAATTTGTAAGATTGAACGGAATCCTGAAGATCCTAATTTTGGTATTTAAAACACTGTGAGCCTTAACCCCTCATCTTGAGCTTTCTCACAAATCCATAATCCTTCGGGCAGGTGGAAACTCTGCCCGTTGTGTTTTGGAATTTATGAGAAGCCCATCTTAAATCTTACAAAATTCAAATCTTTTTAAACTCTCTTTAAATCTCAAGTCATCATATGTTATCCCATAGTATCCTCCTAGAGGCTAGCATGTGTTACAAAGTTTAATTCTTTCCTGGCACATATTCGATCTCTTTACCCTACTAATATGTGTTGAGTGATAATTTCTATTACTCAACATCCATTAGAGGGTTGAGATTCTCTTATGAGCCTTGATCTTCTAAAATAAAATTTTCCTTTAAAAAAAAAAAAAAACTAATTCCAATCCTTTCTTTAAATTTCAAAAATTTCCAATTGGCCAGCAAATTGATCTTCTCTTTCGACCGAGAGATATCCTTAACAGTTAATGATCAGGGGAGCACTATAATTTTTGGGATGGGATTCAATACCCTTGAGTTATCCATGGACGGACACAAGATAATTGACTTAGATACTAGTAAGGAAGTTCCTCCAGTGGTTGAGTTGATTGTGGGATCTGCACCCACCTTACCAGTAAATAGTGATGAAGAAAAACAGTTTGAGCCAGTTGTTGAGGCGCCCACTGAAGTTAAGTCTATTTTTGAGGAGGGGTCTAATTCTGGACTTACTTTTTCTACTAAGAACCAAAGAAAGAACTATCTGAGGAGACTTAGGAAGAAGATCTCCAAAGCAAAGAGATTGTTTATTTTAAGACCTTAGCCCAAGTAGAGCCGAAGGCTGCTGAGAAGCTACTATTCCTGCTTCCTCTCCCCTCCTCATTGGGAGTCGCTTTTATCCCCTTACTGCTGCTTAGGGGGAGGAGAGGGTAGCTAGGATGGCCCGTTCCCCACTATGCCCAGTTGATTATTCAACCAAGAAAATTCCAAAGGAAAAGCACCTCCAGAGGACAAGGACATTAAGGAATATAATCCACACCTATGCTGCACAATCTGGGCAACCCAAAGAGGAGTATGTGAAACAATTAAAGGGAGTTATATCCCATCGCTTTTAGAAGGATATTTTGAAAGAAGAAGTGTCTAAAGCAAAGAACTTAACCCCTCAGCCCGTTAGGAGAAATAAGAAGTATGTTCGATAACCTGTCACTTCAGTACTAGTTTATGGGTATCACTGGGTGCCACACCTTCCATCCTCTATGATGGAAGGTATTGTGTTGACTGGGTCTAAGAGAGGCCACTGTCTTACTGGTAGACCCCCGGTACCCCCTCCTAGACCTCTAAAGATGGCCTCAGTGATCGTCAAGACGAAGGAGGCTGAGATTCGAAGACCTATAGATGTTAAGGGCAAGAGGCCCAAGTTCCCAGAAAAGAGATTTGTGCCTAAAAGAACCAAGTTGGAGATATTTCCACCACCTCCTAGAACTTCTAAGTTCATCCTTCAACTCCAACAAATTCCAGTCAGCCCTCCTCCAGCCCCAGTTGATCCGATGGATGTTCGTGTTAGTACTCCAGTTGTTACATTCGATAGTGCTCCCACTACTAGTTTAGTTCATATTCGAGTTGTTACCCCTGTTGCTGTTCTGGTTGATGTTCCCCAAGATCTATGTGTCTTTCCTAGGCTCCCTAGTCAGGTGTCTGAGGACCTTACCTTGCCAGATGTAGGATCTATTACCCTCCAAGCTCCTACTGCACCCCTCGAGGTATATGTCCCTCACCTAGTGGAGGATGCCACTCTTTTAACTACCAGTCCTGGGACAGTAGAAGAGGAGAGAACTGACCAAGACCAAAAAATGATAGATGAGCCAGCTCCATAACCTCAACTAGATCCTAACCCAAAACTTATAGAAATCATTTTCAAATTAGACTCTGAAGAACTCTTTGATATGGCTTAATACAAAGGGTACTTACCCTCTCGATCCTGAATCAATTAAGAATAGACCGGTTGAGGAGGTAGTACATGAGATAAGAAACATTTTGTTGAATAAAGAAGGGATGGCCACTTTTGACCCAAACCTGGATGACCTCCTTGGGGAAGAGGATGATTATACTGATAGTATTTGTATGGTTGAAACCACGGGGTCCAATAAAGAAGCTGAGCCTAACAAGCGTTGACCTGCTAGAGATGATGATTCACCTGCTGTCGAGTAAGATCAGATGAGTCCATAAAAGTTAGAGATGAAGAACACATAAGAAACTTGGAGACTCATCTTTCAGGCATGATGTCACAAGTCAAGGAAATGCAAGAATGATTGGACAAGTCACACCAAGAATCTTCTAAAATATAATAATCAACTCGAGAGATCGCAGAAAAAGCTAAAAGGGAAGAATCTAGTTCTAAATCCCCTGAATCAGCACCAGTGATCCCTCCTTGTCCACAGAAGCACCCCCAGTTCAGCCCACAGTTTCCACTGTCCCTCTAACTCTTCCTCAGAAAGACATTAAATAATTGATTGAGGAACAGGTAAGGTAGGCTTTAGCTCTTTCATAAGGGACCGCATCTATTCTAAAGGGTAGACCCTACCTCAAAGAATTTGACTCAGTTCCTTATCCAAAGGGCTTTGTGCCACCATCATTTAAAATTTTTACCAGAGTTAAAAACCCGAGGCAGCATCTGGCCCACTTTCGAGCAAGTTGTTGCAATGCAGGAGGGTCAAATGCTCTACTCTTTTGCCAATTTGTAAGTAGTCTTTTCGGTATTGCTTTTGAATGGTATGCTGATCTTCCCAATGGTTTTGCAAGAACCTTTAGCGATATAAAAAACCTCTTTTTAAAGATATTTTCTGGAGCCCAACAGTGCACTACTGTGGGCGATCTTGTTGTTGAAAAGCAAAAGTCGGGAGAGTCTCTGGTTGAGTACATCTTGAGGTGGCGAAACCTCTCGATGAAGTGTGAACCCTAGTTACAAGAGCAACATGCCATGGAGATTCTTTTAAAGAATATCCATGGCACGATTGCTTTTCTCCTGAAGGGTTTCACAATCAAAACATTTAAGAAACTTCTGAACAAGGCTAGAAATTTGCTGGAAGAGGATCCTAGGATGCCATTCTTATGGAGTAGCCTGAAGATAAGAAGGGTCCTAAGTTGGTAAAAACTTTTGAGAAGAAAGTCGTGGTCTCTGCGGTTGACAAAGGAAAGAGGCTAGTTGTTAGTCAGCCTAGTGCTCCGCCACCACCACAGCCACCCCAGAAGCAACCATTCCAGATAGATCCTCAGTTTGATAGAGATCCCTCCTTTATCCCTTTTAGAGAGAGATTGGCTAAACCTTTATCATTTAAGAGGGAGTCGGTGAGGAAGATCTATAAGAGTTTGTTAAAGAAGTCAGGCTTTCAGTTTCCAGAAGTTAGGAGACTAGAGGATGAGAGTAAGAAAGAAGATCCTAAATACTGCCCGTACCACTGAATGCTTAATCACCCACTAGAGGACTGTGTTGTGTTCAAAGACTAGCTTGAGAGGAACTACACTCAAGGTAACATTATAATTCGTAAAGAGTATTTGGTGGATCCAAAAATAGCCTCAGTCAAAACTATTTCAGATAACTTTCCCAACCCTTCTCTTTCAGTTGAAGATGGTTGGAACATTGCTTCATCCCGAGAATTTAAGAAGTCAATTAACAAATCTTTCCATCTTTCTCAATAGTTGACTACAATAGCCCATGGTCCGGTGTGGGAAGTTGACCTAGATGCTTCGTAGGAGGATGTTGAGCCACTTCCCTCTCTAGTAGTCATAGGAACTACTATAAAACATGAAAAAGAAAAGAGAGATGATTTTGTAGAGAGAAAGTGTGTTGATGAGAGATGTATTCAAGTGGCAGATGGCGGTGTGAAAACCCTTTCCCCTCTCTTATTATCTGACTTTTACTTTGCCCCATCAAAGGCAAAGAGTCAAAATATGAATAAAAAATATCCTTCTACCTCTGTGTTGATGATTAGCCATAAATTTGAAATGTAACTTAATGACTCTCCTATTTTAAATCAAAATTATGGTGAAGTAAATCTCAATGTCAAACAAATTGACCCTCTCAAGTCGACCATTCAAGGAGAAGTTGAATGTGAAACCTTATCAGAAAGTGACTTCCTCCAATTTGATTTTCAGGGAAGTCCTATTGAGATAGAATTTTCAGATTTTGACTCCCTTTCAGGAAATAATGATCTGATGCCTACGATGAGCGTATACACCGCTATAGTTTTCCTGCCCGAGGATATCGAGTAGGTGCAACTCCATGGTGGTAAAGTGTTACCCCCTAGGCTCCCCCTCAAGATAAAGGTAAGAAACCAATCTTTGAAGATCTAAATCTAAATTCCCCTTAATAATCTGAATTTCCTTTAATTCCTCAAGGTTTTGAGTTTGTTGTTCCTAAGGTTGACTATAATGTCTTGGCCAATCTTAGGAAGTTTCCAGCCAAATTAAGTATTTATGATGCCCTCCTTCTTTCTAAAGAAATGAGGGAGTCTTTAATTAAAGCATTGCTCGACCCTGAAAGGTTATTGGTACACGTAGAGGATTTTTAGTTAATTATAAATAAAAAGAAACCCCATGGTCCTCGATGGACCCGAGGAAGGCTAGGGCCTCTCAGGCTATATCAGGGGCCTTTGTTACATTGACTGTAAGATTTAGAAAGATTTGCTCCCAATTGGCTTAAACTTCAAAACAAGAGGCACTTTACTTCAAAGACGTCCCTGGAGTCACTTTTTCAGATGAAGACCTGCTTTTGGGAACTGCTAACCACAACTTTCCCCTATACATTACTATAGATATGGGAAATTTTAAGTTATCAAGAGTCCTCATTGATCCGGGTGCATCGATTAACGTAAAGAACATAAAGACTCTCACTTACCTTAGAGTTGATACTAGCAAGCTTTTAACTGACAAATTGGTGCTTCGTGGGTTTAACAAAAAGGGCGAGAGAGCTTTAGGTTCAATCACTTTACTCTTAGAGATAGGAGAGTTGAAAACTGAAGCTAAGTTTCATATAATTGATTCGGCAATGTCCTTTAACGCTCTCTCTTAGGTAGACATTGAATTCATGAATACAAAATGGTTCCATCTACCCTACATCAATGTGTCAAGTACCAATGCAACGGCATTGAACATGTGATTAAGGGTGATATGAAAGCATTCTTGATTCAAGAAATCGAGATCTATGAAGATGCTGCATATTTTATACCAAAAGAGTCCTCATCCCGTTCTAAGCTTGATATCAAAATTGAGGAGAAAGTGGTTGGACAAAAATCCAACCAAGAAAATTAAAGATAAAAAGATGAAGATAAACATTAAGAGATGATAGAGTCGAGTAGTGAAGATGACTTAGATATTGTTGTCCTTAGATCTCAAAACAAATTATCTCAAAGAGGTGGGAGGATAGCTCTAAGGGCACAAGGTCGAGGCCGTGCTTCATTAGATAGGAGAACAACACTTGTGTATATTGATCCGGAATCAGATTCCGATGGTGAACCAAAAAATCAAGGTGTTGCAATCCCCCTCAACTATCAAAATAAAAATACTCATCCAAAATTTAATCTCACCTTAGACCAGGACAGTGACTTTGAGGTAGATATCTCAAAAGTTAAAAGTGACAAGCCTGAATTAACAATATACGAAAAGCTTAGTAGGAGGATTGAGGCCCTTTCCCTGACCCCACTATCGGCTAGCATGATTGCAGGGATAGAAATTAAAGTGGCCCTCAACCTGAACGGTGAAGTAAAGAAAGTCCAGAAATTCTTTCCTGGCTCCTCCTCTGTAAGAGATGAAGGTGATTTAACCCTTGAGGAGACAGATTTTAATGAATCAATGGAATTATCTTTACTTCCCTATTTGTGTAAAGAATTCTTTCTCCAAAGGCCCTGTGCCGTATCGATGGACTAAGGGTCAAGCCAGATACCATGAAAATATTTGGCAAACTAAGATTAAGAAAAATCCAACAAGTGGTATCAGTTTTGGAACCGTTAGTTTATTTGATGACAATAAATATTGCTTAAGGATAACTTACCATCTTGAATCTCAAAATGTCCCTACGGATGCCAACGATCCCCTCGATGGGCTTTGTTTGGAGACTTTGGATGATCCCGATGAACTTCAAGTTTGGGATGCACCCCCTGAATTCAAAGAGGAAATTAAATTGACAGTCGATGAGTTAAGAGAAATTAACCTGGGAATAGATGATGACCCTCGCCCTACTTTCATAATTACTTTACTGAGTGAGGCTGAGACCTAGGACTTGATTCATCTGTTGTCTGAGTTTATGAATTGCTTTGCCTGGACATACGACGAAATGCCAGGTTTGTCCGCTGAGGTAGCGGTCCACAAACTTGGAATTCGACATGATGCCATTTTTATCAAATAAGCTCCTCGACGCATGGACTTAGAGATCGAGCAACAAGTCATTTCTTAAATTAAGAATTGGCCAAAGCTGGATTTATCCAAGAGGAATAATATCCCTCTTGGGTGGCCAATGTCGTGCTAGTCAGAAAGAAAAATGGTCAGATTTGAATTTGTGTCGACTATAAGGATCTGAATAAGGCATGTCCTAAAGATGAATTCCCTCTACCCATACCCGAGATAATGGTAGACATGATCTCTTCACATGCTATTTTCTCCTTTATGGATGGATATTTATAACTAAATTAAGATGGCCCTAGAAGATGAGAAAAAATACTGCATTCAAAACCCCTATAGGGATCTTTTTTTGTAAGGTGATGCCATTTGGCCTAAAGAATGTTGGGGCAACCTACCAGCGGGCCATGACTCATATCTTTGATGATTTAATCAATAATCAAGTCGAATGTTATATTGATGATTTAGTTGTTAAGAGTAAAGTCAAAGAGGCTCACCTGTATGACTTGAGGTTCGTATTTGAACAGTTGCGCCGCTACGATCTAAAAATGAACCCCTTGAAATGCATTTTTGGTGTCACTTAAGAAAAATTCTTATGATTCGTAGTGAGGCACCAGGGAATTGTGATCGACCCTGCTAAAATTGAAGCCATCTTAGATATGCCACCTCCTAAGAGCCTTACTCAGCTAAGGTCTCTACATGGTAGATTGGCATATATAAGGAGATTTATTTCCAACCTTTTCGGGAGGTGTCAACCCTTTTCTGTCCTTGCCAAGAAAGATACCAAATTCATATGGGACAAGAAGTGCCAGAATGCCTTTGATGATATTAAGCAATATTTCTCTAACCCACCAGTTCTAGCAGCCCCGATTCCAGGAAAACCTTTGCTCCTCTACACTATAGCCTTAGATGAATCCCTAGGTGCCCTATTAGCTCAAGTCAATGATGAAGGGAAAGTGAATGTTCTATATTACCTTAGCCGAATACTTTTGCCTATCAAAATTTGATATCCATCATTTGAAAACGCATTATCTTGCTTTAGTTCTTGTAGCCCAAAAACTAAGGCATTATATGCTCTTCCATTCGATCAATTTGATTTCTAAAGTTAATCCTTTGCAATATCTTATGACCTGACCTACATTTCAGGACCCTTGGCTTGATGGTCTATGATATTACTCTAATTTGAGACAACTTTCATTCCCCTCCATGCTGTAAAAGGACAAGCCATTGCTAACTTCCTTGCAGCACACCCGCTGCTGACTAATTCTCCTCTAAATGATGATTTGCCTAACAAACAAATCATGAGTTTGAGGGAATCTGAAGATGCCGTTTGGGAGTTGTATTTTGATGGTGTGGAATCCTCTCATCGGGATGCAACCTAACAATCTGTAATCCTTAGAAAGGCTAGAGTAACGAGGGATAACGAGGCTGAATATTAAGCTCTGATAATACTAGAAAAGGGAATGATGCATTTTTCCTACCATTTATCGGAGCTTTCGATGAATAACGAGGCTGAATATGAAGCTCTGATAACTAGTTTGGAACTTGCAGTTTTAATGGAGATTAAAGCAAGTAAGATCTTTGGCGACTCTGAACTGGTGATTAAGCTAGTTGTAGGAGCCTATTGAAAGTGTTCAGATGACACTAAAAAGTTATCTAATACCACTTGAAAGTTCGTTAGGGATGTTAAGCCCTATAGAACTGGCCCAAGGCTAATAATGAGATAGAGAGGTGAATCAGTATTTAAAACAAACACACTCTTAAATCCAAAAATAAGATTCACCACAATCAAAACCAACGATGCAGAAATTAAATATGGAAGCAATAATAAGAAAAGAACACACCGGATTTATAGTGGTTCGGTTTAACCTTGACCTACGTCCACTCCTTGGAGGCACCCTCCAAGTATTGCACTAAAATAAGTGTCTCTCCTTTAGCCCCCACAGCTAGGCGGAGAAGCCCTTACAAAATCACTTCCACCTTCCCCGATGCGTCGGAATCGCCAGGTCCTTTAACACCAAAGTGAACTTCTTCTTTGGTGAACTTCCCTCGAGACAAGCCTTGAATCCAACAGTATTAAGATGCAAGCCTGCCGGAGCAACCGTGTAGAATCCCCTCCACACTCCCTTGAGTCCCCCCTCACAGGATATTCTCCCTCTCAGACTTCACCCGTTCCTCACTCCCTTTCAAGCTCTCTCTTCAAGTTTCCGCCACAAGAACGAAGCTACAATGGCTGCCAAAGATGCTTACAAAGTGCCTTGTCATAGCTTAAATTGAAAAGCTCAAAACAACCTTATTAATGCAAGTTGCCGACATTATCATCCAGGATGATAGTTATATCATCCTAGCCGATCAGTGCAAATTCAGCTTATCAACCAGGAACGATTTAGGACGATCAGAAGAAAATTGGTTACATCATCCTGACCGATATCACGATCTTCCAGGACAATTAGTTTAAAACCGATTTCAAACGTCTAGAGCATTGCCCTGAATTCGAGCTGTCCGATGTAAATCGTCCAGGATATCGTCCCAGCCGATCCTACGATCATCCCGTATGATGTGATCATATCAATCAACCATTAATGCTTTCCAAAGATACCAGATCAATTTAGGCATAATTGAGTTAGATCATCCTGGACGATATGAATATTATCCTGGCCGATTTCCTAAAATAAAGAATACCTAAACTGATTATGGCGGTTGATTCTTTCTGAATTGAGACTATAGTCCTGGCTGATACAGGTATCGTTCCGACCGATCAGCTAATGACGGTTGCCTTAATGAGGATGCCCTAATTAGAGTTTCTATTTTTGGACATATCGCCCAGGCCGATATAAATATCGTCCAGGACGATGTTACTAAAAATAGTAAACCCTAGGGAACAATCAGAAACTCTTATATGTTACAAAGCATAAGAAGCCACAACAAGTACAATAGACTCAAGAAAGGAAAAAGTGTACAAACTGACTCAGACCTAGTCTACCCAATCTTAAGCTGATTCCAAATTGCAGTCTGATCATGTGGACCTGAAATGTCAGTACGTAGGGCAGTCATAGAGAAATAAGAATATTTGCTATCATCAAAATCATAAACCATAGATCCAAAAAAATCTCTCCCTTTTTGATGATGACAAACATTTCAATTTGAATTTTCAAAAAAATAATTTCTCCTAATCTCCCCCTCACTAGGATAAACCATTTTAAAAAATTGGGGAGATAAAAATATTTTTGTTGTTTTAAATTTTTGAAAAAAAGGATACAAATTCAACAGTACGTTCTCCCCCTTTGACATTATCAAAAAGAGAGGAGGCACAAACAAAAACCAAAACAAACAGAAGATAAAAACGTTCTTTGATCTACTAAAAAAAAATATTCTTAAAATGAGAAAGTTACCTCTTAGTTTTAATTAAAAACTTAGTAGAATTGGATTGACAACGCATAGCCTAGAAAAGGTTAGAAATTCAAAATTAGAGATAGAAACAATCATTTTTCAAAAACTCCTATAAAATATATATAATAGAAGATCAATGCTCGAATTGTTGAATCAAGAATCAAGATTTTCAAACTCAAGTATCATAAGTATCAAGGTTTTTCTTAAGTTTTTAAGAAGTACAAGAATGGTAAGCATTAAATTTGTGGGATCATTTTATGCATCTTAACAATTGGTTGGCGCACTGCGCATCTTTTGATACACTTTGTGTATTCTATTTTTTTTTCAATTTGGCGTCTTTGCGCATCTTTTATTTTTGGCATCATTGACTAATTTTATTTAAAAATATGCTACCTCTCTGAAATCTTAAAAATCAAAATTAATCCCATACTATTAACAAAAATGAAATTCTTGATTAAGAAAATTATGATGTAGATTCAGTACCCTGCAAAAGATTCCTATGCGATAAATAGAATGCAGGGAGAATAAAAAATTGTTTCAAAAACCAATTTAAAAGATGAAAAATATTTTAAATCAAAAAGTAGAATAGCCTCTTTTAGGAAACACAGATTGACAGTAAAAAATATGAGTTTTCTTCCTTTGACTGTTTTAGAGAAGTCAAACACAACTTACCAAAGATTTTAAGAAAAATAGGAAGTAGATTTTTCATTTTTAGAAAAGTGAATGTATGTGTTGATCAGAGAAAAACTTTCACGAAAATGAAAATTTTAAAGAATAAACAAAACAAAAATACAAAATAAAAATGACAAGCATAAAAATAAAAATACATCACAAAAACACGAAAGGCTTTTAACCATTATTTCTCTCATGGTCCGATGCTTCAGAAACTAGATCTGCTCATAAGATTTTTTGCCTTTCATTATTTCTCCAGTTTAAATTTTGCTTCGCCTTGCCCTTTTCTTTCGTAGAAAGAATTCTTAAATTAGGGCACTAATTTTTCATTTGTCCAGGCTTCCTGTATCGAAAGCAAATAACGTCAGAAGGAATATGAACATCCTTACCATTTTTATATTTTTTTCACTTTTGCTTATGCTTGGTGAGCTTTGTGATTTGATTGACAAGTCATCACCAACTAAGCTATCTTCTTCTCTATCTTCCATTTTTAAAACAATCGATTCACCTACATCCAAAAGACTTTGACCCAAACTTTGCTCGTAGGCAATGAGTGAGCCAATCAAATTATCAATAGAATATTCATTCAAATCTTTTGATTCACAAATAGCAACTACTTTAGCATTGAACTTATCCAGTAGATAGCGAAGAATTTTGTTAACTTTTTTGAAATTTGAAAATTCTTTTCCTAAGGCTTGCAATAATGTTACAGTTTGAATGAACCTGATATACATGTCTAAGATCGTTTCAAAAGGTTTCATGGAAAACAGTTCAAAATCCTGCATTAACATATTCAACTTGGATTGCTTGATTTCACTAGTGCCTTCGTATATGGTGTGTAGTTTATCCCAAACTTCCTTACCAGTAGTGCACGTGGATACTAAAATAAAATCTTTAGAATTTAAAGCACAGAAAAAACAATTTAAAGATTTTGCATTCAATTGAGCATTTACTTGTTCTTCCATATTCCATTGATTAAAAAGATTATCAGTTTTAACTCCATTAACAATACGTGACGGTGATGAATAACCAGTTAAAATCATATGCCACATGCGAAAATCAATCGATTGAAAGAAAATAGGCATGCAAGTTTTCCAAAAAATCAAATGATATATTTTCAAATAAAGGAGGTCTGGTGATTGAATAACCTTCCGCAATAATATGATTTGTAAAATTAGACATGGATCAAAATTCAAAAGCTTTTAAAAACTTATTTTATGAATCCGGCTCTGATACCACTTGAAAGTGCTCAGATGACACTAAAAAGTACTCTGATACCACTTGAAAGTTTGTTAGGGATGTTAAGCCCTATAGAACTGGCCCAAGGCTAATAATGAAATAGAGAGGTGAATCAATATTTAAAACAAACACACTCTTAAATCCAAAAACAAGATTCACCACAATCAAAACCAACGATGCAGAAATTAAATGCGGAAGCAATAATAAGAAAAGAACACATCGAATTTTTAGTGGTTCGGTCAAACCTTGACTTACGTCCACTCCTTGGAGGCACCCTCCAAGTATTGCACTAAAATAAGTGTCTCTCCTTTAGCCCCCACAGCTAGGCAGAGAAGCCCTTACAAAATCACTTCCACCTTCCCCGATGTGGCGGAGTCACCGGGTCCTATGACACCAAAGTGAACTTCTTCTTTGGTGAACTTCCCTCGAGACAAGCCTTGAATCCGACGGTATTAAGATGCAAGCCTGTCGGAGAAATCATGTGGAATCCCCTCCACGCTCCCTTGAGTCCCCCCTCATAGGATCTTGTCCCTCTTAGACTTCACCTATTCCTCACTCCCTTTCAAGCTCTTTCTTCAAGTTTCCCCCACAAGAACGAAGCTACAATGGCTGCCAAAGATGCTTACAAAGTGCCTTGTCACAGCTTAAATAGAAAAGCTCAAAATAACCTCATTAATGCAAGTTGCTGACATTATCGTCCAGTATGATAGTTATATCATCCTGGCCGATCAGTGCAAATTCAGCTCATCAACCCGGGACGATCAGAAGAAAATTGGTTACATCGTCCTGACCGATATCACGGTCGTCCAGGCCGATTAGTTTAAAACCGATTTCAATCGTCCAGAGCATTGCCCTGAATTTGAGTTGTCTGATGTAAATCGTCCAGGACATCATCCCGGCCGATCCTACGATCGTCCCGAATGATGTGATCGTATCAATAAACCAATAATTCTTTCCAAAGATATGAGATCAATTTAGGCATAATTGAGTTAGATCATCCTGGATGATATGAATATCGTCCTGGCCGATTTCCAAAAATAAAGATTACATAAACTGATTATGGCGGCTGATTCTTTCTGAATTGAGACTATCGTCCTGGCCGATACAGGTATCGTCTCGGCCGACCAGCTAATGAAGACTGCCTTAATGAGGATGCCCTAATTAGGGTTTTTGTTTTTGGACAGATCATCCAGGCTGATATAAATATCGTGCAGGACGATGTTACCAAAAATAGTAAACTCTAAGAAACAGTCAGAAACTCTTACGTTATAAAGAATCAGGAGTCACAATAAATACAATTGAATCAAGAAAGGGAAAAGTGTACAAACTGACTCAGACATGGTCTTCCCAATCTTGAGCTGATTCCAAATTACAGTCTGATCGTGTGGACCTGAAATGTTAGTACGTAAGGTAGTCATAGAGAATAAGAATATTTGCTATCATCAAAATCATAAACCATTGATCCACAACACCTATAAGGTCTTGAATCCTAATCTCCTTAAATACCACCAGTACACCGTCCACTTGCTTGAACAAATTCTTATTATAACTTTATATAGAGTTCCCTATAGATGTAATTATGTGACAATTCACTAGCAAAGCTTACAAAGGAATTTGCATGTCCAGAGGAAGATTCCATCCCTATAGAGATTCAAGGTTGCAAAGCCCTCTCCCCTATAAATTTAGAATATATAAATAAGAAACCTCTACAAATCTTTTCTGCCTCTTCGACAATTAATGAAGAAGGTGATTGGAGATAACCGTTGATTGACTACCTTCAAGAGGGAAAAGTTCCCCAGGATAAGTCTCCCGCTAGTCAGGTTAAGAAACATGCCTTATCATATGCACTAGTAAATAATTCACAGTACTGTTGATCATTCGATCAGATGTGGCTGTGTTATTTAGATTGTTGCAATTCTATTTTCATGGATTATGTTTTGATGATTAGCAAACACTCTTATTTCTCTATGACTTCCTTTTCTACTGACATTTCAGGGCCACAAGATCGGATGAAAATCAGAACCAGCTGAAGATTGGGTAGACTAGGTCTGAGTCAGTCTGTAATTTTCTTTTTTCCTTTCTTTAGTCAATTGTAATCATTGAAGTGTTCTGATGCTAACTAACCCTACACACACACACTTGAGTGATTTTTTCTATCTGACTTAGAATTTCTATTTTTACTCATATCGTCCTGAACGATATTATTGTCATCCTAAAAATAGGATTCAAAACAAAAACCCTAATCAGTCATCTTAGTTAAGGCAGTCGTCATTTGCCGATCGGCCTGGACGATACATGTATCAGCTAGGGCGATAGGCTTAAAATAGAAATAATCAGCTGCCATGATCTATTTAGGCATTCTTTATTTTTGGCAATCGGCTAGGACGATCTTGTATCATCCTGGATGATTTGATATAATTATGCCTAAATTAATCTGATAATTAAGGAAAGCAATTAAGGATGATTGATATGATCACATAGTCCTTGATAATTACAAGATCGGCCGGGATGATCATTTCAAAAATCTTAGTTACTCCTGGATGATAAATATCGAACAGCTCAAATTCTGGGCGATGGTCTGGCCGATTAGGTTCTGCTAGCTCAAATTCCAGGCGATGCACTCGACGATTTTCCTCTGATTTGAACTAATCATCTGGGATGATTGTGAGATCGTCCTGGACGATCAAGCTATTTTGGAATCGTCTAGAACTCTTTTCAGAGCGATTATCTGGGCAATGATTTGTGATTTGAACTAATCGTACAGGGCGATTTATGATCATCCTAGATGATAATAACACTTTTCTTCTATTTGTCTTAGATCATCCTAGGAGATTAGGCTTAAATTACACTGATCGTACATGATAATATTAATATCATCCTGGATGATAATGTCAGCAACTTGTAATTAATGAACTATTTTGAAGCTCTTCTATTTAAGGGCTATTGTTCAATATTTTGAACAATCTTTTACTGCTGTCTTGACCTGAGAAAGCCTAGAGAAGAGAAATAGAGAGAGGGAGAGAGAGAGGATCTTGTGAGGGGGAGCTTGTGAGGGAGATTCATAAGGGTTGCTCCAAGCATTGTTCCACTTCTTCTTCCACTAGAGTCTCTTATCCTTGGAAGGGTTGGGAGAGGAAAGCTTCAGCAATTGATCGAGGTTCTCTGCCTGCTTTAGGAGGAAGCAAAAGGAGTTGGATTCTCTGCCTTGCCGGGGGTGGTGAAAAGGAGGTTTTTGTAATGGTTTCTCGCCTTGCTGTGGGAGAAAAAGGAGAGTCACTTTGATTGTGCAATACTCGGAGGGCGCCTCCAGGGAGTGGACATAGGTCGAGTTGACCAAACCACTATAAACCCTTGTGTTCTTTTTTCTTGCTTCTGCACTTAATTTTTTTGCATTTATTTTTTTAGTGGTAATTTTGATTTGAGCTTTGTTGGTCTTTGTTTTAAAGATTTTTTAAAATACCAATTCACCCCCCCCCCTCTTGGTTAGCCTTGGGCTAGTTCATAAGGGCCTAACATTTCTAACGAACTTTCAAGTGGTATCAGAGCGGGATTCATAAAAACTGAGTTTGAAAACTTTTCAAATTTTGATCCATGGCTAACTTTAGAATCGTAACACAATTGAAGGATATTCTATTACTCGACCACCCTTGTTTGATAATCTACCTTTTGATTTTTGGAAAACTCACATGTCTACTTTTTTACAATCAACTAATTATCACTTGTGGATGCTTATTAAAGAAGGATACTCTCCACCTTCTCGTGAACTTAATGGAATTAAAATTGAAGTGCCTTTTACTGAATGAACTTTTGATAAAAGAGATTTAGCTCAACTTAATGCAAAGTGTTTGAATTATTTTTTTTTTGTGCTTTAAAATCTGAAAACTACATGCAGGTTTCTACTTGCTCTACTGGAAAAGAGATTTGGGATAGGTTGTGTATTACTTATGAAGAAACCAATGAAGTTAAGCAGTCTCGTTTGAATATTCTCTTGTATGATTACGAACTTTTTTGTATGAAACCTTCTGAATCAATTTCTGATATGTATACAAGGTTTACTCAAATTGTAACTTCTTTGCATGCCTTAGGAAGAGAACTTTCAAATTATGGAAAAGTGAACAATATTTTGAGATGCTTGCCTTCCTCTTTTGATGCTAAAATCACATCAATTACTGAATCTAAAGATTTGAATACTTATTCGATTGACAACTTACTTGGCTTACTCATTGCTTATGAGCAAGGAGTGAATCAAAGAAATTTGGATGCATGTGAGAAAAGAAAGGAACAAACTATGGCATTGAAGGCCAACGAAATGAACTCCAACTCTTCCGGGTCTGAAAGCGATGAATTTGCCTTAATCATAAGGCAATTCAAAAGTTTTCTAAGGAAGAAATAAAAGAAATCTGGACATGTGAAATCTGATTGCCTTACACTCAAGTCTCACTCAAGCAAAGAAAAGGGTGAGGAGAAACCCAAGTCTAGGAATGACAAAAAGAAATTTCAAAAGGCGTTCTGGGTAGACTGCATCAGATTCATTTGAGATTGATCCTGAAGATGAGACAATAAAACCTGTGCTTAATGGCAGACGATCATCTTGATCAAGACGAGGTATGTGAACTATCCTACGACTAACTCCTTGAAGTTTCTAAAAAAATTCATGCATTATATAGAAAGCTTAAGAAAACTCATGCTTCTTTGAAATTAGAGCTTTTGAATTTACAAAAAGAGCATGAAATTTTGATTAAAGATCATTAAATAATTGATTTAAATCATATAGCTCTACTTGATGAATTTGATGATTTAAATAAAATGCATTCTGAATTAATTTCAGAGCATGATTCATTGAAAGTTTCACACACCTCACTTGAATCTGATTTTAAGAAATCTAAAGAGATAGAGCTTAATTTGAGAATTGATAATGATGCTTTAAAAGATAATAACTTGAGGATTAAAAATGAATTGGATACACTTAAGAGAAATTGGATGACACCTCCACTTGATCAAAAGCCAAGACCTAGGAAGAGGCATTACTACCCAAACCATTTAAGAAATCCTTTTCCTAGAGTTAGATGCTTTTCATGTGTCACCCTAGGACACATCTCACACACTTGCATTGTTCACCATAGTACACATTGGGTGTGGAGACTCAAATTGCATGATTCACAGCATAACACACATATATTGCATTCTACTTTACATAAGAAGGAACCCAAACTTACTTAGGTTCCTAAATATGATATTTGATGATTTTGTAGGAAAGCTCTCATAAAAGGCCTCGTGAGAGTATGTGGTACCTGGACAGCGGATGCTCTCGGTATATGACTGGTGTTGCCAATCAATTCATTTTGCTGGAGACCAGGACAGGAGGCAAGGTTACTCTTTGAGACAACACCACTAAGAAGGTGGTAGGCGCAGGTATAATATGTAATTCCAAGAACCTTATGATTGAAAATGGTTTGCTTGTTAATAGAATAAAACACAACTTGCTCAGCATCAGTTAGCTTTGCGACAAGGGCTTCATAATACAATTCCTTGCAAATTCATGCATTATAAGTTTAAATAACAACATTATTTTACAGGAAAAGAGGATCAATAACGTGTACATATTTGATTTAAATAACATTGAATGCACTGCATCTTTTTGCTTAAAAACTGTTGTTGATGATTCATGGTTGTGGCACTGAAGACTATGTAATGCTAGTATGAAAACCCTTAGGAAAGTGACCCAAAAAGACCTATTTAGAGGTGTCCCCAAACTGAAATTTTCTAAAGACCACCTTTGTGATGCCTGCCAATTAGGAAATCAAGTCCACTCCTCTTTTCACCCCATTAAGGACATTAGCACCTCTAGACCTTTAGAAGTCCTTCACATGGATTTGTTTGGACCCATTAGCACTGTCCGCTTGGGAGGGAAAGTCTATGGTTTTATAATTATTGATGACTACTCGAGGTTCACTTGGACTAGATTTCTTTCACACAAAAATGAGTCTTTTGAGGAGTTTAGAACCTTTTTTACTTGGATTCAAAAAAAGTTAGGTTGTGAGATCTTGACATCCATAGTGACCATGGGGGAGAGTTTGAAAATGAAAGGTTTGGATATTTTGTGAGGACAAGAGGATTAGCCACAACTTCTCAGCTCCTAGGACCCCTCTGTAGAACAGGTAGCTGAAAGGAAGAACCAGACCTTAGTGGAAGCCGCTAGAGCCATGCTTGCTGAGTATTCACTTCCAAAATACTTTTGGATTGAAGCGATTAACATTTCTTGTTATGTGTTGAATAGGGTGAATGTTAGAGCCAAATTAGATAAGATACCCTATGAGATCCTTAAGGGTAGGACAGCCAATCTTTCCCACCTTCATGTCTTTGGTTGTAAGGTTTTCATTCACAACAATGGGAAGTCTCACTTAGGAAAATTTGATCCAAAATCTAATGAAGGAGTGTTCTTGGGATATTCTAGTATTGGGAAGTCTTTTAGGGTGTTTAATAAGAGAACTTTGATGGTGGAAGAAACTACACATGTAGTGTTTGATGAGTCTGATCCTAGAAAGCCTGGAGTTGAGGATGATGATGATGTTGGAGAGATCACCTCTAGAGTAGAAAATTTAGAGAAGGGAGTAGAACATTAAAACACTGAAGGAGTAGGAGATGTTAGTAGAAAATATAGATATGGAGGAAAGGGTTGGACCTTCAGACACCTTGCCTAGAGATTGGAGATACTCTACAAGTCACCCTAAAGTTTTTATCTTAGGAGACCCTTCTAATGGAGTTAGGACTAGTCGTGGACTTAGGAAGGAAGTGAACCACTTTGCCTTTATCTCAATGACTGAACCCACCAACATAAACCAAGCCCTTTTTGATGAGTTTTGGATTTTAGCCATGCAGGAGGAGTTGAACCAATTTGTTAGGAATGATGTTTGGGAGCTTGTAGAAAGACCTAAGGAACAAAGTGTTGTTGGAACCAAGTGGATCTTTAAGAATAAGGTAAATAATTATGGAGTGGTGGTTAGGAAAAAAGCAAGATTAGTGGCTAAGAGGTATAATCAAATAGAAGGGATAGATTTTAAGGAGACCTTTGCCCCTGTAGCTAGATTGGAAGCCATTAGAGTGCTATTAGCCTTTGCTTGTTATAAATGATTTAAGCTTTTTCAAATGGATGTTTAGAGTTCCTTTTTAAATGGGAAAATAAAAAAAGATGTGTTTGTAGAACAACCCCTGGGTTTTGAGAGTTCCCAATTTCCAAATCATGTTTTTAAATTAAAAAAGGCCTTATATGGCTTAAAGCAGGCACCCAGAGCTTGGTATGAGAGGCTTAGCACATTCTTACTAGAAAGGGAGTGTGTTAAGGGGAGCATAGACACCATGCTTTTTCTTAGAAAAGTTGGAGATGATTTGCTCATTATTCAAATTTATATGGATGACATACTTTTTAAATCTTCTGATAAGAAACTTTGTGATGAATTCTCTAAAACAATGAGTAGAGAGTTTGAGATGAGTATGATGGGAGAGTTGTCCTAATTTTTGAGGTTTAGTATAAAACAATTAGATGATGGAACCTTTCTAAATTAATTAAAATACATAAAAGACATTTTGAAGAAGTTTGAGATGGATAAAGCCAAAATAATTAATACTCCCATGACTTCTAGTGTTCTATTGGATAAGGACCCAAGTGGTAAGTCTGTTGATTAGAAGAATAATAGAGGCATGATTGGATCCTTACTTTACTTGACCGCTAGCTGACCTGATATAATGTTTAGTGTTTGCCTTTGTGCTAGATTTCAAGCTGACCCTAAGGAATCCCACCTGACTGCAATTAAGAGAATTTTTAGATACCTTTTGGGGACCCAAAGCTTAGGAATTTGATACCCTAGGCACATCACTTCTTTTGAGATTATTAGATTTTCTGACTCTGATTTTATAGGATGTAAGGTGGATAGTAAAAGCACTTATGGAACTTATCAACTCATAGGACAATCTTTGGTCTCATGGTCTAGTAGAACAAAAAACTTTGTTGTACTTTCCACTGCTGAAGCTGAGTACATTGCCTTAGGAAGTTGTGAGGCCCAAGTTCTTTGATTGAAACAACAAGTATTGGATTTAGGATTACCTGTAAGAACCATCTCAATCTTTTGTGACAACACTAGTGCTATTTGTATTTCTAAGAATCCTATCCATCATTCAAGGACTAAGCACATTGACATTAGGCATCACTTTATTAGAGATCAGGTGACTAAGGGAGACATTGAGTTACACCATGTGACAACTGAGAATCAACTAGCTGACATCTTTACTAAACCACTGGCCTTCGACACTTTCAGCTCTTTAAGGACCATATTGTGTGTTATTGACATAAATGCATGAACTTTGAAGAAGGCAATGACGCCAAATTGAAAACAAATATATACACAAAATGTATCAAAAAGAAGAACAAAGTATCATTCAAATTGACAAGAGACATAAAATGAGCCCACCAAAAGCAAGCTCTTCTCACCTTTCAAAAACTTTTAAAACTTGGAAGAATTCATATATCACTTGATAAAATCAAAGGCTTGATTTTGACTTTTTACGAATGTGACATAATTACTTTGGTACATTATTCTATAAGATATTTTTTCTGAAATCAAGTGTTGAACGAATTCTTTTTTTCATATCCAACTGAATTCTTTAAGTTAGGTCACTGATTTCAAAAGATGATTTTACCTTAAAAGAAAAACCGAGCTAAGGGTAACCACTATCAGATATTCTACCATTTTTTGGATTTTTTTATGTTGTTAACTCATTAACTTACAAATTTTTAAAATCAATCACATGGAATACTACATCATGTTCATGCCTTGGTTTTCTTAAAAAACAAAAAGGGGTTTTGCTTACTTTGTTTCTTCGTTTCCTCCTCCTTTTTAAGATTTTAAAAGGGGAGTAGGATGTTTGAGTGTTTTCACTATGTTATGTATTCTGAATTTTGGAAGCTTTCTGTTTTTGCACTGCTATTTTGGAATTAATCGTCGGAGTGTTTTGCCATTATAAAAAATGGGGAGATTGTTGCAAATCTATTTTCATGGATTATGTTTTGATGATTAGCAAACACTTTTGTTTCTCCATGACTGCCTTTTCTACTGACATTTCAGGGCCATATGATCGGACGGAAATAGGAACCAGCTCAAGATTGGGTAAACTAGGTCTGAGTCAGTCTGTAATTTTCATTTTCCCTTTCTTGAGTCAATTGTAACCATTGAAGTGTTCTGATGCTAAGTAACCCTACACACACTCACTTGAGTGATTTTTTCTATCTAACTTAGAATTTCTATTTTTACTCACATCGTCCCGAACGATATTATTATCATCATGGATGATAGGGTTCAAAACAAAAATCCTAATCAGTCATCTTAGTTAAGGCAGCCGTCATTAGCCGATCGGCCAGGACGATAGGCTTAAAATAGAAAGAATTAGCCGTCATGATCTATTTAGGCATTCTTTATTTTTGGCAATCGGCCAAGATGATCGTATCGTCCTGGACTATTTGATACAATTATGTCTAAACTAATTTGGTAATTAAGGAAAGCAATTAAGGATGATTGATACGATCACATTGTCCTGGACAATCAGTTCAAAAATCTTAGTTGCTCCTGGATGATAAATATCAGACAGCTCAAATTCTGGGCGATGGTCTGGCCGATCAGGATCGGCCAGCTAAAATTTCGAGCGATGCTTTGGATGATTTTCCTCTGATTTGAACTAATCATTCGGGACGATCAAGCTATTTTGGAATTGTCCAGAACCCTTTTTAGAGCGACTGTCTCACCGATGTTCTGTGTTTTGAACTAATCATACAGGACGATTATATAAATCATCCTGGACGATAGGAACACTTTTCTTTTATTCGCCCTAGATTGTCCCGACTGATTAGGCTTAAATTGCACTAATCGTACAGGACGATATTAATATCGTCCTGGACGATAATGTTGGCAACTTATAATTAATGAGTTATTTTGAAGCTCTTTCATTTAAGGGCTATTGTTCAACATTTTGAACAATCTTTTTCTACTATCTTGACCAGAGAAAGCCTAAAGGAGAGAGAGAGAGGGAGAGACAGAGAGGATCCTGTGAGGGGGAGCTTGTGAGGGAGATTCATAAGGGTTGCTCCATGCATCGTTCCACTTCTTCTTCCACTAGAGTCTCTTGTCCTTGGAAGGGTTGGAAGAGGTAAGCTTTAGAGATTGATCGAGGTTCTCTGCCTTCTTCAGGAGGAAGTAAAAGGAGTTTGGTTCTCTGCCTTGCCGGGGGTGGCAAAAAGGAGGTTTTTGTAAGGTTTTCTCCACCTTGCTGTGCGACCAAAAGGAGAGTCACTTTGGTAGTGTAATACTTGGAGGCCGCCTCCAGGGAGTGGACGTAGGTCGAGTTGATCGAACCACTATAAAACCTTGTGTTCTTTTTTCTTGTTTCCACACTTAATTTTTCCGCACTTATTTTTTCTATTGTGATTTTGGTTTGAGCTTTATTAGTCTTTAGTTTAAAGATTTTTTAAAATACCAATTCACCCCCCTCTTGTTTAGCCTTGGGCCAATTCATAAGGGCCTAACATCCCTAACAAACTTTCATAGACAAATAAAAAGCCTTGAAGATCATTAATGAGGTCTATTCCAGATTATACGGTGCACATAAATCAGGTCCAAAGATGAAATTGAGAATCAAAAGACTTGGTTACTATTGGCCTACAATGATTAACGACTGTATGAATATTGCAAAGCATTGTCATCAATGCCAGGCCCATTGTGTGGTTTTACATTAGCCGCCTAATGTGTTGCATCCCATGATAGCTTCATGGCCCTTCTAGAGTTGGGGCACGGATATTATCGGGCTGATTGACCCTCCTTCCTCGAGAGGTCATCGCTTTATATTAGCTGTGACTGATTACTTTTCAAAGTGGGTGGAAGTAATTCCCCTGCGTAATGTAACATCCCACCGTGTGTTAAAGTTCTTTTATGACTATATCATGTATCGATTCGGCGTACCCCGTAGAATCATATCTGATAATGGGTCTGCTTTCAATTCTATAAAAATCAATAGTTTTGTAAGACGCCATAACATTTATTGGAGATACTCAATGATCTATTACCCCTGGGTGAATGGATTGGCTGAGGCCTTCAATAAGACTTTGGTGCATATTATTAAAAAGACCCTTAGTGATAACAAACGGCAATGGGATGAGCAGTTGGTGGAAGCTCTGTGGGCTTATCATACTGTTTATAGATCCCCGACCCAATCCACCCCTTTTGCATTAATGTATGGATCTGTGGCCATTTTGCCCCTAGAGATACAAATCCCCTCGCTCAGAATCGTGGTTCACATTCAAATCACAAATGAACAAAATGCAAAACTTTGATTAGAAGAACTTGAAGGTCTTAAAGAGCGACATCTCCAAGCTCAACAAAGTCTAGAATTGTATAAATCTAGAATGGTTCAAGCTCATGATAAGTTAGTGCGACCTAGGAACTTCCAAGTAGGAGACTTCGTCTTGGTCCTTCGGTGTCCAATCTTAGTCCACCGAAAGATTAGTGTGAAGTTTGAACCGATTTGGGATGGACCCTTTATTGTAGATACTTTCTACAAAGGAGGCTCGTATCAGCTAGTGGATTCTGAGGGAAGTCACCCAATGTTGCCTGTCAATGGGTGTTTCCTTAAGAAGTACTATGCTTGATGTAGCTTATTTTATCAATCAATAAAATTCTCTTTTCTTTTGTCATGCAACTTTAAAATAGTCAAGCATGCTCTCTTATACTTTTCAACATTCTATTCCACTCCCTGTTCATTAAGGTTAGGTCATTCCTTCCCTTAGGATTAGATTCAGTAGTGGTGGAGTACGCCCTTCGTGGCACCATCCTAGTTTGCCAGCTTTAATCCTCTATGTGGAGCAAGCTTCCTCCCAACATGATTATTCCAGTTTATCTATCTATTAGGAGTAAGTCTTATATCAGCATCCAATAGACCTAAGATTGGGTGATTCCCTTCCTTAGACCTAGAGTTAGGTGATGCCTACCTTGGTTTCCCAGTTGATCTGTCTATTAGGAGTAAGTCTTCTATCAGCATCCTATAAACCTAAGTTTTAGTGATGGCCTTCCTTAGACCCAAGGTAAGGTGATGCTTACCTTAGCTTCACAATTAATCTATCTATTAGGAGTAAGTCTTCTATCAGCATCCTGTAGACCTAAGGTTGTATGATGCCCTTCCTTAGACCCAGGGTTAGGTGATGCCTGCCTTAGTTTCCCAGTTAATCTATCTATTAGAAGTAAGTCTTCTATCAGTATCATATAGACCTAAGGTTGGGTGGTGCCCTTCCTTAGACCCAAGGTTAGGTGATGCATGCCTTGGTTTTCTAGTTAATCTTTCTATTATAAGTAAGTCTTCTACCAGCATCCTATAGACCTAAGGTTGGGTGATGCCAATCCTTAGACCCAGGGTTAGGTGATGCCTGACTTGGTTTCCCAGTTAATATGTCTATCAGTAGTAAGTCTTATATCAGCATCATATAGACCTAAGGTTAGACCCAGGGTTAGGTGATGCTTGCCTTGGTTTCCTAATTAATCTGTCTATTAGGAGTAAGTCTTCTATCATCATCCTATAAACTTAAGGTTGGGTGATTCCCTTCCTTAGACCCAGGGTTAGGTGATTCCTACCTTGGTTTCCCAGTTAATCTATCTATTAGGAGTAAGTCTTCTATCAGCATATTATAGACCTAAGGTTGAATGATGCCCTTCCTTAAACCTAGGGTTAAGTGATGCCTACCTTGGTTTTCCAAGTTAATTTATCTATTAGGAATAAGTTTTTTTTTCAACATTCTATAGACCTAAGGTTTTGGTGATGCCCTTCCTTGCACTTTCAAAATTCTATTCAAAATTATCATTCTGTCAACGCCAATGTGTGCAGCAGAAGTTCCTTCTACTACACACATTGGGGATCCATTTGTTGACCTCATTTTCGTATGAGGTCACTTTCAACCCCTTCTTGAGCTTTGGATCTTAGGTTTCTTTAGACTTTAGATCCTAGGATCTTCCTAGTTCCTAGACCTTAGGCCCAATCCAGATCTTAACTAAATTCAAGCCCAGAATCTAGGTTTAAAGACTCAGGTCCTAAAACTCTTTTTAGGTGATTTTTCCATCACATTGAAACCAAGTCAATTGGCATCTGATTCAGGGTCTGTCCATTCCATTGATGTTACATGTCTCTAGTGCCAACTCTCCAAATTTAAACTCATTTGGAGGAATTTAACACCATAAACTTAATTCAATTTCAAAGATTGCAAAACCTTCAAATCTTTACAATCCATGCCACTAGACCTTTCATACAGTGAAATTTGACATTGGAGCCTCCTCCAAACCCTTTGATCACTCCCAAGACCTTGATATTGACTTGATAACCAATAATCCACACCTTTATATATTCAATTTTACCAAGAATTGACACAAGACCAAAATGACCAAAATGCCCTTAAAGGGGATTTTTTGGACTTTTGACCTAAACTTAACTTGATTTGACTCATCAACCTTTGAAATCTTCTCTGATCATTTTTAAACAATATTTGGGATCTAATAGACCCAATTCCAAACCTTTGGTCAACATGGTTGACCAGGTCAACCTAATTTGACCATAAAGACCCATCAAGGGTCAAAAAGGTCATTTTGACCCAAATGATCCCTCCACACCTTTACACCGTATCTGTTGCGGATCTATTTTCATGGATTATGATTTTGATGAAAGAAAACACTCTTATTTCTCTACGACTACCTTTTCTACTGACATTTCAGGTCCACAAGATTAGACTGTAATTTAAAACTAGCTCAAGATTGGGTAGACTAGGTCAAAGTCAATTTGTACCACTTTTTTCTTTCTTGAGTCTATTATATTTGGTGTGGCTCCTGATGCTATGTAACTCTACACACACACACACACCTTGGAAGAATTTTTTACTGTTCCCTAGAGTTTAATATTTTTTATTAACATCGTCCGGGATGATATTTATATCGGCCTGGACGATCTGTTCAAAAATAGAAAACCCTAATTTGGGCATCATCCTCATTAAGGCAGCCGTTATTAAGCTGATCGGCCTGGATGATCGTTGTATCAGCTAGGATGATAGACTCAAATCAGAAAGAATCAGCCACCATGATTAATTTAGGTATTCTTTATTTCAGAACATCGGCCAGGATGATCTATACATCAACTTGGACGATGCAGCATAATTATGCCTAAATTAATCTTATAATTATGAAAAGAAATTAAAATTGATTGATACGATCACATCGGCTGGGCCGATTGTGAGATCAGCCAGGATGATGTCCTAGATGATTAACATTGGCCAGACTCTATTTCAAGCAATGTTCAGGACAATTGTACTTAGATTTGAACTAATCGGCCAGGACGATATTGTATCAGCCAGGACGATATTGTATCAGCCTGGACGATGTAACAAATTTTCTTTTGATCATCACAAATCATCTTGGATGATTGAGATTATTTTGTACTGATCGGCCAGTACGATATTCATATCGGATAAATCTGGTGTGTTCATTCCTTTATTATTTCCATATTTAATTTTCGCATTGTATTTTTCTTTGTGGTGAATTGTGATTATTCTTTGATTATAAGAAGTTTTTATTTACAATACCAATTCACCTCTCTCTTAATTAGCCTTGGGCCAGTTCATAAGGGGCCTAACATCCCTAACAAACTTTTACTATCCATTAAGTTCATATGACCAAATTGATTTCAATGCATCCAACTTTTAGTCCTAGGTCAACTTGGTTGACCAAGTCAACCAAGTTTGACCAAATGACTCATACACCTCCCTTCATCTAAACCCTTTGACCAAAACTATTTTAATCCCATTTAAACCCTTGGGATGACTCCTTAGACTTCCAAGAGACCCCTCTTAGAAATCCAAGTCTTGGGCTCACTTAGGTTAGCCTTTTAGCTTGACCCAATTGCCCAAAGAGAGGCCTCCTTTGAGCCAATTTTTAAATCCTAGTCAAATTGAATCCAATCCAAGGTGCCATTGGTCCCCCTCTAACCCAATGTATCTTCCTTAGCCGGCCCAGCCAATGAGTTCACTTGGGTCAAGAGTTAGGCTAACGCAAAGTGGCCAAAACCACTTGGGATTGAGCCCACTCCTACCCTAAGCTCAATTGAACCTGACTAACACCTCCATTAGGTGGCCCTAGGTCCAACATTTTTCCCCCAGCTAGACCAAGCCTTGGGTTGACTTAAGTCAACTTTTTGGCTAGACCAAAGTGGTCAAAACCATACGGACTCGAGCCTTATCTCATCTCAGATCAAATTGAACCCAATTGCCACTTGCATTGGGTGGTCCAGACCCAGACCCATCTCCCACATCAAGCCCAGGGTTTGGCCTAACCTGGGTGAAGCCCAATTTGACCCAAACGGAGTAGATTTGGATTAACCCGGGCCATCTTTGAACTCAAGCCAAATTGAACCTAATTGCCACTTGCATTGGTTGGACTAGACCCATACCCATCTCCCACATCAAGCCCAAGGTCTGGCCTGACCTGAGTTGAGCCCAATTCAACCCAAACCGAATAGTTTTGGGTCAAACTAAGCCACCCGATTGAATTGGACCTCCGTAGGACCAATTGAGCTCACCCTTGAGTCCAGTGTGTCCCCATCGCTCTTTCTAGGTCAACCCGACCCAGACCCTGGTCGATGGTGGTTGGAACAAATGGATAACAAGATCCGATTGTCCCCACCGCTTCGATCCTGAACCAAAGCCTTCTAAAGACTGGGCTCTCCGACTTCAGGCTCATGATCCCTCTGGGAGGATGTGTCCCTCCACCTAGCACCCATCTGAGGCTTAGCCCAGTCAATCCCGGTCGTCCAAGCTTAAGGGAGGTGGCTTAATAGGGTAGTTAATTCCAAAGGCTGTCATTCGATCCCAGGTTTTTGAAACCCAGGTTTTTGAAATCACTCTCCAGAGATCCCTCATTCCTCTGCTCTCATTTCGCAGCCTTCCAGACCATCCCATCGATCTATTCGAGCGAAGAACTCCGACAAAGGCTTTCGGCACTTCACTCGAATTCATGCCTCTGTCCATCATCCAGTCCCAGCATCTGAAGGAGATTTGTTCACCTCCATCCCCTAAAGCTTCCTGATGGAGAAGCTCATCTGTTGAGGCCTTCTATGTGGTAATCTTTCGAACCCAAGCTCCCTAGATATATAGTCCAGTCAAGTGTGATGGAAACCTTTACCCCAACAGATCTCCACTGTTGGATTGGAGGTTTCTATGCCCTTGATCCTCTCTGTGAAGTTTCGTCAAAGTTTGCCTGTGGGATCGCTCGGATCATGCTGGAAAATCCATACGGTTTTGGTTTCCTGCATGAAGTTGAAGACATAATCCTGTCCGTTGATTGCAATCAACGGTTCGGATTAGATCCTGCAGTTCTGGAGGCAGTTTGATCCCGATCATTTGATCATTCATCCAACAGCTGTGGTTAATCCGATCATTATCCAGTCAACTGCTAATGATTTCCCCGCCAATCATGATGCGCCACGTGTAAATTGCCGGCTGACTGGGTAATTAAGGGATTTAAATTTCATAAAAAATTAAGGGTAACTTCAAAAATTGATATCTCTCTGCACGATCAAATTAGGTGTTTTTAGTCTCACTGGAAAGATCTTATAGAGATCTACAAAATCCCATCATTCCAGGCTCTAATTGCATCTATATTAAGTTTAATTTTAGTATTAGTGTTTTATTAATTATTGCATTTATTGCTAAATTGAATTCACCAGAGCCTAGAATTTTGGGAGAATGAATTTGGGCATGTCCCTGACATGTCCAAATTTTGTCTCCTCTGTTTGAAGTGTCTAAGGGCATTATCATGCCAATTTTGATTTAAGGGTCATGATTTGACCCTCAAATCCAAATTGGAACCTTGATCTATCCAAAGAGGTTTAGGATTTAGTTTTGAATGTGATGATGATGTGTAGTATAAGGAGTTTAGGGCCAGTGATTTTGCCCCAATCCAACTCTAGGATAGCTCCCTAGGATTCTTTTTTAAGGTGACTTAGGGATCACCTTAGGTGGCTTGGTTAACCACTTTAGAGAATTCCATTTGGGCTCAAATCTTGTATGTTTAGGCCCTGAGATCAGGTGATCTCATGGTCCAAATTTCATTGGATTTGGTGCCTATTTGGTCCACCAATTAGAAGCAAAATTTTTTTTTCTTATTTAGAAATGACTTAAAGCCTAATTAATTCACCAAAAATTCTTTTTAATTACTAAAAAATCCATAAAGTACCTCTAACTGACCCTAATTAATTCCTTAATCTGTAAAAATTTGAATCCCTTTAATTTGACATTAAAATCCACCTTAATTTAATTTTAAGTTAAAATTAATGTTTAATCAATTTTAATTAATTAAAAATTATTAAAAATCCTAAAAATTCCTTAAACACTTGTTGATCTCTTCTTAGATTATTTATGATCTTTGGAGTTGATCTCAAGTTGTTTAAGACCTATTTGGGTTCAAATCACTAAAAAGGACCCTTAATTTAAATAATTAAATAAATCCTTAAAATGCCCAAATTTCTAAAATTCATTATTAATTATACAAAATTCCAAAATCGGATCAAAACTTCTGAAAATCATAAATTTTTATAGAAAACTCTAAATTGAGTGTGCTACTAGTCTAACAACTCATTATTAGGTATGGTATTTATTAAAAATCTAAAACCTTTAAATTTCCCTCTAATATTATAAATCAACTTTTAACCCCTTAGTTAACGTATCAAGATATTTTCCTAAAACCCATTAATTCTTTAGAATTCCAGAATTTTCTAATTTGATTAATAAAATTTTCAACCAATCTTTTAAAATCTGTAATTAACTCTCTTTAATATTGATCCACTCCTTTAATTCTAACAACTTAAATTAACGTAATCAACCCTAATTATTATTGGGTAACTCAGGCCTACGAGGCTATTAACTTAGTCCCAAGGAAGGTGAAATAAACTTCACGGCCTCGATATGAAACAAAGATAGTAATTATTTAACCCTTAAAATATATTTAAATAAAATTCTTAATATATTAATATTTAATCTCTAACTTAAACCTCCCTTTAACCCTTAACAAACTCAAATACTAAACAACTCTAACTAATCACCTAACTTAGGATCTACCCCAGACACACGACCTTTTACACACACTTTAGATGATTTTCTAGGACAACCAACTCTAGATATAGGTTAGGCCGTTGTTTACTTTCCGCTGTGTGCTAGATTTTTTGTGATTTTACTGTATGTTATGGATGAAACTGCCTTGCTGTGTCTGTTTACTTTTTACTATAATCTGTGGATGATTGATATGTTTGGCGACTAGATTATCCTTAGGATAGGATTGATCTAGATGTTCATATAGTTTTATGCAGGTGGCCACGCTTATGCAGGGTAATAAAAAGGGGGCTAAATAAAATCAATTATAAAAAATGCTTGCACAGGTGCTTCAGCTGCTAAGCCCCCAAGTAATAAAAAAGCATGGCCAGTGTGTTTATTTACTTTTTCGCACATGCATATATAACTGCTTGGGAATAAATATTTTTTGATTTATTAACTATTTAAGATAACCTTGCAGGAGAGTCTAGAATTTTTATTTTTATACAAATGTAATTTGTATACAAATGTAATTTGTATACAAATGTAATTTGTATACAAATGTAATTTGTGCAAGTGTTAAGTGTTATGAAAGTGGAGTTTTGAGCTACTATACTTAGATCCAAAGGTTGGATTCCAAAAGAAAAGGACACCCCTTAGGGGAGTAGCCCTTTTCTATTTAGAAATCCAAATTTGGGTCACTGCCTCTCTACCCAAAGAGGAAAGAGTGGCCTTCCCCTCAAAGGAAGTGCCCTCTTATCCATTTGAGTAGTCTCCTACGTAGAATCCAAGGAGCTCGAAGGAAAGGAGCCCGAAGGAGAACAAGATTGAAGAATTGAAGACTAAAAGTATCCCACTCAAAACCACTTGCATCTCTACTAGGTTTAGAATTTGGGTTGTCGTCAGTGGTGCCCGACCACTTTACTTTTTGCAAGACCCTAATTTATAATAAGCAAGGCAACTTTGCCTATGGACATTATTAATTAATTTATTTATATTTGATGTGGTGAGATGATTGCGTATAGAATTACCTTCTTTTTCTAGTTTTTTGGCGTTTGTGTGCCACTTTTGCTTCCGCCTGAATACGTGAGACTCGTGAGGGTATGAAAGTTTTATACTCATAATTGTAAATTTTAAAATTTAGCTTGTCTAAATAACATAGAAAGATAATGAATCTAAGGATTTATCCAGGGATCAACTCCAAGGTTGCATGCATATTTCTGCACTTCTTCTTTCCTTGCTTTAGACTCTTCCCCGCCTGTGGGTAGAGTCCAGATAGTCTGACCTATGAGGACGAGGTGCCGAACCAGGGGAAGCCCAGTTTTTAAAATTCAAGCATATTTGATTCAAAGTTGTCAACTAGCATGCATTGCATTAGAGATAAATTAAAAGTATAAAAATTTTAATTGCATTAGTCTTTAGCATTTTGCACTCAACATAAGTCAAATGGGCCAATTAGGAAAATCTCTACATATCAGCCCCAGCTCTCCAAAATATTAAATAAAACATCCCTACCAGTATTGCATAAAAGACCAGACTCAAGTATTTTAAATTGATTAGGTGGCTAGTTGGTTCCCCAATCTAGGTCGGGGTAAGTTCATGTTATGCACTGAATTAGTAAGGTTTAAATGACTGTGGTCTAGTGTTCAAAATTAGATTTAGGATATGGGGCAGATTTTTGATTATAAGACCCAACCTCCGGGAATATAATCACAAATTTCTAATAAAATGTTCAACTCTAATTAAATCTTCTTTCAATCCAAAAATGTAAAGCCTAACACTTAGATTAGGTTGGGTCACTTCCGGATGGTTCCAGAATCTCAAAGTGTCTCCTACTTTCTCCCTTTGACTCTGATAATAACTGTTCAATTTTGATCCATTCCCTTTTAAGTTTCCAAAATTCACCTTTTTTTGATATCGCTCCTAAAAAATTTAACAAAAAATTATCACTATTTTAATCAAGAGTTTTAGTAGGGGAGTATGTCTCCCTACGATGTAATTAACTACGATGGATTGCATTCGTAAGAGATTTAGAATCACACACGCACCAGATTTTAAAATTTTATTTTTCAAAACTTATATTGGATTCCTTTGGGAAAGATTAAAGATGATAGTTATTATCATATTCAAAGAATTATCATTGAATGGTATTTTTTCTCTTTGGGGAGATATATATTTCCTTGATAAAGCTTTGGATATGAACTTAATGATCACACTTCTTGATTGTTGTACCTGGATATTTAGTTGAACCTCATCCTGGCCCTTCGGGGCCATTCAAAGTTCTCTTTAGCATCCGGTCACAATACTCAAGATGAGATTCATAATTCTAAATCTGAATCTCATCCTGAAATTCTATTTTCACCTTTCAAGGTTATATACTTTTTTTTTAACGGGGCAATTTGATTTTAGAATTAGAATTTAACTTTAATTTCAAAATTCCCAAAGAGAACTAATATTTTTCAAAACATGTTTTTAAAATTCCACCTACAAGTATCCCAAGGACTTGACTTAGAAGTCTCTTTCCCAAGACAGCTTCAAAGACTCACCAAGGCCACATGAGGAGCAAGGGTGTAGCTAGTCCGAAGCAACCATGAGATCTCCTCAAACTCCTTTTCCCTTACGCTTAACCTCACCTTCTCCTTCCTCTAAAACCCTTATTTTCTTCCAAAAGCTCATCTCTTAGAGTTCTTTTAGCAATCACACAATCCTCTCACCACTTTTATGATATTCTAAAATCTTTGATTAAGTATTGGGCTTCAAGAAACCCTAAAAGTTTAGGTTAGCCATCATTATTCATACAAAACTATTTTAGTTCGTACAGTATGATTTTTCAAAAATTAGACCCATCTAGTATAAGGTAAATAGTTATTTAGACAAACTATTTAACTTTTCAAACACATTGTATAATACAATCCAAAGACTGTCCAATATGATATTTAGCTTTTCTCTTTTATTCATACAGGTTGATTCATGGGATGATTAGAAATCTTCTTTATAAATCATCCTGTACTATTACCATTGTACAGTACGGTTAGTTAAGTTTAAGTTAGTCGTCTAGTATGATATAAACATTGTTTAATACAATTAGTTCAAAAATTATGGTTTCTTTTGGTACGATCTTTAGGATGACAAAATGTTATCTCTATCTATCATTTGAAAGAATCAATATTATATAGTATGATCTACTATAATTTATAAAACTATGATTTAATTGACTAATTATAGGGATTAATTTAAGTAAGATTTCAATTTTTGTACAGTACGAATCAAATCGTACAGAACGGTTAGTATAAAATTTTAATTTTAAATATCTTACTTAATTTATCTGGAGGCTAGGGTTTCAAATTGTAACAAATCATGTTGTATAATCCAGATCATACAGTATGATTAGTTCAAAAAAACTAATTGTTCAATTAGTCGCAAAACCCATTATTTCAATTCTAATCAAACATTATAATTATAAGTTGTACACTATGATTAGAAAAAAAATTTAATTTTTAAATTTTATATCACTCCCCTGTGTGTGTGCACGCTCGCCCAATTGCATACACTCTTATGTGGCAAGACTCTAGAAATAGAAAATAAACAAAAACAAAATTACAAACTCTATTTACTTAACATTCCTATTCTACCCATTCTTGAGTTTTTAGTAGTCTTAAGCAATATATGTCTTACCTGCAATGCTATTGCTTAGAGATAGAAGAAATATCTAAAATATTTAATGAGAAAAGTAATAATTCAATCAGTAATGTTTTTCATCATCAAAATTATTAACTAGGTTAGATTACAACAATCTACCCCTTTTTTATGATGGAAAATATTGATTGATGGGAAGATAAAAATTCTTTTCTCCTAAGTTCCCTATCACTATGTGATAGTTTTAAAATAATTATAGGTTGCAATTTTTTTTTTAATGAAAGACAAAAGGAAAAAAAATAAAACATAAAACAAACATAGGATTCTTTTAAATTGAAACATACAACCAAACATATATTTTCACCCCCTTTTGAAATCACCAAAAAGATGAGGAACAACGAACAAAGTGAACATTACAAGAAGTAAAAGTAGTTAAACATAACAAACAAATACTAAAGGTAAGGCATATCCTTATCAGGTGGTGATGTTTGAAAGTATTAATGGATGGAGGTAAATTGATTGTCAATTGAAGAAAATGTTTCTCCAAACCCTCTCATTTCTAGCTCGTGTTATTGTTGTTATTATTGAATGTAATAGTCGAGCCTAGTTTCTAATCACTCTAGCCACTCAATTATAACTTATTGAGGGTAAGCAGGGTAGGCAGGTGTAGGTGGTGGTATTAGTGGCAGTGTAGGTCCACTTACTGGAGTAGCTTCCTCTTCTTTAACAAAATTCAGCTCATCACGCTCGTACCCCCGATGGAAAATGATACAGGAGGAATCCATATTGAAAATGGGAACGTTTTTGGGAGAAGTATGATACTTAATTTGGTGTTTTTTGTCTAGGGCATACACTATAATGTGCCCTAATGCAACATTTTGCTTTCTTCTGGTGTTGGGATGTCAAATAGGATTCATATTTTGGATGTAGTCAATGATTATTTTGGCTTCATCAAATTGGGTATTTAACTTTATTAGGTAGGTGACTATGGAAAGAAGTGGAGTTATGTTGATCCATGCTTTAGGTATAATTGAGGTTCTAAGGATGCTCGATAACCCATCCATTTTGATTTAAGGTGTGAACTAAAGGTTAATGTTGGTTTCTAGCCACACCACCCAAAGTCAGTTATAGAAATAAAAGATTGTAGATGAGGTCCTTAAGTAGAAAGATCGATATGTTTCCCTAAATCTTCATTGGTGATCTCTATGGGTTATCGGCAAACATATGAAGTTATGGTAGAATTTTCCATATTTAGCATATGGTTAGCTAAGAATTCATAAAGTAGTTTAAAATGGAAGGAAAAAGTTAATGTGAGTAAAAATTAAAGAGTGGTGGAGGAAAAGAGGTTAAGAGCTGGTTTATTTAACATTCTAGATGGGGTGATTCAAACCTCCTTGAACTTATTATCAGCATTTTCATCTCTTACAAATAATAAACAATCATTAAAGCAACAAGAGGAGGAGGAGGAGCTCCCCTGGGTCAATTTACCTTATTTTCTTCCACCGGTCATTGAATAGTAAAGGTTTAGAGGGTACGAGATTGAGGGAGTTTAGTAAATTAAAATGTGAAAATCCAACAAATTTATTAATTTTAGGGCAGATCATACAGTGTGATCTAGTTTTGTATAGTACAATCAGAGAACATAATTCATCTGGATGACTTGTTAAAAAAAGTCGTCAAGTCATGCAGTACGATCAGGTATCGTACTGGATTATCTTAAAGAATTACATTCATCCCAAGGAGTCATCAATATAGTATTTGATGAAAGGTATCATGTAGTATGAATAGATGTTCATATAATATGAAATGCAATTATTATTGTACCAACCAAACTGAATTCATCCCAATCCGATTTGATATGTGTATCATATTGTATAAATAGAGGTATCTATCGTACAATTGGCAATAATTTTGTACCAAACGAATTGAATTTCTCAAAAGTTAGTTACACATAGATTGTATACTATGAACAAAGGTTTTTATAATTTGATGTGTGTATTATGAATATAATCAGGATTGTTGATTAAACTAAGGGTTCTTATATATGCACTTATATATATCTACAATACAAACGTGGATTGTATAGTATGATAAAAAAAATTAAAAGATTTTGTGAGTCAGTTAGGGGTGTGCGTGATGATCAAGAAATATCTATAACCAAAATTTGTTTGTCTTTTATTATTATTATTTTTATAAAAAAATCATAAAAAATAAATAATAATATATAAATATACACACGAACAAACACATACAGTTTAACACATATGCTTGAATGATTCTAAAAGATTTATTTACTTATTTATCTTGAGTTAAGTATGAATGTCTATAACACCTAGTTTAGTCCTCAAAGTGCCAAATGTATGATATGCTAGGGGTTTAGTGAAGATGTCTGCCAACTGATCTCTTGTAGCTATATGATGCAATTCTATATCTCCCTTGGCTACATGATCTCTTATAAAGTGATGCCTAATGTCTATATACTTTGTGCGAGAGTGTTGAATTGGATTTTTAGAAATGTAAATAGCACTAGTATTTTCTCACATAATTGGAATGGTTCCTATAGGTATTCTTAGATCTAGGAGTTTTTTTCTTTAGATTTAAGAGTTGTGTAACACAGCTCCCTAATGTTATATATTATGCCTTAGTTATAAAAAGAGCTAATGAGTCTTATTTTCTATTAGACTAGGAGACTAAAGATTGACCTATGAATTGGCAGGTTCTAGAAAAGATTTTTCTAACTGCCCTATATCCTACATAATCACATTATGAATTTCCTATAATTTAAAAAAAAATACTATGTCTAAGATACTGGATTCCTAGGTTCTAAGGATTCTCTTAATAATAATCATGTGGGATACTTTTGGATCAGCTTGAAATCTCATATAGAGACACACACTAAACATTAAGTTTGATCTACTGGTTGTAAATTAAAGAAGAGATCCAATTACCCCCCTATACTTTTTCTGATATACTAATTTTCCATTCCAGTTTTATCTAATTGAATAGTAGAGCTCATGGGAGTTTTCTTGGCCCTAGCATTATTCATTTAATACATTTTAAAGATGTCCTTGATGTATTTATATTGGCTAAAGAATCTTCCATCTAAAAGTTTTTAAAGGTTATTAAGCTCTTCTGAACTAGCCTAAGGCTAACTTAGAGGGGGGGGGGGGGGAAATTGGAAATTTTTAAAATGGGGGGTAAATTGGTAATTTTTAAAAAATTCTTAAACAAAAAGTAAAATGCCTTTGAAATCTTTTTGAATATTTTAAAACAAACACAATAAACCACAGAAATTAAAATGCAAAAAATAAAGTTTAGGAATAAACTAGAAAGAACACTCCATATTTTTAATGGTTTGATCAACTTGACCTATGTCCACTCCACGAAGCCTCTCCTCTAAGTATTGCACTAAAATACAGTTACTCTCCTTTTGCTCCCATAGTAATGCAGGTAAGCCCTTACAAACTCCTTTTCATCAACCTCGAAGAGACAAAGAACCCAGACTCCTTTTGATTCCTCCTAAAGTAAGCAGAGAACCTTGATCTTGTGTTGATGAAGACCTCACTAGAGCCACCAAGGAGCCAAGGATAATGAATAGAGAAGATGACTCGAATCTTTTATTGGACCAAACTTTATGAACACCTCATAAAATCCCCTCACTAGATTCTCTCTTTCTCTCTCTCCCAAACTCTCCCTATCCTTCTCTAAGCTCTCACAGGTCAGGATAATAGCACAAGGTACTCTCATTAACTAATACGAGATCTTATAAAGAAGGCCTTAAAATTGTCCTAATTTTTAACTTATCATCAAAGATCGTCCTATACGATCAATGTATTTTAGCTTTTCCAACCAAGATGATTTGGGTGTGTTATACGATCAAAAGATATTGTTTATTCTAATCATCCAGGATGATATGGACATCTTAGTTCAAAATCATATATATCATCCAGCAGATAGCTCGAGATGTCCAGGAGATACATGTTGGATAATAAAAAAATATGACTTATCATTTAGAATGATGCTTGGTTCATCATATACGATTATTTCAAAATTAGTGAATATCATCCAGCAAATAGTTTTGGTCATCCAGGAGAAACACCTGAATGATGAAAAATTATAACTGATCGTCCAGTATATAGTTTTGGACATCGAGGCGATTCATGAGAAGACTAAGGTTTTTCTTACTGATCGTCTAGGATTATCTTACAATCATTCGAGATGATATGATAGATAAATCTAATGTTAATTACTTTTCTTAATCACCTAACTAATTTAGACATGATTGTAATGAATTGTTTAGGATGATATGGGATTGTCCTATACAATTAGAACAAAAAACTAAAAATAAAATCTTGCCTAAATAAGTTTGCCAACTGAGTATCTTTGATTTGAGCATATCGTCCAAGATGATAGGAGTATCATTTAGGATGATTTGTTTAAACAAGTTTACCTAACCCATATGCCCTAATTTGGGTTTAATGTTTTGACAAATCGTCCATGACGATTTTCAAATCATCCTTTGCGATATGGTCAAAAATAGAAAAACACTAAATCAATAAATTTTTTTCAATGCGTGTGTATGCTCAAGGTTATTTAGTTTCAGAATCCACCAAAGTACATTTAACTCAAGAAAAGGTAAAAGATACAATGAAATAGAAATTATATACTGACTCAATCCTAGTCTACCTGATCTTAACCTGATGGACATTTAAAGAAAACTTATGGACCTAAAATGTTAGTGAGTTGGGCATATAAATAGGTATGCATGAATAGCAATATCAAGGAATAATAATATTTGTTTTCATCAAAGTCATAGTGCTTGGGTCCAGATCTATAACAATCTCCCCCTTTTTTATGATGGCAAACATTATTATTGGAACAATTCAAATCACATTTTTTTTATTTTTAATTTATTAAAAAAAATGAAATATAAAATAAAGGAGAATAATGTAAGTAAAGCAAGCGAATGATACAAATGATATAATACTAACAACACTCGCCCTTTTGACATAACAAAAAAGAGGAAATAGAAAAAACAACCACTAAATAGAATAAAATATAGAAACAAGTATAAAACATCAAACTAAAATACTAGCAATATATAGGTACGAAGGACCTTGATTAAGGGAAGGAGGTTGTGGTGGTCGTTAAAAGAAATTGTGAATAGAAGCAACATATATATTTAGCTTCAACAATGGAAAGTGCAACTTAGTTTTGTTTTTTTTTTGTTGGATCAAGAGACTAAGGATTGTCATATGAATTGACACGTTCCAAAGGTAATTTTTCTATCCACCCTACAACCTACAAAGTCTAAATCAAAACATCCTATAATCTCAAAAGAAGTGTTATGCCTTAGATACAAAATTCATAAGTTTTGAGTTCCTAAGAGAAATCTAAGGATTCTCTTAATTACAGTTAGGTGGGACTCCTTTTGATCTGTTTAAAATCTAGCACAAATACAAACACTAAACATTATATCAGGTCTACTAGGTGTCTAATAAAAGAGCAATACAAACATTCCTCAGTATTTCTTTTGATCAACTGATTTTCCATTTGAGTCTTTATCTAATTGAACACTGGAGCTCATGGGAGTGTTTATTGGCTTGGCTTTATCCATTTCATATTTCTTCAAGATGACCTTAATATACTTTGATTGATTAAGAAAGGTTCCATCATCCATTTGTATTATGCTAAAACCTAAAAAGTATAATAATTCTCTCATCATACTCATCTCAAATTCCTTACACATTATTTTAGAAAAATCACCACATAAATGATTATCTGAAGATCTAAAAAGTATATCATCAATATAGATCTGAACAATGAGTAATTCATCTCCTACTCTCCTCATAAATAGGGTACTATCTACGTAACCCTTAACAAAATCCCTTTATAATAGGAATGTGCTAAGTCTCTCATACCATGCCCTAGGGTCCTATTTTAATCCATATAAAGCCTTTTTAATTTGAAAACTTGATTTAAAAATTGGGAATTCTTAAAACCTACGGGTTTCTCTACAAATACATTTTCTTTTATTACCCCATTTAAAAATATACTCTTAATATCTATTTGGAAAAGCTTAAATCCCTTATAGTAGGAAAAGACTAGTAGCACTCTAATTGTATCCAATCTAGCTACAGGGGCAAAGTCTCCTTGAAATTAATCCCTTCTATTTGATTATACCCCTTATCCACCAATCTTGCCTTATTATTAACCACCACACTAAAATCATTCATTTTATTCTTAAAGACCTATTTGGTTTCTACTATACTTTAGCCATTAAGTATTTCTACAAGCTCATAAACATCATTCCTAATAAATTTATTTAATTCCCCTTGCATGGCTTAGATCTAGAATTCATAAAAAAAAGGCTTGATTGATGTTAGTGAGTTCAGTCATTGAGATGAAGACAGAGTGGTTAACTTCTTTTCTAAGTCCATGTATAGTTTTAACACGTTCAAAAGGGTCTCTTAAGATCAGTTCTTTAGGATGACTCAAAGAATATCTCCAATCTCTAGGCAAAGTTCATTGAGGTTCTACCCTTTTCTCTATATTTGTTGATTCTACTCCTTGAGTAACATCACAAACTTCATCAGTGTTTTGAGGTTCTACCATTTTCTCATGATTTATATTTTCCACTCCTTGGGTAATCTCACCTACTTCATCTTCTTCCTCCACGCTAGACTTCTTAGAATTAGATTTATGAAACATCACATAAGTAGTCTCCTTCATCACCAAAGTCCTCTTTTTAAACTCTCTAAAGGATTTCCCTACACTTGAATAGCCTAAGAACACCACTTTATCAGATTTTGGGTCAAATTTTCCTACGAGTGATTTCCAATTATTTAGAATAAAAATCTTACAACCAAAGACATGGAGGTGAGAAAGGTAGGGTGTTATACCCTTTATGATCTCATAGGATATCTTATTCATTTTGGATCTAACATTCACCCTATTCAACACTAACATGATGTGTTTATCGCTTCAGCCCAAAAGTATTTTGGAAGTGAATACTCATCAAGTATGGCTCTAGCGACTTCTACTAAGGTCATATTCTTCCTTCTAGCTACCCCATTTTTCTAAGGGGTCATAGGAGATGAGAAGTTGCAACTAATCCCTTGCTCCTCATAGAAAGTTCAAAATCTCTCTTTTTTAAACTCTCCACCATGGTCACTATGGATGGTCAAGATCGCACAATCTACTTTTTTTTTTAATCCAAGTGGAGAAAGATTTAAATTTATTGAAAAACTCACTTTTATGTAATAGAAATATAATCCATGTGAAACTCAAGTGGTATGAAATCAGTTTTCATAAAATTGATTCCCGTTAGAGAGATAAGCTCCATCTGTTAGAGAGAAAATTTTGAAAAAAAATTAAATTTTCATTCCCGATTTCTATTCTTGTTTTTCAGGAATTGAGGGGGATGATGGCAGCAGACTTCCGCCGGCAAGGGCAGGTTGTGAACACGGAAGTTTAAGACCATCGGCAATCTTCGTCGTTGAGGTCTCCTTCATTTGTAGGTAATTCGAAGATAAATGTAAAAGGTAATAGCTTGTCATTTTTGAATTCCAAGAAGAGAATTCAAATTCCTTTGATGATATGTTAAGGACCTTTGGTGATAAAGGATGTATCAGAATTATTGCTTAAGTTGATCAGGCATGTGGAAGGTAAAGGTAAGGCTATGGCTAAAATGGTGGATATGGTTACTCCAAGTAGTTTGAAATCATCTGTAATTCCTTCTGATATTACTGCGTCTACTTCTGGAATGAAATTTTTTGTTAACCCATTCGGGAATTTGAATGCAATCCCTGGACTAAGTCGCAGCGTGATAAATGAAAATTCTCGGAATTTGGTTGGAAACAATATTCATTCAGTTCTGGAAAGGAGGAATGACTTGGATGGAGTTAATATGTCTGATGGAATGCCTAAAAACTATGTAGGTTTAGGTAATGTGAATCCTTGGAGTAACAAACCATACATAAAATTGGATTTTAAAGAAGAGGAGGTGGTTTTATCTAAAGATGGAAAGGCAGTAAGGCTTAATGAAGAACTGGAGGAGATGAACTTAGAAAAACTGTCAAATTCATTGGTAATTAAGGTATTTGGGAAAGATTTACCATCCCATATGGTGTCTTGGGAGTTAAAGAAACAATGGAGTCAATTCAGACAATTCCACTTTACTACATTGGGAAGAGGATGGTTTTTATGCTCATTCTCATCGAAAGAGATGGTAGAAGCAGCTCATTCAAGAGGTCCGTGGTTTGTTAACGGACATATAGTAGGTATGGAGAAGTGGTCTCCGTAATTTACTACTTCATCTATAAAGGGATTTTCTTCTCCAATTTGGATTAGAATGCCCCACTTACCTTTGCAATGTTGGGATGAGAAGACTGTAGCTTGTATTGCATCAAGAATTGGAAAACCACTTATGTTGGATGGTAATATGTTTCATTGGGGAAAGAGAGAGTTTGCTAGAGTATGTGTAAGAATTAGACTTGATCAACCTCATCTATTAGGTGTATGGGTGGATAGCATGGCTAGAAGGTTCTTCTAAAATGTGGAGTATGAGAAGGTATCAAACTTTTGCTTTGTATATGGGATGATTGGACATGTGGATAATGAATGTCTTCTAAAAGAAAAAAATTATAAAGTCGTGGAGGTTGCTGATAAAAGTAATGGAGGAAATGGCGAGGGAAGGAAATAAGAAGGTTTAAAAGAACCTTCTTATGGTCCATGGATTTTGGTCAACAACAAGAGAAGGAGGAATTCTAAACAGAGCAATAAGGTGATTAAACCAAACACTGCCATATATGTCAAAAAATCTACTGTTCTAGTGGTAGTTGTACATGAAGCTCGGACTGTTATAGATGATGGCATTAGTAAAGTCTCTATCCAGGAGTTCCCAGGAAGATTATGTAATGAAGCTGATCAACTAGAAGAGGAGGAGTTTAATTTGGAAGGAGATAAAGTGGAAAATATAGTACAAAATAGTGTTCTAATGGAACAAAAATTGCTGTGTAATAGAAGTTATATTAGCTCTAATAAAGATCTCTCTCAGGTTGATTCAAACAATAAAATTGGGAAGGGTTGCTTGCGAACTCAGGTAAGTCCTAAGGGATTACCTGCGAACTAAAGTATTCCCTATCAAAATACAGATTTCAAACTTCAGAAAGAAATAAGAACACAGGAAGTGGAACAAATGGTCCTTGTCAGCAACTCTGCTGAATTGGTAGCAGAAAAAAAAATCAGTTTTGGAAGTTCCTCTGGTTCTTGAGAGGAATAACATGCTCTCTTTACTTCAAATAGTTAATGAAGATGGAAATGCAAAAAATACTGAAGAAAATGCCATGGATGACAATGAAGATGGTGAGCTGGAAGTGGATGAAAAAACAGTTAAAAAAGTGGATTTTCGAAATGATTTGGTAAATAAGTGTGAAAATGACATTTGTTTTAATGACATGCCTAAGTGTAAATTGTCTAAAGAGCTCAGATCTTTAGGGCCCATTAATAATAAAGCTCGTAGAAGAATGGGAGAAGGAGGTAGTAGGAAGAAAGATGGGGGTTACTCCCCAAGAAGAGACTAATGGAATCCATAGCTTTTTGGAATTGTAGAGGGTCAAAGAAGAAGGAAGCCTTTCTATATATCAAGGAATTTATCAATGATTACAATATATTCTTTGTGGGGTTGGTGGAAACTAAAATCAACTCTTTTAAAAGAGTTGACTTTGATAGGATGATGGGTCCTAATTGAGATATCTTTATTCTTCCTTCTGAAGGATTGTCTTGTGGCATTATGACTTTATAGAGAACATATATAGCTTCCTTTTTGGTATTAAAGACTTCAGATCAATGTGTGATAGGTGTTCTTAATGTCTTTAACAAAGGAATATGGATGATTGCTACTGTTTATGGGAGCAAGGAGGTTCATAAGAAGAGATTGTTATGGGATTGCATTCATGAGCAATCACACAGGAAAATTCCAGCTGTTATTGGTAGGGATTTCAACAGCATTTTGTCCCAAGGGGACAAAAAAGGAGGAAGGAAGTTTGTCTTTTCTCAAGGTTCCTTAGAAATGCTCAAATTCATGAATGATAATGACTATCATGATGTTGGAGTGCTTGGTCCAAGATTTACTTGGTGTTATAATAAAGTGGGAAGTGGAAGAATTCTGGAACGTTTGGATAGGTGTTTGTTGAACTCCTTAGCTCTTCAAAACATCCAAATTTCGGTGGTAAGACATTTAGACAGAGTGGCTTCAGACCACTGCCCTATAGTGTTGAAATTATTTGAAGTTTCAATAAAGATGAGAAGGTATATCAAGTTTGAAGAGATTTGGTTATCATTTAAAACATCAGCACACATAGTTTCTAAAGGATGGAAGAAGAACTATGTAGAAGATGACATGGAAGTTCTGAACAGAAAGTGCAAAAGAACTTTAAATAATTTGTTTTATTGGAGTAAGAATAAACTGAAAGACTTTTCCAGTGAAAAGGAGAGGTTGAAGGCTGAAATTTTACTACTTCAGGAAGAAGAAGCTAGGAATGGCTGGATGGATGAAGAAAATTTATTGCAGCTTAGATCTAAAGTAAAAGAGTTGAATTTTATTCTCAATTACTTAAACACTTGGTGGAAGAAAAGAGCAAAAGTGAAGTGGGTGGTTGAAGGGGACTCAAACACAAAATTTTTTCATGCCTTTGCCAATGCTAGGAGCAATGCTAATTGGATTTCTCAAGTGAAGAATTTTGATGGCTTGCTCACCAAAGTTCCTAGAGAAGTGGAAGATGTTTTTTTTCATATTCTTTCAAGATAAATGGAAGGATAGATACTGTAGTTTGGAGAACTAGCTAGAACCTTGGATTGTTTTGGAAGAAGATGATAAGATTTTATTGAGAAGGGAGCTTTCAGTGGATGAAGTTAAGGAGGCTGTTATGAGGTTAGGTAATAATAAAGCTCCGGGATGTGATGGACTGTCACATTCCTTTTTCAAAAGCTTTTGGGAAATCATTGGTGAAGTCGTTTATAAAGCAGTAAGTCATTTTTTCTCTACAGGGAAGATGAGTAAAGATTGGAAAGATACTTTGGTTGTGCTTATTCCAAAGTCTACTAATCCTTTAACTCCTAACTTTTGACCAATAAGTTTATGTAATTCAATTTACAAAATTGTGGCCAAAGTTATTCTAAATAAAATGTTATTGGTAATTCCAAGGATCATATCTGAAGAGCAAGTGCATTTTGTAAAGGGGAGATCTATTTTTGATCATCTTTTTTTAGCTCAAGAGATTTTCAGTAAACTAAGGCATTCAAAGGCTTGCAATGGGTATTTAGCCATCAAATTGGATATCGAACAAGCATACAATAGTATGTGTTAGTTAACTTTGAAGAAGAAGATGATGGAGTTAGGATTCCCGAACATATTTCTTGGATTGATTATGGATTGTGTTTCCAATCCCAGATTCTCTATATTGATCAATGGGACAAGATCAAATTGGATTGAGGGAAGATGTGGGTTTCGACAAGGATGCTCACTCTCCCCTTTTTTATTTATTATATGCTCCCAACTTTTAACAAATGTTTTTTACAGCAAAGGAAGGGAGTTGGGAATCAGAATTTGCTCAAATGCTCCAAGGATAACACATCTTATGTACACAGATGACGTGCTATTGTTTTCTGATGCAAAATTAAAAAATGTTAAGAAGATGAGAAACATGGTGAAAAACTACTGCATATGGACTGGGCAAAATATTAATCAACAAAAATCATCTTTGATTTTTGGCAAATATGTGTTGAGGAGGCGAAAGAGACAAATATCAAAGTTGCTTGCATTTACAATGGTGGAAGAATTAGATTACCTGGGAATCAAAATTGCTTTAAGAAGATTAAAAAAGGATGATTTCCAAATGCTATTGGATAAATCAATTAGGAAAATAAATGAGTGGGGAAATAGATTTTTGTCATTAGTTAGAAGATTATGTCTGGTAAAATCTGTTCTTCTCACGTTACCTGTTTTCTTAATCTCTCACTCTCTTGTCCCAATGAGAACTTTAAATGAATTAGAAAAATTATGTAGAGAATTCATCTGGAATAAAATGGATAGAAGCCACAGTTTGCATTATGTGGCATGGGATACGTTATGTAGACCAAAACAAAGTGGCAAATGGGGTCTTCAATCAGTAATAACAACAATTGGTCCACTTAGAGCAAAATTTGCATGGAATCTCATTGAGAAATCAAATTCATTGTTGAATAGAAACCTGATGGCTAAATATGGTGAAATATGGTGGAGTAAGGAGGATTTTAAAGGAGGATCAAATTCATGGAAAATCATTACCAGTGGATGGAAATCTCTTAAAAAGTTTGTTAGATGGAAAGTAGTAGATGGTTACATTAATGTTTTAAAGGATGCTTGGATTCTGGATAAGAATCTACTTACATGGCCAACTTTCGTGGGATGCTTTGAAGATGAAAATACTACTCTTGAATATTTCATAGAGGATGGCAATTGGGATTTCAGAAAACTTAGAAATTACTTTGGTGAAGACCTTGTGAAGATTATTGAATGAGTGCAGATCTTCAAAAATGCAATTCATGATCACATGGAATTAAAGCTGCAGTTTACTGGTAAAACTATATCAGCTTTGTTGATGCAAGATAATCTTAAAAAAATAATAACATGGGAGTTGTTTATATGGATTCATAAGATGAAGATTAATGCTTGGGTGGAGCTTTTTTTATGGAGATTATGCAGGGATGTTATTCCTACTGAAGATTTCCTTTTTAGAAGAAAGCTTTTAGGTAAATGTCTATGTCATATAGGATGTGGGGTGTTGAGAACCTTGATTATGTCACGTCTAATTTTTTAATACTTGTGAAAGTTAGCAAGGTATTAAGAGGATGGGGATTCAAAATTCCAGATTTCTGTAATTGGAGATACTTCTTACAAGGAATCAGAAGATTAATAGTGGAAGACGTGATGACAACAAGGATATACGCATTACTATTATGGATGGTTTGGAATAATAGGTGCAAAGTTAAACATGGAAAAACTGGAAATAGTATTGTAATGATTGCTCTATCTGTTTTAAGCTTCCCGCTCAGATCACTGGGGTGCTTATCAGTCCAAAGGACTGTTCTTAGATTATTGGCATCCTCCTCCACCTGAGTGGTTAAAGATTAACCTTGACGTAGCTCTTTAAGAGAATTATATGGCTGGTATCAGTGGGGTAGTACGAGATGACAAAGGAAGGTTTGTCTTTGCTTTTGGGAGAAGTAAACTACATTGGGACAGTGCACGATTGGAACTATCAGCATTCAAAGCATTGAAGCTAAATTGGAAAGGATGGATACAAGAAGTTAAAGGCATCATTGTGGAAGGGGATAATAAGAATGTTCTCCAATTTCTTCAAAAAGTGTATAGCAAACCGAAGATTATTAGTGAGAACATGGAGGATGAAGTTCTCTTATTCTTTAGTAACTTCAATAATGTTATCTTTAATTGTGTTAGGTGCAATTATAATAAGTTAGAAGATTATTATGCTAACTTAGCTTTATCTTTGGATTTTGATTGGGATTTATTCCTTGAAAACAACCTTCCTTCTTCCTTTATTAAAATTGTAAAGGAAGAAAGTGAAAGATGGTTGGTCCCTCATTAGCATGTATCTAGGCTAAAGTGAAACTCAAGTAGTCATCGACTATTATAAATCCAAATACCTTTCCCCCTAAGCTTGTAGTGCTAATGGGTCCAAATAAATCCATGTGAGGGACTTCTAAATGTTTAAAGGTTCTAATGTCCTTACTGGAACGAAAAGATGATTTGAGTTATTTTCTTAGTTGACATGGATCACACAGGTGGTCTTTAGTGAACTTAAGCTTGGGGATTCTTCTTACTAAGTCTTTTGGGTTACTTTTCTAAGTATTTTCAAGCTAGCATGACATAACCTCCAATGTCACAACCAAGACTCATCAGTAATAGTTTTTTAACAAAAAGAAGCAGCACATTCAATATTATTTAAATCTAGAATATAAACATTTTTTATTCTTTTAACCTGTAAAATAGTGTTATTATTTAAGCTTATAATGCATCTGTTTGATAAAAATTTTATGTTAAAGTTTTTATCACAGAGTTTACTAATGTTGAGCAAGTTTTATTTAAAGCCATCAACAAGTAAAACATTTTCAATCATAAGGTTCTTGGAGTTTCCAATTATACTTGAGCCCACCACTTTCCTAGTGGTGTTGTCTCCAAGAGTAACTTAGCCTCTCACCATGACTTCTAGTGAAATGAGTTGATTAGCATCTCTAGTCATATGGCATGAGCATCTACTATTCAGGTACCACATGCTCTCATGAGATCTTGTGTGAGAGCACACCTATAAAATCATCAAATGTTAGATTTAGGAACCCAAATAAGTTTGAGTCCCTTCTCATGAAAAGAAGAATGTAATAAATATGTGTTATGCTATGAATCATGTAATTTGTATCTCCACACAAAATGTGTTCTACGATAAATGGTGCATGTGTGTGACATATGTCCTAGTATGCCACATGAAAAATATCTAACACCAGAAAAAGACTCTGCTAATCTTCTTAAGTTATAGTGTCTCTTTCTAGGTTTTAAAATTTTTGGCTTCTGATCAGGATTGAAAAATTATTCAGGTGTGGGTGGAATCCTATTTTCCTCAAGTACTTTTAATTCAGCTTTAAAAAAAGAGTTAGCACTTTCTAAAACAGCATTATCAACATTGAAATAGTGCTCTTTACTATCAGATTTGTATATACATGTTTTAACATCATTCTTAAGTTCAGTGTGGGATGATTTCAATAGTTCATATTATTTGTTCAATTCATCAAACTCATCCAATAGTTTCATGTGGTTACTATAATCAAAATTTCAAGCTCTTTTTATAAGTTCAAGAGTTCCAGTTTCAGGTTAACATGTGATTTTTTAAGCTTTCTATAAGAAGAATGAATTTTTTAAAAAATGTTAAGTAATTGATCTTATGTTAATTGGCATATATCTTCTTGGTCAGAATGACCAAGATGTTTGGCCTCCATCAAATATAAGTTTGTTGTCTCTTCTTCAGCTTTAGTCTCAGAGGAATCAGATGTAGAATCTGCCAAGAAAGCCTTTTGGATATGTTTCTTATCCTTCATGAACTTAGGTTTCTCCTCACACTTCTCCTTGCTTAAGTGAGCCTTAAGTGTAGGGCAATCAACTTTTACATGTCCCAGCATCCTACATTATGAATAAATCACATCATAAGAACCTTTAGAATTCTTACTATTCTTACATTTGTTCCATTTCTTATGGAGCTTTTATTTCTTCCTTAAGAAGCTCTTGAATTACCTAGTAATTAAATCAACCTCATCACTATCGAAACCAAAGGAATCAGTAATTGTATCATTAGCCTTTAAGGCTATAGTTTTCTCCTTATTTTTCTCCCATGCATCATGTTTTCTTTGGTTCACTCCTTACTCATAAGAAATGAGTGATCCAAGTAAGTTATCAATCAAATAAACATTCAAATCCTTGGAATCAATTATAACAATAATCTTAGCATCAAAGGAAAAAGATAATCATCTTAATATTTTGTTCACTTTTTTATAGTTTGTTAGTTCTATTCCTAAGGCTGCAGGGAAGTGACTATTTGTGTAAACCTTGAATATATTTCAGATATTGACTCACTAGGTTTGATGCAAAAAAAGTTTGTAGTCATGAAGTAAAATATTTAACCTAGATTGTATAACTTCACTTATGCCTCATAAGTAATACATAATATATCCCATATTTCTTTACCAGAAGCACAAGTTGAGACACGCATGTAATCTTCAGATTTTAATGCACATAAAAAATAGTTCAAATATTTTGCATTAAGTTGTGTTAGATCACTGTCATCAAAATTCCATTTAGAAAATGGAAGTTCAATTTTTATGCCATTTATTTCACGTATTGGTGCAGGATAACCTTCTTTTATAAGCATCAACATGTAATAATCTATAGATTGTAAGCAAGTGTACATACTAGTTTTCCAAAAATCAAAAGGTATACTATCAAATAAAAGTGGTTGAGTAATGGAATACCCTTTTGCAGTATTTTGGTTAACAAAGTTATCCATGGATTAAGATTTAATAGTTTTAAAAACTTGAATTTATGAATCCCGCTATGATAGCACTTGAAAGTTTATTAGGGTTGTTAAGCCCTTATGAACTAATCTGATGCTAACCAAGAGAGGAGGTGAATTGGTAGTTTTAAAAAATTCTTAAACAAAAATTAAAATCCTTTTGAAACCTTTTTGAATATTTTAAAACAAACATAATCAACCATAGAAATTAAAATACAAAAAATAAAGTGCAGGAATAAAACAAAAAAGAACACACCAAATTTTATAGTGGTTCGGTCAAGTTGACCTACATCCTCTCCCCAAAGCATCTCCTTTAGGTATTGCACTAAAATATAGTGACTCACTTTTAGCTCCCATAGCAAGGAAAAGAAGTCTTTATAAACTCCTTTTCATCGACCCCAATGAGGTAGAGAACCCGGACTCCTTTGCTTTCTCCTGAAGTAGGTAAATAACCTTTATCTAATGCTAAAAAAGACCTCCTTAAAACCACTAAGGAGCCAAGGATGATGAATGAACTCAAATCCTTTATTGGAGCAACCTTTGTGAACACCTCACAAATTACCCCTCACAAGATTCTCTCTCTCTCCCAAACTCTCCCTCTCCTTCTCTACGCTCTCTCAGTCCAAGATAACAAAAAAAGATACTATCATTAACTAATAAGAGATCTTATAAAGAAAGCCTTAAAAATTTCCCTAATTTGTAACTTACTATCAATGATCATCTAGGATGATCGATGGATCGTCATGTACGATCAGTGTATTTTAGCCCTTCCAACCAGGATGATCTGGGTGTGCTGAATGATTAGAAGACATTTTTTATTCTTATCATCCATGACAATGTGGACATCACCTTGTATGATTAGTTCAAAATCATACATATCATCTAGTTGATAGTTTGGGAAATCTAGGAGATACATGTTGGACGATGAAAAAATATGACTGATCGTCCTAGACTATGCTTGGATTATCTTGTACAATTAGTTCAAAATTAGTGAATATCATCTTGTAGATAGTTCAAGTCATCCAAGAGAAACATCTGGATGATGAAGAATTATAATTGATCATTTAGTAGATAGTTCAGGATGTCCAGGTGATTCAAGAGTAGACTAAGGTTTTTCTTACTGATCATCGAGGAAAATCCTATGATCATCTAGGATAATATGATTGATCAAACTAAATTTAATTACTTTTCTTAATCATGTGACTAATATAGGCATGATTGTAATGAATCCTCTAGGATGATATAGGATCAACCTGTATTATTAGAATAAAAATCTAAAAATAAATTCTTGCAAAAATGAGTTTAGCGACTAAGTATCTTTGATTTTAGCATATCGTCCAAGATGACGGGAGTATCATCCAAGATGATTTGCTTAAGCAAGTTTATATAACCCAGAATTCCTTAATAAGGGTTTCTATTTTTGACGGATCTTCTAGGACAATTTTTAAATCGTCCTATATGATATGATCAAAAATAGAAAAACTCTAACTCACTAAATTTTTCCCCCTGAGTGTGTATGTATAAGGTTACTTAGCTTCAAGATCCACCGAAGTACATTAGACTCAAGAAAAGATAAAATATACATTGAAATTGAAATCATAGACTCACTCATTCCTAGTCTACCTGATCTTGAGCTTATTAATATTCCAAGCAAACTTGTGGACATGAAAGGTTAGTGAGCTGTGCACATAAAATAGATATGCATGAATTGCAGTAATCAAGGAATAATAATGTTTATTAATATCAAAATTATAGTTCTTGGGTTCATATTTGTAGCACCATCATCCATCTGCTTTACACTAAATCCAAGAAAATAGCTTAGCTCTCCCATCATAATCATCTCAAATTCTCTACTCATTATTTTTTAAAATTCATTACATATGTTTTTATATGAGGATCCAAACAAGATGTCATCAACATAAATTTTGATAATGAGTATGTCTTCTCCTTCTTTTTTTAGGAAGAGGGTGGTTTCTACTCTACCCTTAACAAAGCCTCTATTTAGAAGGAATATGCTCAGCCTTTCATACCAAACTCTAGGTGCTTGCATCAACCCAAACAAGGCCTTCTTTAGTTTGAATACATGATTTGGGAATTATGAATTTTCAAAACCTGAGAGTTGCTCAACATAAATAACATCTTGAATCACCCTATTTAGGAAGGCACTCTTAACATCCATTTCATTTAATTTAAAATTGTTAAAGTAAGCAAAGGCTACTAGCATAATAATTGCTTCTAATATAGCTACATGGGAAAAGGTTTCCTAAAAATATATTCCTTTGATTTGGTTATACCCCTTAGTTTCTAATCTGGATTTATTCCTCACTACTATTCTGTAGTCATTCATCTTATTTTTTAAAACCCACTTTATTCCAACCACACTATAGTCCTTAAGTCCCTTGACTAGTTCACATACATCATTTCTAACAAATTAGTTTAGCTCTTCTTATAAAGCAATAATCCAAAATTCATCAGCTATGGCTTTATCTATTTTGGTGGGTAGAGATAAAAGTTGAATGATTAACTTCCTTCCTTAGTCAATGCCAAGTTTTAACACCTTCAGATGGGTCTCCTAAAATATGTTCTTTAGGATAACTAGAAGAATTTCTTAATTCTCTATGAAATATTTCTTGAGGTTCTACTCTATCTCCTATAGCAATGGCTTCTACCCCTTGAATAACCTCCACTTCTTCTTCAGGTATAGATTCATAGGTCCTATCTGATTCATTAAATACCACATCAATAGACTCTTATACTATTAAGATGCTCTTATTAAAGATTCTACAAGCCTTACCTATAAATGAGTAACCTAAGAAGACACCTTCATCATACTTGTTATCAAATTTACCTAAGGGTGATTTTCCAATGATTAAATATGAAGCATCAATAATCGAAGACATGCAAGTAAGAAAGGTTGGCTATCCTAGCATTAAGGAGTTTATAGAGTGTCTTATTAAGCTTGGATCTAATATTCACCCTATTTAAAACATAACAAGTAGTATTCACTGCTTCTTCCCAATAAATAAATACCTAGGGAGTGAATTCTCAGCCAGTATTTCCCTAATAACTTATAGTTTATGAGCGGTGTTAAACCCTAAAGAACTAGTCCCGAGGCTAACCAAGAGAGGGGTCAATTGGATATTTAAAAACTTTTTTATCGAACAAAAATCTTTTTATAACTTGATATGGAAATGAATTAAATTTATAATAAAAAGATAAATCATCGTTATCACCCAAGGAGTTAATTAAAGAAAAACTAAATGATGAAATAATAATAGGAAAGAACACATTGAAATTTATAGTGGTTCGGTTAACCTGACCTATGTCCACTCTCTAGAGACTCCCTCTCCAAGTATTGCACTAAATAGAAGTGACTCTCCTTTTTCTCCCAAAAAAAGGTGGAGATGCCTGTACATACGCTCTTCCACCTCCCCAGTGCAATAGAGAATCATGACTTTTTTATAGGTAGAGAACCATAACACTATTTTCTAGCCTCCTGGTAATGGTCAGAGAACCATAACTATATTTTCATCCTCCAGGTGATGGTTAGATAAGCATGATATTTGTTAAAGAACTTCTTCTTCTGAGCTACAGAGATTTCATGCAGATGCTTGTAGGTACTAGGCAAGATCCTTACAAGGAGAAACCTTGTGAATTCCCTCACAACATTTCCCTCACAAAACCTCCCACTCTTCTCTCATAATGTTCTCCTTCTACTCTCCCTCAATCTCCCACTCAAGAAGACTAAGTAGAAAAAGATGTCTAATCAGAGTGTACAGTACAAAAAATGTGTCATATGATACGATCAGTTCAATTCAGACTCATCCAGTAAGATCGCTCAGATGAACTATTCAACTTTAATAAAACATGGTACAAAATGATCCAAAATCGTACGGTATAATATGCAGAAAATTCTTTTGTTTATTTGGGATGAACTTTGGGATGGCCAACTTCGTACACAGGTGATCGTCCAGCACTGTGGATATCGTATGATAAGATCAGTACAAAAATCATAAATTTCATTTGGTATGATCCAAGGGATAACCAATATTGTACATGGGTAATCGTATAGTAAAAACTATTTAATATAGTATGATCAATCACAATAATTATTCAAGATTTGATTGCCTGATATCATGATATTAATTAAAAAGTATTTCAATTAGTTCAGACAATACGATCCAAATCATAGTATACGATCAATACAAAATTAGAATCTTCCATAACATTGGTAGCTAGAGTTTATCAGAGCATAATATATAGTATGGTGTAAATTCAAATCGTATAGTACAATATACGAATCATACAATATGAATTACTTAAAAGAAAAACTCTCTCAAAAATAATTTTCTCTCTCCCCCTATATGTGCAAGGTTGCTTAGCGAAGATATTTATCCAAATACATGATAGACTCGAGAAAGGAAATAGTATATAATAATTGAAAATAACAGCTGAAATCCTAATTTACCAGTCTTAAGCTGATTAGAATTGCAAGTAAATGATGGATTGAAAACCTAAAATATTAGTACACACATAACAAAACACAATATCAGAGAATCAGTAGAAAGTAGTATTAGACATAATAATGTTTGTTATCATTAAAACACAAACACAATGCTTATATCAAATCTATAATAATCTCCCCCTTTTTTATGATGGAAAACATTATTGTTTAGGCTTTCTCAAAAAATTTCTTTCTTCTAAATTTCCCCCTTATAAAAGATAATAATACGAAATAAATAAATAATCAACAAACACAAGTCTCCCCCTTTCATGAATATCAATTTCAAGTAAAAGGAGCATAAAAAGGGGGTGTAAAAAGAAAAACCAATAATAATAACAAATAACAATAATAATAAACAACAAAATACTACTCCCCCTTTTGACATCATAAAAAGAGAGAAACAATAGGAAGAAGAAAAAAATAAAACAAACACAAGAAACAAAATATAAATTGAAATAGAACCAGAAAACAAACAGATGCAAACAGATTAATTACTCAAAATATCACACATCTATTAACTTGCTTGGGCATTTTCAGAATGTAATAAGCATACTCTACACATAAGAAGGAAAAATAAGAGAAGTGTTAACTATCTTGTAACTAAAGGATTTGGATTCTTGAGTTTGCACATCCATCTTACCAACTTCACTAGCTAAACTCCTTTGTTTAAACAAAAAAAAAAATCTAATTCAAGAATTACATTTAGATAAGGAAACTTAGCGTTTTCAGACTGCTAGCATGAAATATATCGAATAGAATATTATTGTAGAAGTGATGAATGAAGAACCAAGATTTTTTGAAATTAAATATTAAACATATTATGAAACATGGGAATTTTCTAAGACTTAAAGATTTACCAGAAAGAGAAGCTAATTTACGTTGTGCCCATTTTGTGCCTCGTTTAACAATTTTATGCAAATATTGCATATCTTTTATTTTTGATACACTTAGTGCATCTTTTACTTTTGTCGTTATTATACATCTTTTGATTTTGGACTCATTTTGTGCCTCTTTTTTTTTTGTAAATTGCATCCTTTCTAAATCTCTAAAAATCATAGTTGTAATATTATCTTCCAAATAAAAGAGAAGAATAACTCACTCTCTTATATAGGGAGGAATAATCTATAAAGCAAACTCGAGCTTTTCTAATATGATAAAAACGTGATATAAAAAATAATGAATTTCATTCCTCGAATTTGCAGAACATATCCATGATATAAAAACATGAAGTAGAGTGAATAAGATTTCATTTCAACCATCTTAATTCTAATTTGACTCAGATTTTTGAAGCATGTACAAGGAATTATCAGACAAAGAAAATAAAATGGGATATGTAAATTCATGAATTTCGATCCTGTTAGTTTAAAAATTATCAGCAATTACTTATTTAACCCTTTCAAGTAAGAGTAGAGGTATGGTTGCATAATTAAAAAAAACACAGTTAAGGCCAAGCCAAGTCATACAATATGATCTAAATCATACAATTTGAGTTCATTCGTACAATATAATTTTATTCATATAGTATGAGTTAATTTGTACAGTATGGTTCATTTGTATAGTACAAGTTAATTCTTACAGTATGATATAAGTCATATAGTACAATTAGCAAAAAACAGAAATTTGGTATATAGGTAATTTTTCAAGAAAAGAGCACAGAAATGAGATCTATGAGCATAAAAAAACTAGAGGTAAATACCATTTCAAAGAAAAACTATTTTTTAAGAGAGAAAAAAATAACACAATAAGGGCTTGAAAGAAAATTCCATTTAAAAACAAAATCCAAACCCACATGCATAGACTTATAAAATAAATATTATAATTAAAAAAACAAAAGAAATTAGTATGATGATGGATTTTGATCAGAAGGTGGAAGTGGAAGTTGTTGGAAGAACTGGCTAAAACTATCGTACTGTTGTTGGATGGTTGTTAACTAGTGTTGAATATTTCCAAACTGCTCCCTGAACCAACCCATATCATTATCGTGTTGGATCTACTGTTGATCCAGGTGAGTCTCTAGTCAATCAAATCATTAAATAAACTCCTCATGTTGGTAGTGGTGAGGAGGTGGTGCAGGCGCAGGATCAACTACAGGGGAAGCTTCTCCTTCATCATTAAAGATAGGATCTTCATGCTCTTGATCCCTATAAAATAACATCTAGGAAGAGGCATATGAAAAGAAGATTAGTGTGTGATCAGGAGGTGTAAGATATGTGATATTGTGTTTCCTATTCAGGATATATCCTATCACATGTCCTAAGGCAATATTCTGCTTTCTCCTAGTAACTGGGAGTCGAATGCAAGTGAGGTTTTAGATGTAGTCAATTAGCATTTAAGATTCATCCATTTGAAAGTTTTTTATTAAAAAGTAGGTGAAAATCAAGAGTAAGGGAGTCATATTTATTCGGTATCCAATTTTAGGTATGATTGAAGTTCTTAAAATGTGTTGAATAACCCTAACATTTAGGTTAAGGGTCTGAACTAAAGGTTGGTGGTAATTAAGAGAAACATTTCATAGCAAAAGGTTCAAAACACTTCAGTCAAAATTGGATATATAGGGCATAGCTAGAGGCCTATTCCCTTAGGTGTTTTATTGAAGGTGGATTCCTATATCTTCCTTGTGATTTCTTTGGTAGCACACTCGGGAGGATAAAATGGTAGCATTCCCACTAATTCTAAGATTTGTGAGAAATTCATAAAGGATTTCTTAATGGAAGGGATAGGCCAAAGTTAGAAGAAACTAAAGTGTAGTAGTGTTGGAAAGGTTCACTACTAGGAAGCTAAGAGCTTTCTGCTTAAGGAGCATGGAGGGCGTGATCTTGGTTTACTTGTACTTTTTATAGCCAGCTTCATCAGAAGCTATAAAAAAATAATTATCTGAAATGTTTTGAGAGGAGGAAGCCCCTTGGGTTTGATGACTGTGTTTTCCACCAGCCATTGTAGAGAAGGGATCTTAAGAGATGTGTGAAAATTTTGAAGAAGTCTGTGTTTCAAATCTAAGTGTATGAATTAGACTTTTGATGATAGAAAACATTCATGATTTCCTACGACTGCCTTGTCTACTAACTTTTCAGGTCCACAAGATCGAATGCAACTAAGTCCAGCTCAAGATCAGGTAGATTTAGGTTAAGTCAAGTCTGTATTTTTTCCTTTCTTGAGTCAATTGTCAAAGTGGTTCTTAATACTAAGTAACCTTGTACACAAACTTGAGGGGTTTCTAAGTTTTTTTTTTGTTTTGAGTACATCAGCCTGGATGATGTTCATATCGGCCAGGCCGATCCAACTTAAAATAGAAATCCTAATTAGGGCATCCTGGTTAAGTAGCAATCATTAAACAAATCATCCTAGATGATCCTTGTATCGGCAAGAATGATAGGCTCAAATTAGAAAGAATCAGCCGTCATGTTTAATTTAGGTATTCTTTATTTTAAAATATAGGCCAGGAAGAACTCACCATCGGCCTGGACGATGCAGCACAATTATGCCTAAAATAATCTAGCAATTATGGAAAGCCATTAAGTCTGATTGATATGATCACATCGATCGGACTGATTGTAGAATCAGCCAGGACGATGGACTGGACGATTGACATCGGCTAAAATCTATTCAGGGCGATGTTCAGGAAAATTTTCCTTAGATTTGAACTAATATTGTATCGACCTGGACGATGTTACCAATTTTCTTTTGATCATCCAAAATTATCCCAACTAATTGAGCTTAATTTGTACTGATCGACCAGGATGATAGAAATATCATCCTGAATGATAATGTCAGTTGTTAAAATTCTATTTAAAGGACTAGAATTTTCTCATGCTTGAGACCTTGAGTACTACTGTCTTGACCTGAGAGAGCCTTGGGAGAGGGAGAGGGAGAGAGAGAGATAGATAGATAGAGAGAGAGAGAGAGAGAGAGAGAGAGAGAAACTAGTGAGGGGGAGTTTTTGAGAGGGTTAATAAAGGTTGCTCCAAGCAACGTTCCAGGTCATCATCTCCGTTCTTCATCATTCATCCTTGGGAGGTTCTTGGGAGGTCTACTTCAGCAAAAGGTCCGGGTTCTATGCCCGCTTCAGGAGGAAGTAAAAGGAGTCGGTTCTTTACCGCACTGGGGTTGGTGAAAAGGAGTCTTTTGAAAAGGCTTCTCCGCCTAGCTATGGGAGCTAAAGAAGAGACACTTAGTTAGTGCAATACTTGGAGGGTACCTCTGAGGAGTGGATGTAGGTCAAGGATTGACCGAACCACTATAAATTCGGTGTAATCTTTCTTTATTTGCTTCCATGTTTGTTTATCTTTCGTACTCTGATTTCTATGGTGATTTTGGTTTATGATTATTGTGATTTGCTAAGAAATGTTTTTTAAAATACCAATTCACCCCCCCTCTTGGTTAGCCTCGGGCTTATTCTTAAGGGCTTAACATCCCGAACAAACTTTCAAGTGGTATTAGAGCTGGATTCATAAAAACTAAGTTTGAAAACTGTTTGAATTTTGATCCATGGCTAATAACATAAATCTTAATATTGCGGAAGGGTATTCTATTACTTAACCACCTTTGTTTAATAATATTCCTTTTGATTTTTGGAAAACTCGCATGTCTATATTTTTACAATCAATTTATTATCGCATGTGGATGCTTGTTAAGGATAGTTATACACCTCCAACTGAAAAATTGAATGGCGTTACTGTTCCACTTCCTTTTACTGAATGGACTCTAGATGATAGGGATTAAGCATAATTAAATGCAAAATGTTTGAACTATTTTTTTTGTACTTTGAAATCGGAAGAGTACATACATGTTTCCACTTACACTACTGGTAAAGAAATTTAGGATAAATTATGTATCACCTATGAAGGTACTAATGAAGTCAAGCATTCCCTTTTGAATATTCTCCTACATGATTATAAACTTTTTCATATGAAACCTTCTGAATTGATTTTTGAAATGTATAAAAGGTTTACTCAGTTTGTTACTTCATTGCATGCATTAGGAAGAGAACTTTCTAACTATGAAAAAGTAAATAAAATTTTAAGATGTTTTGCCTTCCTCTTTTGATGCAAAAATAACTTCAATATCTGAATCTAAAGATTTAATCACATATTCGATCAATAACTTACATGGTTCACTCATTTCTTATGAGCAAGGGGTGAACCAAAGAAATCTTGATGCAGGTGAAAGGAAGAAGGAGAAAATTGTGGCACTTAAGGTGAACGATTCAGACACTGACTCTTCCGGGTCTGAATGCGATGCTGTTGCTTTAATCACAAGGCAATTTAAGAGCTTTCTAAGGAAGAAGCACAAGAATCATCAAAAGTGGAATAAAAGTAAGGGTAGAAAAAATTTTAAGAATTATAATAATACAATTTTCTTTGAATGCAGGAAGCCTGGGTACATTAAAGCTGATTGTCCTATGCTTAAGGCACACCCAAGTAAGGAGAAGGGTGAGGAGAAACTAAACTTCAAAAAGGGTAAGAGCAAGAATCGATTCCAAAAGGTGTTCTGGGCGGATTCTGCATTAGATTCCTTTGAAACTGAACCTGAGGAGAAGACAATAAACTGGTGTTTAATGGCAGATAATAATCTTGGTCAAAGTGACCAAGAAGAGGTATGTGAACTAACCTATGAGCAACACCTTAAAGTTTCTAAAAAAATACATGCATTATATAGAAAACTTAAGAAAACTCAAGCTATCCTGAAATTGGAATTTTTTAATTTACAAAAAGAGCATGAAATTCATCTCAAAGATCTTTCAACAATTGATTCAAATCACATGGCTTTACTTAATGAGTTTAATGCGTTAAATAAAAAGCATGCTGAGTTATCTGATTCTCATGATTCTTTAAAATTGTCCCATTCTGAGTTAAAAAGAGAATATAAAAATTAGAAAATTTAAAAACCTTTGAATATAAAAAATCTTCATTTCATGCATCACATAAAAAACATCACCATAGGAGTAGATTAGTGCATCCTTTTTCTAGAGTTAGATATTTTTCATGTGGCATGCTAGGACACATAGCACACACTTGCACCATTTATCATAGCTCACATTGGGTCTGGAGACCCAAGTTACATGATCCTCAACATGCATTGCATTCTACTTTTCATAAGAAGGAACCCAAACATGTTTTGGTTCCTAAATCTGACATTTGATAATTTTATAGGCAAGCTCTCACAAATGGCCTCGTGAGAGCATGTGGTACCTGGAAAGCGAATGCTCTCGACATATGACTAGAGATGCCAATCAATTCATATTGCTGGAGTCCAGGATAGGAGGCAAGGTGACTCTTGGACACAACACCACCAGGAAGGTGGTTGGAGCAGGTATAATTTGTAATTCCAGGAATCTTCTGATTGAAAATGTTTTGCTTGTAGATGGACTGAAACACAACTTGCTCAGCATTAGTCAGCTTTGCGACAAGGCTTCATCATAATCTTTTAGGAAAAATTCATGCATTATGAGCTTAAATAATAACACTATTTTGTAGGAAAAGCGAATCAATAACATTTACATGCTTGATTTAAATAATATTGAATGTGCTACTTCATTTTACTTAAAAACTACTATTGATGATTCATGATTGTGACACAGAAGATTATGTCATGCCAGTATGAAAACTCTTAAGAAAGTGACCCAAATAGACATAGTTAGAGGTGCCCCAAGCTTAAGTTTTCAAAAGACCACCTTTGTGATGCCTGCCAATTAGGAAAGAAAATCCACTCCACTTTTCACTCCATTAAGGACATTAGCACCTCTAGACCTTTAGAAGTCCTTCACATGGATTTGTTTGGAACCGTTAGCACTGCCAGCTTGGGAGGGAAAGTCTATGGTTTTGTGATTGTCGATGACTACTCAAGGTTTACTTGGATTAAATTTCTTTCACACAAAATGAGTCATTTGATAAGTTTAGAGCCTTCTTCACTTGGATTCAGAAAAAGCTTGGTTGTGAGATCTTGACCATCCATAGTGACCATGTGGGAGAGTTTGAAAATGAGAGATTTGAAGATTTTTGTGATGACAAGGGGATTAGCCACAACTTCTCAACTCCTAGGACCCCTCAGCAGAATGGGGTAGCTGAAAGGAAGAACCGGACCTTAGTGGAAGCTGCTAGATCCATGCTTACTGAGTATTCACTTCCAAAATACTTTTGGGCTGAAGCGATTAACACGGCTTGTTATGTGTTGAATAGGGTGAATGTTAGAGCCAAATTAGATAAGACACCCTAGTTTACTATTTTTGGTAACATCGTCCGGGATGATATTTATATCGGCCTACATGATCGGTTCAAAAAATAGAAACCCTAATTAGGTAGCCTTGTAAGTCAACCATCATTAAGCATATTGTCCTGGATAATTTTGTATCGTCCAGGATGACAGGCTCAAATCAGAAAGAATCAGCCACCAGATCTATTTAGGTATTACTTATTTTTAGACATCATCCCGGACATCATCCCTAACATCGGCTTGGCCGATTTAACATAATTTTTTCTAAATTAATCTGGTATTTAAAGAAAGTAATTAAGATTTGATTACATAATCACATTATCCTGGACGATTGCAGGATCGGCCGGGACAATCCACTAGATGATTGGACATCGAACAACTCTTATTTAGGGTGATGTTCAGGACGATATTCTATAATTTGTACTGATTGACCGGGATGATATATCTTGGATATAAGAACAAATTTCTTCTGATCATCCCAAATCATTCTAGTTGATTGGGTTTAATTTACACTGATCGACCATGATAATATACATATCAGCTTGGATGATGAAGTTAGCAAGTTGCAATTAATGAGCTCATTTTGAGCTCTTCTATTTAAGCTTTGATAAGGCACATAGTAAGTGTCTTGGGCAGCCATTGTAGCTTCATTCTTTTGGAGGGAACTTGAAGAGAGAGCTTGAAAGAGAGTGAGGAAAGGGCTGAGTTTGAGAGATGGAGAAGATCCTTAGAGGGGGTTTCAAGGGAGTCAGGAGGGGGATTCCACACGGTTTCTCCGGCTAGCTTACACCTTAGTACCATCGGACTCAAGGCTTATCTTAGGAAAGTTCTGAAAAGTTGAAGATCTCCTTAGTGTCGAAGGACCCGACTACTCCACCGCACCAGGGAAGGTGGAAGTGATTTTATAAGGGCTTCTCTGCCTAGTTGTTGGGGCTACAGGAGAGACACTGAATTTAGTGCAATACTCAAAGGCTACCTCTAAGGAGTGGATGTAGGTCAAGGTTTGACCGAACCACTATAAATATGGTATGTTCTTTCCTTTATTATTTTCGTATTTAATTTCCACACTTTGGATTTCTTGTAGTGAATCTTGGTTTGTGTTTTTTTTTATTATGAAATATTTTTAAAATACCAATTCACTTATCTCTTGGTTAGTCTTGGGACTAGTTCATAAAGGCTTAACATCCCTAACGAACTTTATATATATATATTCTCAATTTGGCGTCATTGCGCATCTTTTTATTTTGGCATCATTGACTACTTTTTTTATTTATTTTTTCCAAGCTTGATCCCTTTTTCAAAATTCTTAAATATTCTCAATTGTGATTATATCTTTGAGATATTAGGGAAGAAAAACTCACTCTCTAATATAAGGAAGAATGAATAATAAAATAGAATAAAAAATTACAGGAGAAATTTAACGACAAGATTACAAAAAATTTGAAGGTAAAATACAGACTTCTAACATTATATATATAAGATAGGTTATTGTAGAAATATTGAAAAGATCTCAATTTCAAAGTCCAGTTGTTAATGTGAGATAGATTTTTATTTAAAAAAAAATTACACCACTAAAAAAAGTTAGAGTGAAGGAAATAATCAACGGTGTTTTCCCCCTATAACTGATTTAGAGATGTAAATCATTGACTACAAATTTTCAAAAAAATAAAAACATGCAAAAAGATATCAATTCAATGGTGATTAAAAAGAAAAATAAAGCAACGAAATAAATCAAATCAACAAAAATGAAAAAGATGAAAAGTATAATAAAATTAAGCAAGAAAAAACTACAAAAATAACAAATAACAGATAAAGGATCAGAAATCAAGTTTATGCATTTATGTCAATCACAACAAATTTGGTTCTTAAAGTGCTGAAAGTGTCGAAGGTCGGTGGTTTTGTAAAGATGATAGCCAGTTAAATCTCAGTTACCACATGGTGTAACTCAATATCTCATTTGGTCACATGGTCTCTAATAAAGTGATGCCTTATGTCTATGTTCTTGGTCCTTGAATGTTGGATAGGATTCTTAGAAATATAGATGGTATTAGTATTATCACAAAGGAATGAAATTGTTCCTATAAGTAATCCTAAATCCAGAACTTGTTGCTTCAACCAAAGGACTTGGGCCACATAACTTCCTAAAGCAATGTACTCTCTTTTGGCAGTGGAAAGTGCAACAGAGTTTTGCTTCCTACTAGAACATGAGACTAAAGACTGTCCTATAATTGGCAAGTCCCAGAAGTGCTCTTTCTATCATCCTTACATCCTGTAAAATAAGAATCATAATATTCAATTATCTCTAAAGAAGTGTTGTGCCTAGGATACCAGATTCTTAAGTTTAGGGTTCCTAAGAGTTATCTAAGAATTCTCTTAACTGCAGTCAGGTGGGATTCTTTAGGATCAGCTTGAAATCTAGCACAAAGGAAAGCACTAAATATTATATCATATCGGCTAGCAGTCAGGTAAAGTAAAGATCCAGTCATCCCTCTATACTTTTTTTATTAACTAATTTTCCATTTGGGTCCTTATCCAACAAAACACTGGAGGTCATGGGAGTATTAATTGGCTTAGCTTTATCCATTTCATTTTTCTTCAAGATGTCTTTTATGTACTTTGATTTATTTAGAAAGGTTCCATCATCTAGCTATCTTATGCTAAAACCCAAAAAGTAGGACAACTCTCCCATTATAATCATCTCAAATTCTCTACTCACTATTTTAGAGAAATTATTACATAGTCTTTTATCAGAAGATCTAAAAAGTATAACATCGACATAGATTTGAATAATGAGTAATTCATCTCCTATTTTCCTTATAAAAAGGGTGATGTCAACACTCCCCTTAACAAAGTCCCTCTCTTGTAAGAATGTGCTAAGCCTCTCAAACTAAGCTCTGGGTTCCTGCTTTAATTCATATAAGACATTTTTTTAATTTAAAAACAAGATTTGAAAATTGAGAACTTTCAAAACCTGGCGGTTGCTCTGGGTTCCAGCTTTAATTCATCTTTTATTATCCCATTTAAAAAGGCACTCTTAACGTTCAATTGGAAAAGTTTAAATCCTTTATAATAAGTGAAGGCTAGTAGCACTCTAATGGCTTCCAATCTAGCTATAAGGGCAAAGGTCTCCTCAAAATTAATCTCTTCTTTTTGGTTGTACCCCTTAGCCACCAATCTTACCTTATTCCTAACTACCACACCATAATCTTTCATTTTATTCTTAAAGACCCATTTGGTTTCAACTACACTTTTTCCCTTTGGTCTTTCTATAAGCTTAAAAATATCATTCCTAATAAATTAGTTTGATTCCTCTTGCATGGCTAAGATCCAAAACTCATTAGAAAGGGCTTGATTTATGTTGGTGGGTTCAATCATTGAGATAAAGGCAGAGTGATCCACTTCCTTCCTAAGTCCATGCCTAGTCCTAACACCTTCAGAAGGATCTTCTATGATCAGTTCTTTAGGATGACTCAAAAAATATCTTCAATCTCTGGGCAAGGTGTGTGTAAGTTCAACCCTTTCCTCCAAATTTGCATTTTCTACTCCTTGGGTAATCTCACATACTCCTTCGGTGTTTTGGGGTTCTACCCTCTTCTCCAAATTTTCAACTCCTGTGGTAATCTCTCCAACATCATCTTCATCCTCAACTCTAGACTTCTTATGATCAGATTCATCAAACACTACATGAGTAGTCTCCTCCACCAGCAAAGTTCTCTTATTAAACACCCTAAAGGATTTCCCCACACTTGAATATCCTAAGAACACTCCATCAGATTTTGGGTCAAATTTTCCTAAGTGTGACTTCCCATTATTAAGAATGAAAACCTTATAGTCAAAGATATGAAGGTGGGAAAGGTTGGTTGTCGCACCCTTAAGGATCTCATAGAGTATCTTATCAAGCATGGCTCTAGCAGCTTCAACTAAGGTTTGGTTCTTTCTTTCAGCTACCCTATTCTGCTGAGGGGTCGTAGGAGCTGAGAAGTTGTGACTAATCCCCTTATCCTCATAGAAGTATTTAAATCTCTCATTTTCAAACTCTCCCCCATGGTCACTATGGATGGTCAAAATCTCACAACCTAGCATTTTCTGAATCCAAGTGAAGAAGGATCTAAACTCATCAAAAAACTCATTCTTATGGACAGAAATCTAATCCAAGTTAACCTAGAGTAGTCATCGCCAATAACAAATCCATAGACTTTTTCCCCTAAGCTAGCAGTGCTAATGGGTCCAAACAAATCTTTGCCTAATTCAACATGAGATGACATCAAGGAATCAAGTGTATCAGATAATTTAGTATGCTTTTTCTTTAATGCATCAAACTCATTTAGTAATGACATGTGATTTCTATCGATTATAGAATGATCTTTAAGTAAAATTTCATGCTCTTTTTGCAAATTTAAAAACTCCAATTTTAAACTAGCATGTGATTTCTTAAGATTTCTATATGATGCATGATTTGTTCAGAAACTTCAAGTAATTCTTCATAGGTTAGTTCACATACCTCTTCTTGGTCAAATTGACCAAAATGATCGTCCGCCATCAAACACAAGTTTATAGTCTCCTCTTCAGCTTTAGTCTCAGAGGAGTCCGATGTTGAATCCACCCAGAATGCCTTTTGGACCCTCTTCTTGTCCTTTTTGAATTTGGTTTTCTCCTCACCCTTCTCCTTGCTTGAGTGAGCTTTAAGTATAGGGCAATCAGCTTTAACCTGTCCTGGCTTTCGGCATTCAAAGCACATCATATCATTAGAATTCATACAAAAAAGTTCATAGTCATGCAACAACATATTTAATCTAGATTATTTAACCTCGTTGGTTCCTTCATAAGTAATACATAATCTATCCCAAATTTATTTACCAGTTGCACAAGTTGAAACACACATATAATCTTCATATTTTAAAACATAAAAAAATAATTCAGGCATTTCACATTAAGTTGTGCTAAATCTCTTTCATCAAAAGTCCATTCACTAAAAGGAAGTTCAATTTTAATACCATTAATTTCATGAGAAGAAGGTTTATAACCATCCTTAACAAGCATCCACAAGCGATAGTCAATTGATTGTAAAAAAGTAGATATGTGAGTTTTCCAAAAATTAAAAGAAATATTATCAAAAATAGGTGGTCGGATAATAGAATACCCTTCCGCAATAGTAAGATTATCGAAGTTAACCATGGATCAAAATTCAAAAGTTTTCAAAAAATCAATTTTATGAATCCCGCTCTGATACCACTTGAAAGTTTGTTAGGGATGTTAAGCCTTATGAACTAGCCCAAGAACTAGCCCAAGCTAACCAAGAGGGGGGGTGGGAATTGGATTTTAAAAAATCTTTCAATCAAAAACAAAAAACTTAACCAAACCAAAATTCACCACAAAGAAATTTATCGTGCAAAAATTAAATGCGAAAAAATAGTAGTAAAGAACACAAAAATTTATAGTGGTTCGGTCAACTCGACCTACGTCTACTCCCCGGAAGCCCCCTGTGAGTATTGCACTAAACTCAGTGACTCTCCTTTTGCTCCCACAGCAAGGTGAAGAAGCATGTACAAAACCTCCTTTCCACCGACACTGATGAGGCAGAGAACCCAACTCCTTTTGCTTTCTCTTGAAGTAGGCAGAGAACCTTAATCTATTATTGAAGTGGAACTCTCTCAAACCTCTAAGTACAAGGGGCGATGATCAGAGAAGATGACTTGGATCCTTTCCTGGAGTAACCTTTATAAAACCCCTCACAAACTCCCCTTCATAAGATCCTCTCTCTCACTCCTTTTCTCTCCCTCTCCTTTAAGCTCTCTTAAGTCAAGACAACAGCAAAAGATGATCTCTTAGGTAGAATAAGAGGTTTTACATAGACGAGCTTCAGAATAGCTCTTAATTTCAACAAATCAACTTTATCATTTAGGGCGATATAAATAGCATCCTGTACGATCAGTGCAAATTAAGCTCAATCAGCCAGGACAATTTAGGATCATCAAAAGATATTTATTCATATCATCCAGGCTAATAGTATATCATCCTGTATAATCAGTACAAATTGTTGAATATTGTCCAAACAATTGCACTGAATGAATATCTGGATAATGGAAAAATAGCTTGATCATTCAGACCAATCTCACGATCATCCCATATGATTAGTTCAAATCCATGAAAATCATCTAGAGTATCGCCCTGAATAGAAACTGGCTGATGTTTAGTCATCCAGGGATAACTAAGGTTTGTGAACTGATCATTCAGGTCGATCCTGAGATCATCCAAGAGGACATGAATGAGCAATTAAACCTTAATTTCATTCCGTCATTACTAGATTAATTTATGTATAATTATGTTGCATCATCCAGGATGATGTCCAAAAATAAATAATACCTAAATAGATCTGGTAGCTGATTCTTTGTGATTTGAGCCTGTAATCCTAGCCGATATAAATATCGTCTAGGACGATGAGCTTAGCCACAACTGCCTTAACTAGGATGACCTAGTTAGAGTTTCTATTTTTAGCTGATTACCTAGGCTGATTTATGGATTGTCCCAGATGATGTGACCAAAAATAGAGAGCTCTAAAAATAGTTAGAAATTTTCTCCCAAGTGTGTGTGTGCAAGGTTACTTATCATCTGGAACTACATCATTTATAATAGACTCAATAAAGGAAAAAGTTTATAAACTGACTCAGACCTAGCCTACCCAATCTTGAGCTGGTTTAAATTACAGTTTTATCTTGTGGACCTAAAATATTAGTAGGCAAGATAGTCATAGAGAAATAAAAGTCTTTGCTATCATCAAAATTATACTCTCTAAAAGAATATTAGCAACATTTTAATGGTATCATATATTTGGTATTGAGGTGGAATCTCCCATAATCCCCATTTGGCTTTCTTTTCCCAACCTTTGACCTCACCACATTTCACCCTATATCATTCATGGTTTAGGCCCTATCTTTGAGTGACCCCTTAAAATAAATCATGCCACTACTTGTGGAACTCGGCCGTTAGTAGCTTAAGTTCTAGTTTAGTTAGATGTCACCGAAAACTATCCTGATCAGGTGTGTGTTGGTCCTAAAAACTATGGTTATGTTGAGTCTATCATCAAGGAATATTTTCCTTTATATTCTTTTCACTATAAATCACTTGGCCATTATAAGTAGGATTGTATCACCCTGTATCTTATTCCTCCTAATATTCCATCTACTAATCCTTTTGCGAGTAATTAGGGTGTTTTTCCATCCACTATGAAGCTTAATTCTAGGTAGGGAAGTGTAGATTTGGCTTTATGCAATGAGGTTGTTGATGACAATGTCAAGTAGAATTTGGGTGTTATTAATGCTAATATTGATGGTTTGGAGGTAGTTGATCATGTTGTTACTATCACTAATTGCACCGTGTAAGAGGCTTATGATTCTCCAGCTGTTGTTGTGAAGGATCCATTGTGTTTAGCTCTTACTGTCTCTCTTAACATGGAAGTGGTAACATGGAGTTGTGTTGTGTTAAAAATGTGGTGGTAAATGATTCATTTAGTGGAATGCCTGATGCTGCAATTGGACCTACTATGCCCACTTTCTCCTTGATAATTTTTGAAGGAGCGGTTGATATTCATATTTCTATTATTTCTAATGAGCATTTGAAAGCCCATCTAGAATTGTCTTTGCATGATTCTTATGTGATCTAATCTAATTGGCTTGACATACACTTATCCTCACATGGTAAGATGGATGGGGATTAATTAGATGGAGCCAAGGGGGAGTTTTATGCTTGGTTTAATTTGAATATGAATCACATTATTGATAAGGCCTTCTCACATGAAGGTGGAAAACATCGGCGGTGTAAACCCAAAAGGAAGTAATTGTGTTGGCTATACTATCATTGGGTACTTTTTTTGGTCATTATGTGTCACTGTGTTGGCTACATGGAATTCAAGTTTTGTGGATGTGGTTGGCTTTTATTTAGTTAAAATTTTGTGCTGGGGTTGGCTTTGTCATTGTAACATTTGTTTTGTGGGTAATGATGTGGAAGCTTTGTGTTCACTACTTGGACAGTCGTGGCTTGTTGGAAATCACTAGTGGTGCTTAAGATTGTCTTTTGACTATGTGGATTATTGCTTAAGTGCTACTCTAGATGGTCTGAGCCTGGTGTCTAGTTGGTTACAGGGAGCTTTGAGCTAATTATAGAGCTCAGCTAGCTTCTTTACCTTCATCACTATTTTTTCTTTTCATTTCTAATTTTTTCCTTGTAATCCTAATTTATTCTTATTTAAAATTGGTTGCATCCTCCTTTATTTTATAAAACAAACTCACCTTTTCTTAAAAAAAAAAGTGGGTCTCAAAATAAGCATTTTTAAAAACCTTGAGAAAATGTTCAATGGCACACCTTGGGAATAGAAACACTGCAAAGTGTTAATCAATAACATGTCCTCTGATATCTAACAACATTCTATTTAATTTTTTTAAAAATTTTTGTGTCTATATTTTTGTAATCTATTGAATATCGCATGTGGCACATGATTAATCATAACTCATTCTCCACTCGGCTAGCACCTTATGCATTGATGAGCCATATAAGTATGACACATTAACATAATTCTTCTACAATTCACACAATCTTTTTTATCACCTTTATTCTTAAAAATAGGAATAAATACACTCATTCTCCACTCGATTAGAAACTTTTAATCTTCAAAATAATATTAAAAAATTTAGTGAGAGAAAAAAATTCAAACCTTTTGGGCTTTCGATTTAGCCAGAGTGATCGATGGCTTTTGGTAGTCGAGTGCAGGCGTGATCGATGGATGTAGGGAGGGCATGATCGCTGGCTAGAGTTACGATGTCTACGAACGGATTCCTACGGAGGGATTCGGAGGCTAGCGCGAGGGTGAGTGGAGTGGCGTCTGGAAACAAATGAGGATGAAGGGTTGGTTTGGCCAATTTTATGTCAATTTTTAGCAGTTATCTAGTGGTTTCGACCGTAAAAAAAAACACTTAACATCGACGGCTTAGCTGCTAGTAAAGCCGCACAAAAATAGAAAATTGGCAGCCTACCTGGGGGTTATTTTATCACCGGCATTTCCAACTGTTTATTATTAAACACTGTAGAGTAATTACTGGGGGTCAGGCAGATGGTTAAATTTTGGATAATTCCAACAGTTATTTGACCAACAGTAATTAATAATTTTTTTTTGTAGTAATTCAAGTAAGATATACATTTCCATCTTATATTATTCATGACATTATGCATAAATTTTTTTTTAATGAATGGAGTTATGAGGATAGAGACTTTAGATGAGTGAATGCTAAATTTCTAAACTATTCTTTTGTACACTTATATCATAAGATTATATGAGAGTCTCTACCTTTACTACTGGCAAAAAAATTTGGGATAGATTATGCATTACTTATGATGGTACTAATGAAGTAAAACAATTAAGTTTAAATATTTTGTTGCATGATAACAAAATATTTTGTTGCATGATATTTTAACTATTTTATTGCATGAAACCAAATGAGATTATCTCAGACATGTACACTATATTTAATAAGATAGTGACATCTCTACATGCTTTAGGTGGATAATTATCAAACTCCAAAAAAATCAATAAAATTTTTTATTATCTACCTAGTGATTATAATGCAAAAGTTACTATTATTTTTGAATATAATGATTTTTATTATTTACTCCATTGATAATCTACTTGGATCACTAATTTCATATGAAAAAAATGTAAGCAAAAGATTGCAGGATGAAGGGGAGAAAATGAAAGAGAAGAAAGTGACATTAAAGGCTAATGACTCTTACAGTAATATATCAATAGCTTATGAAGATAATGATATAACAATGATGACCAAGTAATTCAAGAGCTTTCTAAAACAAAAGAAAAGATGTCATCAAAAATTGAGTAAAGGTAAAATAGAAATAATTATTAAAGTTTCTTTTAACACTATCTATTTTGTATGCAAGATGCCAGGACACTTAAGGTCTTAATGCTCCTACTTGAAAACTCAACCTACTAGGGAGAAGGGTGGGAAAAGTCAAATTTCAAAAGGGGAAGCAAAAGATGTAGAAGGTTTTCTTGGCAGGTTCAACTTCAAAGAAATAAACCACCCCCTACACTACCATAAGGGTATAACCCCAAAATACATCATATATTTCATATCCCTAGAAGAAGGCACTACCTCTCACATAGGCTAATGAATCCCTTTCTAAGTGTTATATGTCATTCTTGGCATGGTAGGACACAACCAACACTTATATTATACACCGTAAAATACGTCTTATGTGGAGGCCTAAACCAAATACATCACAATATACCATGCTTATTATTCATTCATTAAACAATAAGGTGTAATGGAAACTTACTTGGGTACCCAAATCTGACCTATGTTTAACATTATAGGGATGCTCTCACAAGTAGCCTAGTGACAGCATGTGGTACTTGGATAGTGGATGTTCATGACACATGATCAGAGATGTTAAGCAATACATCATGTTGGAAGCTAAGGCTGGGTCAAGGTTACATTGGGAGATAAGACCACCAAGAAAGTGGTTGGTAACTCTAAAAGCTTTATTATTAAAAAATATTTTAGTTGTAGATGCAATGAAATATAACTTACTTAACATTAGTCAACTGTGTGATAAAGGATTTGAAATGAAATTTCTATTTACTAAATATTTGATTATCCTAAATGGAAATATTATTATAGAAGGAAAAAAGGATAAATAGCATTTGCATGCTCAGTTTGAATTATGTTGATTATTCAAAATTCTTTATGTTCGAAAATTGATGTTGATGAATTGTGGATGTGGCATAAGTGACTATGTCATACAAGAATGAATATACTTAGGTAAATAACTTTGAAAGACCTAGTTAGAAGCATACCCAAGTTAGATTTCTCTAAAAACCACCTATGTGATGCTTGCAAATTAAAAAAAAAATTAAATCATCTTTTCATTCCATGAAGGACATGACCACCTCTAGGCCACCAGAGATCTTGCAAATGGAATTGTTTGTATTGTTAGCTTAGGTGGGAAAACCTATGGATTGTATTATTTAATGATTACTCTAGATTCATATGGGTTTGATTCTTTCATAAAATTGAATTGTCTAAGGAATTTAGAATATTTTCTACTTGGATTCAAAGAAATTAGGGATGTGAAATATCTATTATTCATAGTGACCATTATGGAGAATTTGAGAATGATAGAAGTTAGGAATTAAACATAAATTTTCTACCCCTAGAACCCTTAGTAGAATAGAATAATTGAAAGAAAAAATAAAACCTTAGTGGAAGCTGCTATGGCAAAGTTAGCTGAATATTCTCTGCCTAGATATTTTTTGGCAGAAGTAGTGAATAATGCTTGATATGTTCTAACTAGGGTAAATATTAGATCAAACCTCAGTAAGACACTCTATGAGTTACCTAATGGTAGGACTCCCAATCTTTTATATATTTATGCCTTTTGATGTAAGCGCATCTTTATTATAAATGGAAAATCTCATATAAGAAAATTTGATCCCAAATCTGATAAACGAGTATTCTTAGGTTATTCCTCTATAGGAAAGCTTATATGATCCTTAATAAGAGGAATTTAGTTATAGATAAGTAAACACATATGATATTAGATAAATATGATAAATTTGGTGAGCCTAGGTTAGAAGAAGAAGAGGAGGAGGAGGAGGCAAAAGTTATAGAAGGGGTAAAATATGTTGACCTAGGATATATAAAAGAACCTTTGGAGCCATTACCTAGATAATGGAGATACTCATCTAGTCAACATAGGGAGCTATAATAAAATATCCATAGGAGTTAGAATTAGGATTGGACATGGTAAGGATGTTAGTCATTCTCCATTCATCTCTACTATAGAAGACACAAGTGTAAAATCAAGACCTATTTGATGAATTTCATATCTTAACTATATAAGAAAGTTAAAATAATTTTTTAGGAATGATGTAAGGTTGTTGGTTAGTAGACCTAAGGATGAGAGTATAGTAGGTACCAAGTGAGTTTTAAAAAATTAGATGAATGATTTTGGAACAATAAGTAGAAATACCAAGATTAGCAGTTAAGGGGGTATAATCAAGTTGAAGGCATTGATTTTGAAGAGATCTTTACCTTGGTATCAAGGCTAGAATCCATTAGAGTGTTGTTAGCCTTTGCTTGATTTGGAGTTTTAAAGTTATATCAAATGGAAATAAAGAGTGCTTTCCTAAATGGGGTAATCAAGGAAGATATTTTTTTAGAATAACCCCCTAGATTTGAAAATTCAACCTTTCCCAATCATGTGTATAAATTGTATGTGTTGAAGCAATCACCTAGAGCATAGTATAAGAGACTTCGAATATTTCTCCTAAATATATCTTTTATTAAGGGTAGTGTAGATACCCCCCTATTCATAAAGAAGGTAGGATATGATCTTCTTATTGTTAAAATATATATGGATGATATACTAGTTAGTTTAATGAATGAAAAATCTTTATAATGATTTCGCAAAAGCTATGAGTAGAGAGTTTGAGATGAGTTTTATGGGGGAGCTGATACATTTTCTTAATTTTAGTGTGAATCAAAGGGAAGATGGTACATTCCTTAGTCAAAGTAATTATATTGAGGATATTCTAAAGAAGTATAAGATGGAAAATACTAATCAATTAATATGCCCATGAGCCATTTAATAAGAGAAGGATCCTAATGGAAAACCAGTAGGTCAGAAAATGTATAGGGGATAATAGTATCACTTATGTATTTGAGTGCTAGCAAATTATATATAATATTAAATGTTTGCCTATGTTCTAGATTCCAAGATGATCCAAAGTAATCCCATATGATAGAAGTTAAGTGAATCCTTACATATTTTCTAGGCATCCAAAGTTTAGGTATTTGATATCCTAGACATAATCTTCATTTAAAATTAATATATATTCAGACTTAAAATTTGTAGGGTTTAGAATAGATAGAAAAGTACTTTTTAAACTTGTCAATTCATAGGACTATTAGTAGTTTTTTGATCCAATAGGAAGCAAAACTCAATAGCTCTATCCAACGTTTAGGTAGAATATATAGCAATAGGAAGCTATATTGCACAAGTCTTATAGCTAAAGTAATAAAAACAATTGATCTTGGACTATCTCTTAGGACCATTCTAATCATATATAGTAATATTAGTGTCATATACATTTACAAAAATCTAATTTAACACTCCTACACTAAGCATATATACATTATACACCATTTCATTAAAGATCATATAACCAAGGCGCATATAAAACTTTATCATATAGTAATTGAGGACCAACTGGCAGACATTTTCATCAAACCCTTAAAATTTAACACATTTAGCATTCTTAGGACTAGACCATGTGTTATTGACATTCATGCTTGATTAAGGGAAAGAGTGAAATCAACAACTTGTGTAGTCATATATTTTTTGCAGTTTCCATTTTTGTTTAATTTTTTTTGTTTGTGTTTAATATTCCTATTCAATAAAAATTTTCTGGTCACACACTACTCTAACAAAAAAAAAAGATTAAAATTTGTTTTCATCATATTGTATAAACCTCATTCATGCTATTTATTTGCATACTTATGCACATCCTCACGGCTTATGAATCAACAATACAAATCTGACCAAAAATTAAAGATCATACTATATAATAACCTACTTTGTATTGTATGATACACGTGTCATTAGCCATTGGATGAAATCAATTTGGTCGATATGATATTTACATCCAAATCATCCTTTATTAGCATTTATTCATGTTGTATGATGTTTTAGTCAAAGATCATATAGGTTGACTCCTCAAGATATTTTATTTATTGAAGATTGTCTTGTGTAATTCTGATCATACTGTATAATTTGACCATTTTTTTTACTAATCTTCCTGGATGAATAAACTTCTTCTGATCATACTATACAATTTTGATCTTATTATATGATTGCGCTAAAAAATATTTTATGAGAGGGAAGTATAAGTGCTTTCAATCACAAAACCATCCCTTTTGTTTTCTCTTAGACTATTTTCCTTCATTCTCAAATGGCTAAAGGAAAGCTTTCTTTTTTTTTTTTTTGACAAAATGCAAATGCATTAAAAGAAGAAAAACCTAATACAATCTAGAAAGCAAAAGCAAACCCTTTAAAACTACCATAATTGATATGCGATCCAATAAATTTCATTTTAGATCCTATAGGAACGCTTTCTAGGATTCTTTTAGGCAACACTTCTAGACGTCCTCTAGACACTCAGTTTCACAAAGTAGGTGATGAAGATGCCTTCCACCAGTACAAGGCTGCTAGGATAATTCCATCCGATTTCATTAATGAGGAAGTCCTTAACATTCAGGTTCTAAATCTTTTTGTTGGCACCACTCTCCACTGCATTCTATCCTTAGCTTTTCAATTTAACTTTGAATTGCTCTTTGAATTTTTTTCTAGTCTTAAAGTCAATAGTGAAGGGATAACCCTTCAATCTTTTAACTGTAAGAGACCTATAAAAGTCACATATGAAGATTTTGACAAAATTTTATATCTTTACAATAATGGTCTTAAAGCACACTCCATTGCCTTTATTCTAACTATGATTGGACTCAAATAAATTTGTTTGAGAGATAATCTACTGAATAATCATGTAGATTTAGTGTACACCCAAGTTCAAGATGTTTGCATAATCCATCATATCCTTCTATTGACTTCATTTTTTATATGAGCTCACTAAGGCCTTTCCGAACTCCAAATTAATTCTAAATCCAAGGATCCACTCTAGACCTTAAGATCCTTTCCTAGAGCC
>NW_021318608.1:1531330-1556985 GCF_001605985.2 Dendrobium catenatum | reverse complement strand
TCATAATATAATCATTCATAAAGTAGGAGATAGGGTCAAAATTACACCTCTTCTATGCCTAATAGCCTATTTTATTATTTTCAAAATAAATTCAATGTAGTGGACCTGATTAAACACTAAATTTAAATTTTGACAAGCATACAAAATCCCAGAAATAAGCTTAAGTAAAATCTAACACTTGTTCACCTAATAGCTTTTGTCCTGTAATCCAAATAGAACCTGCAATATCCTGAACCACATGATGAAATTACATTATTATACTCCAATAGCTCCTTTCACACCCTTTATAGTGAAAGATACCATCACAGAGATTAGATGGTGGATCTTGAGCTAGAGGAGGCATGGGGAGTTCTAGCACCAACACCTACTTATGATAATGACTATATAGTGGAGCGAGTAGATCGACTAAAGATGCAAATAGCCACACGTTATCAAAATACTTGTAATTAATGGGAGTGGCTTCACCAATAACATGAACTGCTCCAATAGAAACACCAGCATATCCAACAACAGCGCGAGGTTGATTGAGCCCGATTTAATGATCAATCTTTACCATTCATTAGTACTTTCAGCCAACATAACAACCTACACTTGATCAGTGTCCCTCCTACTTCCGAGTGATTTTGTGTTGTGTGGTTCTTCTCATTTTCTATTATTTTATCTTTTGTTTTTTTGCTATAACTTTATTTTCTCCCTTTTGGTGATGTTAAAAGGGGAAGTAGAAAGGTTGTAGAATATATCTTTCTTGTTGGTAAAATATCTTTATTGTGTTTAATTCTATTTTTTATTATATTTTTTTCCTTCTTTCCTCCTATCCTTATTATATTTTTATATAATTAAAACAAAACATCTCCCTATTTTATAAAAAACTAAGTAACTAAGGAGGAGATTAGGAGATAAATAAATTAAATAAATAATTCAAGTTATATAAAATTTTTCATCAAAAATAAGGAGGATATTGTTACAATGTTGAATCCTGTACTTATGATTTTGAAGATAACAAATATTATTGGATTTTTATTTTGGTTCTCCTAATATTAATATTGGATTATTATTTCGTGCACACAAACATTTCAAGTATGTCATATACCATGCAAAAGGCGCATCTTCAGACTAGGTAGAATAGGTTTGATCTTTTTGCAAAGAGTTTATATTTTTTATTTAAGTAATTTTTATATTTATTAAGTCATGAGTCCTATAATAGGTATATGCCAGCTTGGAAACCGTGCACACACACATAAGGAGAAAAATGAAGTAATTTGATTTATGTGAAGATCAAACTATAAGATATGTATCGTACTGAATAATCTGCATAAAATAAGGATTAATTAAGTAGGAAAGTTGAATTAATTTAAATTAGAATTAATCATACTGTACAATTCACTCATACAAGATTACCAGTAGAAATTAAGATCCTTATCGCCAATCACGAATTAGGAAACATTTTAAAATTCAAAATATAAACTAATAGTAATGTACTATCTCAACAAATCTTGCCTAATCTAATACTATAATTAGGCAATCACATTATGATTAATTGATCCTTAAGATCATATTTTACTATCTTTACTCGCACTGCATGACTCAATTTTATCTTAGGATGATTTTTAATTGCCACATATCAAGCTAAAAAAAAATCTTATTTGATTTAACTAATCATATTATACGATCCTAAACTAGTACTTGACAAACTGTTCAAGAAATTGAACTAATCATGTAGGACCACTTTAATCATATAGAATTAACTAGATAAATTAATCTAACCATACAGTATGATGGCCAATCATATTGTAAGATTAGAAGCGACATAATAAAAATTTTAGGGTTTTTGAAGACCTTATATTTAAACTTAGTCCACGAACTTTGAAAAATATATTTGGATGTTGAGGGAGTTCTATAAGAGTCCCATGAGAGGTCTTAGAGTTTTGAGAGGGAGAATGAGAAGTTGTGTAGGAGGGAGAAGTAGTGTGAGGAGGTTCACATGGTTACTCTAGCCAAGCCTCTACCTTAGTTCTTCCAAGGGTCTTCGCTGCTCTTTAGGGTTAATTTGGGGAGAAAGTTTTCTAGGCCAGAAATCATCGGGTTCTCTTCCTCAACGGGAGGGTAAAAAGGATTCCAAGTTCATTGCCTCACTAGGAGGGTGAAAGGGTTCCAAGTTCTTTTCCTGCTTAATAGGGTAGAAAGGATTCAAGTTCTAAGCCACACGTGGAAGGGTCAAAGTGATTTTTTAAAGACTTCTTCACCTTTGTGTGGGACATAAAGGAGAGTTACTAAAGATTTATTATAATACTCGGATAGGAGGACACCGAGGAGTTGATGTAGGTCGAGGCTAACTGAACCACTATAAAATTCTACTGTGCTCATCCTTAACTCTTTTTAGCACTTTTTTTTCTACATTCTTATTTCTAGCATGTTTACTTTCATTCAAATATGAGTTAAGAAATATTTATATTATTATTTTACTTAACTTATACTAGAAAAATATATATATATTTGTATTTATTTTTTTTATAAAATTAAGACAAAAAATATTTGATTTTGGATATCATTAGCTTTCGCATTACAAGATCTTATTTTTAACTGAATTTGTGAATTTGGTTTAAATTTTTAAAAAGAGGATTTTGAAAAAGAAAATTTTTAAAACACTAATTCAACCCTTCTCTTGGTGTGCCCTTGGGAAATTCAAGCTGGCCTAACAACTCAAATTGAACTTTCAAAAGTCTTCTCATTTTTAAGGCTCTCTAGAGCCTCGAATTGCTAAGGATTGGTTGTTGAGGATTGAGATGTTTATCAATGTTATGTAGTATCCTAACAGTCAAAAAGTATTGTTAACTATATTTCTATTTCATGGTGAGGTGAAGTGCCACTGTGTAGGCCACCAAAGGAAGAAGTATCAAGGAAAAAAATCAACATAAAATTTTTTTGGAAGCAATTTTCGAGAATTTTATAGACTAGTTTATAGTTTATCTTCCATAAAACAGATGCAAGAAGCTTTTATAAGATTAATACAATGGTATTGAACTATCATGCAATACGAAGCTGAGTCACCCTTGGCTAAGTATACCCCAAAGTTGGTTAGAAATACCCAACAAAAGTGGTATCATTTTTTGAGGGGGCTTAGAGATAAATTGAGCATCCCTTAGTCCTTTTGAGGGTTAACAACTTTTTAGAGTTGGTAGAGAAAGTGCGATTAATAGAGAATGATCTTGTAGTACCTTAGTATAAATGGGATATAAATAGGAAGAGATTTGGTAGGGAAGTATATAAGAACAATTCAAGAGGGAAGAAGAGTAAGGCTGAACTTAGCATTTTTGAGAATGTTCTGGTGACAACTTTTAACACAAGACTAGAGTATATAAACTATGGAAGGAGACATTGAGGGTATTGTTATTTTCTTTGTGGATAGTATTTTAGGTGTAGTCATTATGGGAACAAAAGAGTGATTTTTCATTAGAATGAATTTGAAAGAAAGATAGAGTCTATATAAGAGTAGTTAAGATAGGCTTAGAGATAGAGAACTTCTCCACCTAGAGTGTATAGTGAGGGTTTTACAAGTAGAGGTGAAGAAAGAGCGGAAATAATGAGACTAAGTGGAAGTCAAGTGGGACTAATTACCATATTTATGAATGATGCAATTTCACTTAGAGTTTATAATATAATTTAGCAGGAATAGAGAAATTTAACAGATAAGGTTCTAGGTATAGATCATAATCCTAATGAATCTTATTAAATACTTCTTAAACTTTTGTGCTACATATTTAATTATTATTGAGGGATTTTTTGTCTTATTAGATTAAACTCATATCATATTATGAGCTAGGTGATTTTATTTTACTTACTAAAGATTGAATGATGATCGTACAAGTTTGTTTAGTAATGAAATGTTGCTAAAAACAGGATTTATAGTATTGCATTTTATTCAATTTGAGTTGCTATTGAAGACAAATCGGCTTAGCAAGTATGAAGCCTATGTCGTTTGTAGTGGAAGGGGACAATGACTTTATAGCTGGATCGAAAAGGGATTTATTTCTAGAATATTAAAATAGGAAATTTATATCTTATGTTTATGAAAAATGAGAGTAAATTTTCACTTTCACTAGAAAAGATTCCTAGGGTAAATGGATTTTCTGATGTATTCCCTGATGAATTAGTAAATTTAGTGTCCAATTAAGAAATGATATTTTATATTGAAGATCATAATTTTAAGAGTTAGCGGGTAGAAAAAAAAATTGATAAATAAATCTTCATTTTATTCAAATAAAAGGGTACGACATATACAAGAATAGGACTGCCCCAAGCTACAACAAGCACTAGAACAAAAATTAAAACCCAAAAACACCAATTGGACCAAAGAAAACATCGAGAGTGGACTCAGGGTGGAGCCCCCCAGTATGAACCAAGAGGCTAGCACAGACCATCCATTGGTGACAAAACCAAAATGAAACTAAAATAAATGTGACACCTAGGTTGCCAATCAGCCAAGCCAAAGAGGGGACGGAGAGGCCTCCTCATCATATTCCAATCAACACCAAAACCACGAAAGCAATCAACCAAAAATTCAGCCCAATTATTTCCTACCTCTATATTTAAATTTACCACGACCACGACCAGTAGAATTTCCAATAACAACTTTATCAAAGTCATGACAATCCCCTTCTTCCCCACTAGAATGAGAAGATAGGGCATCCTCTAAGTAAAGCCAATCAGTTTGAAACAAAACCAAATTGTTAACGGACTTAGCCACATGATCTTGCATTTTATCATTCGACAACATAGAAATAGGGATGTTCACAAATTTATCATTACCTTCAACACCACCTTTAGGCATATTTAATGAAGATGAAGCAATATCCCAATTATGGGCCACACCACACCCAGATGCAACTCAAATAGGAGAAATAGATTATATCTCTTTAGACGGCACAACAGGAGAAACAGAAGACCCAAAAAGCTCAGCAACTACCCCAGGCGCAATAGCCTCACCCAAAACATATGGGGCAGACACAGTAACTACACGAGACAAAGCTAATCTGGAATTAAAACCACCACTAATGTCACTAGCATAAAAATGAGATGTCAGGACAACAGGCTCGAGCCCGACAACCCCAGGATCTGCCTGAGGAGACATGAACACAGGTAAAACACCCTCAGCCGCTACCACCTCCTTAACGGAAATAAAAATAGGTTCACAATCTAACACAACCACAACATTAGAAAAATTCCAGGACAGGATGAATTGATCTTAATAGGATTCACAGGTGATAAAGAAATAGGAGATAGAGCAACTAGGTTAAGACTTAAATTAAAAATTGTATTATTCCCTAAATCTAAATCTGGCACGGCAACAACAGGAATATCCTTCTGCAATGGGGCCTGAGATAAAAACGGATATAAAATACCATATTTCAACTTGGAATGACCTAAGGATTTATAATGCAAGCAATACAAAGGCAAATCCTCCAAAGTAACTGATTGGACATAGCCCAAATTGTCTGGGCCAACCCAAATCTTGTGAGGAAAATGCTTAGAGATGTCCAACTCAACCAAAACCCGAGTAACTGAGGGGCGAGAACTAGAAGTAGTAGCGTGATCAATTTTTAGGGGGCAACCAAAAATAGAGCCGAGGCCTTGAAGAAACCTCAGAGAAAAGAGATGAGGTCTCAAATTCAAGAAAGACACCCAAATAAGGATTATGGGAGATTCAACATCCACATCAAATGAAGGCAACCATTTAATCAAATGCATGTAACAGTTGTTCATGAAATAAAAATGATGCACAAAGATACGACAATAATCCAAATCATTCTCGAATTTTATCAAAATGTTCTTTAGATTCAGAATCGTAATAGAGAAATCTCCAATGAGTTTCAAATTGAAAAAGAATTTTCTAATGGCCTCAAGGGATGGCCTGTTGGTTGAAAACTTTCCCACCAATGAAAAATTGAAAGGATCAACAAGCGACAAAATTTCTGCCTTAGAAATCTATAAAATGGGAAGCCCATGATGAGTAGAAATTTTAAGTTCAGGAAAGGGGGAGACATTAACAAAAAGACCCTCACAAAATGACTTGGACAATGGTTTGCCATCAACAAAAACCACCATCAAACAAATGCTTACCAGCCATCTAGAGCTGTAGACTCAAAAAGGAAGGAAAGAAATACTTCCCATGAAGAAGAAAAGCAGTCGGAGAGTAGAACGCCTGAAAATGCTCCAAAAGCCAAAACCCTAGCAGAGTGCATGAGGAGAATTATAAAAAATAAGTATCCATTGCCTCTAATTTTTAATTTATTTGTTTAACTAAAATAATTAATTAAGTTTTTCAAGAAGAAATTTGAATAGTATGAGTTAAGGGTGAAGAAAATGATGTGAATGAGATTGCACTCAATAATATCATTTTGATGAATTATTACACCTACAAATTTTGTTAACTTATTAATCAAGTGTTCAAGCCTTGTGTAGATAGATTTTGTGATTGTGTTTATTCAACAACAATAATAATAATAATAATAATAATAATAATAATAATAATAATAATAATAATAATAATAATAATAATAATAATAGAAGATTATACTAGTCATTTGGTACTTATGAATTTCAAGCATTTTTTGGCATATTGTAAAGATTTGGATTGTGTATTAATACAATATAAGAAATTGATAATATGTCATCCAGACAATTGAAATCATACGAGAAGAACTAGCTTATGCATGACTTAGAGTTAAAAGCATCTAATATGAAATGTAAGTTCCATAACACTACAATAATTCATATTAATTAATTAAAAAATTTAGCTCAGTGTTCAATGTCAACCTGGGAAGGCTGATTCTTGTTATAAATGATTTGAGTAAGATGTCTACAAGAATAGTTAAATTAAAAATTTTGAGAGAAATTGTATTGATCTCTAAAATAGGAAGTGCTAAATTTGGAAAATAATCGACACGAGTACTAGCATTTTTGTAAATGATTATGTAATTGGTATCATTTGAGATAATTCAAGAGATTTAGGAAATTTATAACGAAAATAAGAACTTGATTAAATAAGTCAAATTAGAAAAGTAAGAAGATTATAGTTAACTATGAGTTTGTTATGACTTACTTGTATAAGGAAAGGATTTGTAGGTTTATAATTAGCCGATGATGTTACTAATAAAGTTAGAGTTGGATAATCTATTTATAGATTGTTACTGTCTATGGTTTGTATCCATAATGTATTGTGTGTATCATCATTAAGGAAATGGATAATAGTTGAAGTAAGGAAAATTTTAGAATATGAAATATAGATAGTTTCTAAATTGACTTATAAAGAATAATTTGATTGCACACATGTTTATGATGTGAAATGGTTACAAAATAAGCAGATTCTTATAATGGAAGTTAAGTAGAAGCACATATACTTTGGAAGAAGACAGATCAAAATAAACAGCTTTATTTGATCTATTTTGATTGCTAACTAGTAGTCAAATTTTAAATATGATATTTTCTAAGAAGGTGAGATTATAATAATTACTTCTACAATGATAGAATCATCTGATAACACTAATTTGACCTAGTATGATTTGAAAGATTATGTGACATTAGTGGTATTCTATGTGATGTTTAGAGTTATCTTTATCAATTTGAATTTGGAGTAAAAATCAATAAGTTGAGAATTACCCTTAAGGGCCCTACATCCATCTAAAATTGGTGCTTCCCTCTCTGTCTGTCACCAAAATAGTGTTATAATATGGGTTCCAAAAAGTGGTGATGTGGAACTAGAAAGTAGAGTTTTTGTTCCAAGGTCTCAATTCTGAAGTTCTTGAAACCTCCCTTCAAGAGCACTCTGCACTGGGAATATTGGAACAACAATGTTAGTTAAAATTTTTGGAAAAATATCTAAAAATTGTAAGAAAATTTAATAAAAATTTAAACCCCTTTATTATTTAGCCTCATTTGGCCCGGACAAGAAATAAGAGGAAAGGAATAAGGGTAGAGGAGGAGACAGAAGGGAAGTTTAGAGGTCTTTAGGCCAGTTTTGTCCATTAGATAAGGGGTAAAAGTTATTTATCTTAGGCTATCATTGCCCTACCTCTGATTTTATTAGATTTGATTATTTTAAATTTTCTATATTTTAATTTGGTTAGAATCCATAAATTTTGCAATATCTCTATGTTTAACAAACTTTCACCATGTAACTTTAATATGTTATTATTTTGGTGATTATACACTTATATACATGACCTTGTTAAAGTATAATAATTGATGGATAATTATTAAATCTTGTGAAATCTAAGGATATGCTAGACACATTTGCACATCTTTCAGTGAGATCATGCATATTTGAAAATGAGTATATTTACACTTTCTTTTGAGTCTCATTCTTCCTAAATATGTACTTCACATGCAATGTAAGTGATATAAATAACTAAATTTTGAGCATGATTTCAATTATTTATTTTATTATACATGATGTGAAATATGAGTGTGCAACAAAGGCTACCTACTATTTTGTTTAGATTGGTGGGGACATGATACCCTGCATATATCCGTGGGCTGATGGGCTTTCCTTAAAATTAGTTTAGTAATGTAAATTAAATACAAGATGGGAGTTATAAGAGGACATGATATAATTACAATTGGAGTGATGACTCTTGTACATGATTCCGTCTTATTGTTCCACATAACACAATATGATATGATATGACATGATACCTTACCAAATTCACATGATTGGAATGGGGGAAACTTCCATGCAGTCTAATTAGCAATAATTCCTAACTTGTAAGTATATATATAAGACGTGCTACTTTATATGAGGATGTGATGAAACATGGCATGTTATGGCACCCATATTTAATAAATGATTTGGGGAAAATCATTTGATATGATATAAATAATTAGAATTCATGCCCTACACACACACGTGTGTGTCATGACATGCTATTATACATGATGAGATGAATTACTTATAACAACTTTTATGTGATATGATGACATGTGTTGTCTTATATGATAATATAGTTTGATTAGTCAAAACTCATGATATACAAAATTGCATAACATCTATGATTATTTCACTACAGGAAAAATATCAATTACCGAAGGTTTTTTCTGGCGGTTAGCATTACTTTTCCAGTGGTTTTCGAAACTACTAGCAGTTTTCCATCATTTTGTATACTTTCAATACAAAGTGAGTAGGAAACGAATTATGACGGTCAATTTCTGGTGATTAACTTTATCGATGACTTTCCAGCAGCATAAACAACCGATAAATTCTGGCGATCATAGCAGCGACGGCTGCCAGTTAATTACAGGTAGCTTATCGGTCATCCCAAACTCCAATTTTTTCGACGGCTCTATCGTTGGTTAACCACTATTTTACGGGTGACTATATGAAATTTTTTACAGTTAAAATAAGTGTCTGGAATCAATGTTTCTGGCGGCCAAACTGCAGGTTAGCTGCCGGAAACTGTAGCATTTTAAAAAAAAATATTTTCCAACCCCCCTCTATTTACTCCCATTTCCATAATACCTGCACAAAATTCAAAGCAAATATAACAAATAAGGGCAACACGCCACTATAATCAACCCACAATTGGAGTCCAAAATAAACATATATAACATTCAAATGAAATTCACAATAAACATAACCACATGTTTAAACAAAGAAATGCATAAATTCTACAATAAACAAAACATATGAAATCCACAATAAGATGTATAGAATACACCAAAAAGTTCATCAAAGAAATAAGAGAACTAATCATCCTTTGTGTCCTCGCTGCCTTGTGATTCATGTGTCAGCTCTTGCTCTTTCTTCTTTTGATTTTCATCTCTATAGGATCACAGCTCTGCCTGGATCTCATTTTGAATCTTTCTAATATCTTCTATCTCTCTTGTTAGGGTAGAAACCCTCAGGCTAACACCAGCTGCCTAGCCGAGGGTTATTATATCGCCGTTAATTCTAGTGGTGTTTTATTAAAAACTGTCAGAAAATACCAGCGGCCAGACGGCTGGTTTCACCGTCGGTAAAGGCTGCCTATAATCCCTAATTTTCCTGTAGTATTTGATGATGTAGTTTGACTATATATAATGAAAGAATTGCATAAACATTTTACATGATATAGTCACCCAAAAGACATTTGCTTTAAAATAATAATCATGATTATGATTGCACTATATATAATCTCTGTGCATGAGTACCATAGAAAATCAATTTATTTATGTGATATTACATATGACACTTTTATGTACATGGCATAGATATTAATTTATTCAACTATTTAATGTTTATATTTATAACATGGCTGTTTAAATTCAAATCATTTTATATAGTTGTAGGTTTCCCATACCTACTGAGTTATTTGCTCATTTTATGTTTGTTTAAATTTTTTTAAGAACGGGTAAGAGCCCGGAGGAGTAAGACCATGATTTTATATAAATTCTTTTAATTTCTGATATAGAAGGATTTTGAAATCATGGAATATTGTGACACATATAACAAACTTACTAGAAGAAGCCAATATTATTGCATATGAATATTTTTTAAATAATGTTAATTTTTTAATTTTATATGAATGTACTAAATGATCATTCATTTTTTTTAATGCATAAATGATCTAGTTCCTGAATAAATATTTTAACCAAATAAAAAAAATCCATTGACTACAACCCATAAAAAAACAATATTTTTCTTATGATTCAGTAGCATTTAATCAACAAAAAAATGCAATCCTACAAAATTTTTAAGAAGAATTTTTCCCTACAATAATTTTATAAAACAGTAAGAACCTTAAATTTTGATGCAAGTGTTCACATTCTTAGTTTTTTTTTTTTTTTTGAAGAAAATGCCAAAGCATATTATTAGAAACAAACTACAAACGACTAAATTCCTCCTTTAGCAATGGTAAAAAAGGAGGAATTTTGAGTCTCCAAAAAAAAAAATCACAAGAAATTGCCAACTTAGCACACATGTTGGCAACCTTATTACAATCTCTTCTCACATGCTGAAAAATAACTTGGTTAAAATCTCTAAGGAAGAGGAAGTCCTTCGGATCCAAGCCCTCCACCTCACATTCCACCTTATTCATGTAATTCTGAAAGAATTTGATAACATTCAAGTTATCACCCTCAATGATAATGCCAATACAGTCATACATCCAATCTTGAATAAATTTGCCCAGAGAAAAAATTGAGTGGATATCAACTTGAGAGCAGTCCCAATGCAATAAGCTTACCCCAAAAGCAATTAGGAAACTTCTTTTGTTGTCTCAAAACACGCCTCCAAAGCCTGCCATGTTGGAAGGTGATAATGAGGCATCCAAGTTAACATTGATCCATCCAGGAGGAGGGGGATACCAAGAATTATGAGATAGCTTCACAAGCTGATTAGTATCCAACTCTCCCAAATATAATAAAGATTAAAATATTCAGATGCAAAGCTCACTGCATTAGCAGCTAGTTGAGAGACATAATCCTCCACGCCACCATGAAAAACCTAGTTCCTGCTCTGCCAACATAGAAAAACTAATAATGCAGATTTCCCAAGAAAGGATGATGCACAAAACATTGCTGAAGAAATATTAAACAATTCTCAAAAGAATCAAGCTCAGGAAAAAGAAAACCCCACTTAGTAAGGATAATAAAAACTTGAGACAATTTCCCACATTGAACAGCCACATGATATACATCTTCTATATATGGACAGCCTCTCGGACAGTACTCAGTATTCACCAATTTTTTGTAGCAGAGAAAAGCCTTGGAAGGAATAACTCCTTTCTTCAAGCACCACCAAAAAAACTCAATACGGGGTCCAAGTTTGACCTTCTTCAACCAGATCAAGTAATCATCATCTTAAGCTTCAACGAACAATTTCTCTGTAGTAAGAGCAATGACTGTTTTACCCGAACAGCTGCACAATAGTTCTACTTGGTCATCCCGTAAATTAGCATTAATAGGAATCTCAAGTATGAGCTCCACCAACTGAACACCAAAATTCTGCTTCAATTTCTCCACATCCCATACACTGTCAATAATAAAATTTGAAATACAATCTTCCTCTAGTGTAGAACTATCCACAATGGTTGGCCACCTATAAATCCTCCTATCCAATATCCATATGTCCTTCAGCATTTTGATCTTCAATCCAGTCCTAACTTTCCTTCTAAGCAAAGGATGTAAAACCTCAGCACCTTGTAAAATGATTTTCCAAGTAGATAATTGACATTTCCTCCTATCTGCACTCTAAGGATCCTTCCCATATTTAGAAATCAAAGACCTGTTAAGAAGCGAATTCGGTTTGGAAATGAAGTTCCAAGCAAACTTGGTTCTCAAAGGCCCAATCTTATCACCAACCAACTGCAAATCCCAGCCACCCTTCAACTTAGGCATACACTTAACATTCCAAGCAACATAATATAAGTCAAGATTACCATTATTATTATGCCACAAGTAATTTCTGTACATCCTATCAAAGTCATTTAAAATCCCCATAGGAATTAAAGAATGTGCTGATAGAAAAAGAGGTAAAGTAAGAAATGAAGACTTGAGCAAAGTAAGCTTTCCAGCTTGAGATATTAATCTATTACCCACATATTCAAATTATTAATAGCTCTTGCCAATAGGTTTTGGAAATATGAAAAGACTTTTCTCCTCAACACCATTTTCACCCCATTTATTCCATCTCATTTACCTTCCTAAAGCCCATTTTCTTTCCCAATTTACAACATCTTCTCCTCTTAACAGACTTGCCAAACATTATCGAAGACTTCAACAAGTTGATCTTCTGTCCCATCCACTTGCAATAATCATTAAGAATCCTCTTAACAATCTTCAAGCTTTTGCCAACTAGCATCATAAAAAACCACCACATAATCTGCATACATCAAATGAGAGACTAAAGGACCAGACAGAGCCACTTTAATACCCACACCCTTACCTTTATGATCAAAGGAATCAGACAAAAGCTGAACACACAAAATGAAAAGATATGGAGAGAGTTGACAACCTTGCCTAAATCCACTCCTGCCTTCATTCCAACCAAAATTAACTCCATTAACCATAATGGAGAATTTTAGATTCTTTACACATTCCATAACAAGGCTAGAAAATTTCTGAGGAAAACCATACCTCTCAAGCACTTGATATAAAGTATCCCAACTCATACTATCACAGGCTTGTTCCATATCTATCTTTAAAGCCAAAAACCCCTTCTTAGCATTAGAGAACCTCATCTTATGGAAAATCTCTTGGGCAATTAAAATCTGATCAGACATAAATCTTCCCTTAATAAGTGCATATTGAACTTTAGAAACAATCCTTGGAAGTAGTCCACTTAACCTATTCAACATAATACTAGCCAGAATTTTATAAATTGAATTACAAAGGCTGATAGGGCGGTAGTTAGAAGGTAAGTAGGGATTACTAGTCTTAGGAATCAAGACTACATTTGTTTCTCTCCAAGCAGGACACATCTTCCCATGAGTAAAAAAACTTGATAGCATACCAAACATCATTACTAATAACCGGCCAGTAATTTTTAATGAAAGAATATGTAATATCATCCATACCTGGTGATATATTACCCTTCAAATGTTTAACCACCTGCTCTAGCTCCTCCTAAGAAAAATCCCTGTTCAACAACTCCCTGTCTGAATCATAAAGCCGTGAAGACACATCAAGCCATGAATCTAAATAACAATGACATTTTTCCCACTTATCATTAAAAAACTGAAGGAAAATATGTTCTGCCCATTGTTTATCCTCAACCAGCTGGCCATTGCAATTTTTCACTTGCTTTATCCAGTTACCACATATCCTAGCTGATGTATAGGAGTGAAAAAATTTAGAATTAGTGTCCTCTGATTCCATCCAAGCCACCTTCGATCTTTGTTTCCACCATGTACATAAGTGACCCAGCGTTGAATTTAGTTCACCAACCTTGGACTTCAACAAAAGCAAGTTAGAATATGAAATGTCATTACCACAAGCTTCTTCCACGTATAGCTTAAGAATTTCCAGTTTGAGTTCGTTTTTCAAATCATACAAACTCTTGTGTTTAGCTTTGCTCCAAAAAAATAATGCTTTCAAGGCTCTAGAAAAATTTTTATTCAAAACCTCCACCTCATCTCCAAGAACATATTTCCTCCAAGAGTGCGCAACAATCGCAAACGAAGCAGGATAAGAAGACCATAGGTCTTCATACCTCAACTTCCTTGTTTTTTGAAATTCAACAGAAGAAATCTTCATCATAATAGGATAGTGATACGAAGCCACTCTCGCCAAATGCCTTGCCATAAGTAAATTCAGCCTTTTTAAAGTAATAGAATTAATAAGACATCGATCCAGCCTCTCTAAAATTCTAGCTGAACCAGTCTTATTATTACACCAAGTAAATCTAGGCCCAACAAAATCAACTTCATGTAAATCACAATTTCTCATAAAAGCAAGCATATCTTGAGCACCTTGAGAGAAGACAAATTTCTTACCACCCATCTAATCATCTTGAGAAAGAACACTATTGAAGTCCCCTCCCATAATAGAAGGGAATGGTTTCTCTATCAAAGCCTCCAAACAACTCCATAGTTGTCTTCTATTAAAAACATCACAGCTTCCATAAACTGTATCAACCAACCAAGTTCCTTTATTGCTAATACTTAACTCTCCAACCACCACCTGAAAAGAGGAAAAAACAATATAAAAAGATGTAACATCAGCTCTCCAACATGCCATAATACCACCAGAGAGCCCATCTGACGGCAGTAGAAAGAAATCCCACTTGTTTCCAATAAACGTTTTGAATTCCATAACATCCTTAGAAGAAATCATAGTCTCTACTAGAACAACAAAAAAAAAGAGTCATGTTCATTCACAATCTCCTTTAAATATTGAGAGTCCTCTTTCTTTCTAGCCCCTTGACAATTCCAAAAGATAATATAAGTCATTTAGAAGTAAAAGTTGGAAAAGTCCCACCACTTCTCTTCTTTAACTTTTCAGATTTCCTATTCTTTAACATCACATTACTATTGCCCAATGATTTCAATTCTTTCTAAAGCTTAAATTTCGTAAAAATAGATACATTCTCCACCTCCTTCTCGAGGGAATTTAGCTAATTATCTCCCTCTTTGTCACAGATTTCCCCCTCCTCACGATCATTCTCCAGGGCACTAATCGAGTCCACCAACTAATTCAATTCATCATCCATCTCTACCTTGTCTAACAACTAAAACTTATTGGCATTAAGAATGAAAATTTCACTCCTATCCTGAATGACATGCTCACCAGAACAAACCTTGATCATCCACCTTACTATTTTCCAGCTCTTTGCTGTTCAAAAATTTCTAAAAACCAGTCACAGCTTATGACATTCCATCTGCTTGCTGATCCTTGCAATCTACCTCCTTATGAACATCCATCCTACCTTCCTGAACCAAAATGTTCTCAACAAGAGCGGGACCTTTCGGTTTGGGAATAACTTTCTTATGAAATTTTCTCATGTTAACATTACCAAACTTTTTCCTACTGTGATTGACATGAATTCACGGCCCATAAGTAGTATTAGCACAGAAACCTTACTTGTCATTCTGACCTCCATTTTACTCATCCCCTTATCCTTCTCAGCTGCACAATTCAACTCTGAAACCACAGTCAGCTCACATTCATTTGTCTGATGTCCAATTCTACCGCAACTAAAATATAATGTTGAGATCTTCGCATATTCAAGATTTTGAAAAAACCAGCCTCCCATACATTCCACTCATACGGCCAATGGAAATTGCTTTTCCAAGTCCATACGAACACAAAGATGAGCAAATTCTCTATGCCCCATTGGAACATATATATTCCCATCTATTAAAAATGGAGTTCCCGCCATAGAAGCAATTCTAGTAATGTTTACATCGTCCCAACAATACAAAGGCAAGTAAGGCATCCTTACCCAAACCGGAGATGTCAACCCCTTTAAAGAGGTAGTAGAAAATTCATCATTTCACTTGTCCATCCCAACTATATGCCCATTCACAAACCACAGACCTCTTGATAATACATTGTCCATGGCTTCATAAGAAAAGAAAGAGCATAGCACCTAACCTAACCCAAGAATAGTTAGGTGAAGTTTTCCAAATTGTGTCCACTGCCTGCCTAATTCATTAGCAATTGTCTGTACATAAATGTTTCACCCAAACACCGTCATAACAATTGAAAACTGCAGCTTCTCAGAATTAGCTTTAATGTTTGGCTCAAACAACTTAACCGCTAATCCATCCTCAGATAAAATAGATGAATCTTTAGTAAAATTGATTTTGATATTCTTCGGTCTACTCCAAGGATTCATTGTAATAACACCATCCTTGCCTATACAATTCTTGCTAACTTCTTCTTGAACAAAACTACAAACATTTGATGATGCCTTTTCAAGACCCAGAGTCTCTGGTATACCCGTATCAATCTCACCACCAAACCTCTTCACGAGGATATTCGAATCCGAAGAGGAAGCCTCCTCACCAATACTTACTCTTCGATATCGAAAAATCACTATTCAAGGTTGGAGTTTTGAACATGCCTCCTTCATCCACCAATTTTCCTTTATCGGGCACCAGAGAACAAGTCTTCAGAGCAAGAACCTTCGGTTCTTTAAAAACCAGAGGACCTTAAGCACCCAATCGCCGATCAGGAAAGGGATTAACATCACCATAAATTGGATGACAAGGATCTTCAACACACCAACGATCTGAGCAGACGGCCAGAGGCCCACCCACCATGAGCGGAAGAACCGTAGAAACGTGCGGGAAGAAACAAATCAAAAAATCAAGATTCATTTTCTCTCTCTAAAAGTCACAGAGCTTCTCTCTCCTCCAATCCCAATAGTTAATTCTTCACTTTCAAATTCTTAGTTGTTAACAGCTGAATTATACATTTGATTAATACTGGTTACATGCAATCGGGAAATACACATTTTATACATAAACATAAATACTGCTTGCAAAAATATGTTAACCAAATAAACAATTAAAATTGAAAGAATATGTTCATATAAAAATTATAAGAATAACAATAAAAGGTTTCTTTGTAATTAAAAAAAGTTGACCAACATCATCATCGTTAACCTCAGCAAATATTAGGGACTCGCATGTAATTTTATTTTAAGCAAAACACACTACTAATAAATCAGACTTTCATAGTGCTTTTTCTAATCTACAGCAGTGGTTTTAACACCTGCAAAATTATTTGCAGTGGTTTAAAATCCGCTGCACATCCGCCGTATTTGCATTCTCTAGCAGCGATTTTTTAACTATTGTTGTAGGGGTACTTTAGCTGCACTTTTTAGCTTGTGTTAAAACCACCACGAAAAGGTAAAACAGATTAAAAAAAATAAAATGCAAAAAAATCAATTTTTATGATTAAAAAAAATAAAATACAAAAAATCAATTTTTAAGATTTTTAGCGAACTCCGGATTTAGCATTTTGAAATTAAGGTTTTGGGTTTATGAAGATGGTGATTGATCTCTGAAAGTGTAGCAGAAAAGAACGAAGGAGCTGTGTAAAATAGAAAAGAACGAAGTTTATTAAGGGTTCATAGTATATCAGTACAGCCTTAGAGCCTGTACAAACAACATATTAATTGATTTTTTCCAATAGCAAAACAAACTGTCCACTGAGAGTTTCATACAAATTGTCCACAGATGCATTGGTAGATTTGAAAAGTGGGCAACCATTGCCATTTTCATAATCGAATTAGATAAAATCTAAAACAAGCAGCAAAATAGAGGTTGAGAAGCTTCCAATGTGCATGTACAATAGGTGTTTAATATCGCATTTGAGTTGAAAATCTGAGCAGAACACCCAGCACCACAAAATGTATAAGAACACCAGCTTCAACAACACATCACAAAACACATATAGTTGTTCAGGCTTCTCTTAACATAATTAAATCCATCAAGTTAATAATACATGAACTAGCTCAAGAGTTGGCATGAGCCATTGAAATTTGTTGCCAAGGAACTTGATTGAATCCTGTTCTCACTAATATAACAAAAAAGAAATCCTGAATTTATAATCATCTAAAGTTTTCATAAGAGAAAGACAAGCAAAATACCCAAATACTATGTGGGACAAAGGATAGCTCACTGCTTTTAGCTAATAAATGTAAGACTTCGTAATTTCATCAAGCTAGAGCATATATGATGACATAATATTTTTCTCTAAAATACTAAATATGGGACTTCTTGGCAATTAAAAAAAAGTTTGAGACTGAACGCTTGAAAAGGTGAGCTATATTTAACATAGTATAGCTAAAATTAAGGTTTCGTTTGGGACAGCATTTTTACTATTTTTTAAAGCAGTTTTCTAGTACAAATTAAAATTTTAATTTTTGTACTAAAAAGCTACTTTAAGAAGCTGTAAGAAAGTCATCCCCAAACGAAGCCTAAATGCAAGCACCCTAAAAGGGCTTGCTTATAGGACCTTCATGATTTTTGGCATTGATGATATCTGATAAAACAAAAGTATAAAGTGGAAGTAAGAGAGAAATATGCCCAGAAATATAACAACATTTACTTAACTACATCCTTGATGTACAAAATGTAATACAAAAGGCACAGAAGCATAAATGTTGCATTCCTTATGAGTGGTAATGCACAAGTCCCAGTACTTTAAAGCCCAAATGTCGTAACCCCTAGCATTTATTGAAATGAACATATGCATTTTGTCGAATAAACACAGCCAAATAATCAATTCTACTGCAAGTGAATAAGCGAGAGCAAAATGAAAATAATTATTAGTAAAAGGTAAACAAAATATGTGAGATGAATGTCATGGTCAGAACTCAGAACAAAAGCATAAAAATTCAAATTCAATAAAGGCATTTTTTATCATGATAAGAAACTAACTTACCTTCCTTCATATCTACCCTATCAACCCTTCCATATCTACTAAAAAGTCATAATTAGCGCAAAACATTAAGTAATAATAGCAAAATGAAAATCGAGCATTAAGAAGTTAAGGATGCTGGAGATAAAAGAGATGAGATGTACATAGAATTTCCAAGCACACATCTAGCATTACAACAGAATAAAATTTTGAAGCACAAAAAGGAAGCACAGCCTCATGCACTAAGGACAAAAAGGAAGTCACAGAATTCACACTAGAAGAAATATAGAAACAAGATTCGATGACTCCTGTAAGTGTACAATCACCTGTTCTTGAGAGGGTAATGACAATTGGAAGTAATTCTTAATACTCATTGAGGTGTTAAAGTGGGAACCCATCTGATGGACTATTAGGATAATTAGATATTGGTATCATGTTATTTCATCCAACTATGAAGATTTTAATTGTACTTTATTATCACCAATTCTACAGTAAAGCTTCCAATTATCTGCGAAAATGCCAGTTGTTTCACAATAATAAGCAAAAGAAATGTTATTATTATAGTAGGGAAAACAATAATTCTTATTATTACCCAGAAATACGTAGCAAGTCTTCATGAAGTGAAAACACATTTTTGCTTGAAAAATGTGCGACAAAATTCATAGCTTTCAACAAAAACTTAAAACAAATTCAAAATTTTATATATTCAACAACTTTAAACTAAATAGTCTGCACTTCTCTTAATGAACAAAATCCTTATAATATTTCAAAACATCATCCATACATAATGAAAATATCATGCCCATTTATACTACGCCTTCCATTCTTCTACACTTTGGATGTCAATTAGGTGAAAATTGATCATTATCTCCCTGTTATTAACATAGAAGTCATCAATAAAAAAAAAGTGATAAATAAATTAATAAATCAAAATATCTAATTTTATAATTTTACATACCATAGTTGAGCTTCCTAACAGTGGATGTTGTCCCTGATGATTTTTCATGAATTGTCTGACCTCACTTTGTAGTGTTTGCACCACCTCCTCAAGTATTACAACTCGATCAAATACAGTATTGCCTCCACTGCTGCTGTCTCGAGTCGTGGTGCTATGAGAAAAATATCTGCTTGGAGTGACCCCAAAACCCTGTATACATACCCTCCATGGGTGTTCTGGCCCAATGATTATTTTGAAAACTTTTTCATTGGCCTTGAAATTTTCATCTTCTTGCATCAACCCTTCCTCGGAAAGCATTTCAGAAGCACGTGCCTAGATTTAGAAAAAATATATATATATAGTTAGTATTCATTAAATCGATCATGTGAAATGTTACAATTTTACCCATTTTTCTCCGGCCTCCTCAGATGACCATGATCCATCTTTACGCTTGCGATTGATTTGCCATAATAGTAGGCAATCTCGTATAGACTACAAAAAACTGAAAATTAATTTCCTTCATATAAATATAAATATATAAGCAATTTGAATACGTGCCAATTCTTCCTATCTCCTAATGGAGCTCTCCCCACCCATCATATGCAGACACGTTTGTTTTTTTTTTTTTCATTTTCTAAATTTCTTGACGCCCTCCTCCTACAATGAATAATTGTCATATTAATTTTATTTTTAAAAAAACTTAATAACACTGTTTATTTTGCTATCTCACCTTGTCTTGAGGTTGTGACCACTTATTAATAATTTGGCACCATTGCACTGGGTCTACTCCTGCTGGGACAGCCTCCATAATCTCCTGTAGTGGTCGACTATCCCAGTGCTCTACCTTCAAACTAGTTTTATAATTATGCCACTTGGACCCAAGAGATTGCAGTATCCAATGATTTATGCTTGCGAGGAACTCAAAATTGGCCTAATAAATATTAAATGATTTTAATTATCAAACAAACATAAATAATATCAGACTATTTGTTATGATACTTACCTCTACTTCAGCTAGCATTCTCTTTTTAAAATGTTCCATCCCTTTATTGTCCCAATATGAGAATGAGATTGGTGCCAAAATAGGATCTCTATCTACAACCCCTAAGTATGAACCAAGCAGAATAGACTCTGGTATATTACATGGCACCATATTCTCATTGACTTCAATGTGAACCCGTGTACCTGTAGGCATGCTCTGTATGTCTGCACAAGTAGTTCAACCTCACTTTTTTATTGGAGCACCCTCATCATCTGAAAAAACAAAGATGTAAGAGATAATTATTTTATTAAATTATTAAAATTAACATAAATAAATAAATATTTAAGTGAACAAAAACCTATGAGCCAAATTCCATCATCCGCTGGTGGTACTTGCCATCTTAAATCTTGAGATGACTGAATCGGAGATTATTCGTTGTTATTGTATTCATCAGTATTGGACGAATCTGGATGCACCGGAGTTGATGTATTATTAGAAGTTCTACTACTCTGCTCTACACTGAAGGATCCTCGACGTGTAACCTTCTTAGCACGCTGGAATGAGCTACTTCTTTTCATTCTTATTAGTGCAAAAAAAATCAAGGAGAATTATTAAAATATCATACACTTAAATAAAAAAAAAAAATCTATCACATGAGTAGAGCATATGACAAATTATAGCCTCACAACCAATCCATGAATAAGAAGGCAGCCAACGAAGTGAAAAAAACTGTGGAAATTCTCATCGGCAGGGAAGATTTTTTAAATGTTCTGAGAGTTGATTTTGAAATGCTAATACAGTAGCTAATGCCTTGTTACACTCCAAAGTTTACAAAGTGCCCATATGGCCTCTGAACTAAAGACTTGTAAAAGAGGAACTGCCAAAACGTTGTAAGCGTAACAAGAAAGGCAAAAACAATATATATATATATAATGATTTGTTCCAAGAAGGAAGTGGTTGCGTGCAGAGTAGATGTAGAACTCATGAATATATGGTTGGGAGTAAATTTTATGAATGTATTTGATCATATCCACTGCAAAACAAATTTAAGCAAAAAGCTAAGTAGATGAACATTAAATGCATTGATAGCATCTTGATTTTTGCCTTTATCTGCTTGAAAAAAGATTTATGATTTTCACACCACAGCATCCTTTAAGCATCATAGATAGAAATGCAATCGTTTGAGCATGGTTGATGTTTTTTATTCATGAAATATGTGTGAAAGTAAACTGAGCATGGTTGATGTTTTTTATACATGGCTCTCTTATCCTGAAACAGGACATTGAAAATGTTGAGAAATATATATTGCAACTAAACCTTGGATAATTCCTACAATCTTATTACAGTTTACTTTCTCACAGGTCATTTCTTTATTTTCTTCCTTCTTCCCATAATATTCTATCTATTTCTACCTATTATATTCTGTCACTTTCCATGTAATAATTATATTCTACTATACATAAACATCTACCTAAGTACCTATCATAAGAACCATATACTGAAAATGAGAGCTCAAACTGTCTACATGCAAGCTGCTAGTTCATTTTTTTTAACATTAAGAACCACATTAGTCTTAAGAAAAATAAATATACTTTATTTCATGTTTAAACATTGAAATATATTGAATAATAAACACATAAATCATATCGTCTCACAGTTAGAAAGAAAAAAATAGGGTAAGACAAGAAATGGATCAAAAATTCCTATAATTATTCTATCGAGAAATGCTTGAATCAAATACATCTCAACCCTTTACTGATAAGACAAAGTTCCAGTTTTTATTTTTTGGATCTTCAATGAAAAAAACGGGCTCAACTTATGATGAGAAAACAAATGGATCATTTGCACATCTATCACCTGTGTGTATTAATCGTGAAAAGTTAACCAATGTATTTCCGTAATGATCTAATTTAGTGCAAGATGAAGTTGTGTTAGCCCAATCACACTTGAAGAAGACCACACTAAATAAGTTGGAGTAATTAAGCTCAATAATATCATTCAGTTGACTATAATAAGAAAAATTTCCAACTTCAGTTTTGTTAACAACGCCATAATTTTGTGTCTTCTTATTCTCATCACGAGCTTTAGTATGAAATTCATACCCATTAATTTAAAATCCTATAAATCTTGGTGCGATTTGCTTAGGAACAACCACGAGAGCTCTAATTTCTTCTGAAACATTTGAATCATCTATACATGTAATCTAAACAAAAAATTATTAGTCAAAATCAGCATATGATATTGAAATTGACTGAGAGATTTTGATATCTTACTGTTTGTTTGAACCAATCATGATAATATTCATTAACAAGTTTATCAAGAGCTAATGGTGTTAGAAGAAAGTTGTTGACTCTTTTTTTGTCTCTCTTCCTCCTTGTACAGATCAATATACTTTGTTAAATGATAATAATGTTGGAGCACATATCTATGACCTTGAATCAATGATAGGTCATCTAACACAAATATAGACACTTGACCCAAAGGTTTACCGGCACTTAAGAACTTGTGGAAAACACCATCATCCTTAGATGTGTTGAAACTTGATTTCTATGAATTAGGTTGTTAAACCTAAGCTTATGTCCCACGACTAACCAAGAAGGGGGGGGTGAATTGGTAATTTAAAAATTAATCCCTCTTTTTAATTTTTAAATCATAAAATAAACTTTAATGAGTTTTGCAGATAACATTTTTCAACCACAGTTTTAAAATTAAAAAACACAAAAATAAAAGGCAGCAGAAAAAATAAAGACACTAGGTTTATAGTGGTTCGGTCAAAATAAGACCAACATCCACTCCCCGGAGGCACCCTCCGAGTATTGCACTAATACCAATAGTGACACTCCTTTTGCACCCACAGCAAGGTGGAGAAGCCATTACAAACACTATTTTCACCACTACCCGGTGCGACAGAGAACCGTCGTCCTTTTACACTATCCCCAGTGCTGTCAGAGAACCTTCGTCCTTTCACACTCTCCTAGTGTGGGCAGAGAACCCTTCATCCTTTCACACTCTCCAAGTGTGGGCAGAGAACCTTCATCCTTTCACACTCTCCTAGTGTGGGAATAGAACCCTTCGTCCTTTCACACTCTCCAAGTGCGGGCAGAGAAACCTTCGATAGTTCACACTCTCCATGTGTCGGCAGAGAACCGGATCTCCTTGACAGATCTTCTCACAAGAATTCTAGAAGGAAGAGAGAAAAGAGTGAAGTAATCACAAACCAAAAGTAAAGATTCTTACCTTTGAGTACCAAGTGACACGCTCCAATGGCAAGAAATCTCCTTCAAACACTCTCTCACACTCTCTCCTTGACTCTTCTTTCGATAGGCACGAAGATCAGTAGGTAAAAAGATTATATGGCAGTTTAGTTTGGACTATTTATATGAAAGACATAAAAATTCATCCAAAAACTACAAATTTTCAAGTCAATATGAATTGGATCGTCTCGTACGATCGTGGATCATCCTGAATGATTTTACATTTAATGCGTTGGAAACGAACCTAATGTATATGGGTACGAAATGACTTCATACAAACACATCGTCCCGTATGAACCAGGTTCGTCCGATACGAACGGTTATACCATAGGTCGGTTCACCAAAACTGCATAACAACACTTTATTTTTAGTGTCGGCTCACTTCATCCTGGGACGAATGTAAGGTTCGTCCAGATGAATGTTTTATAGAGAACAAATCGTCCTCGGATGAATACACTTCATCCTGGACGATAGCACTCCAGAGAGCAACTCATCCTGGAACGAATACACTTCATTTTTTAGCAAAATTTTTCTAGAGAAGTGTGTGTGTGTATTCACTCAATTACAATCACTCCCTTTCAAACTTAATTCAAAGAAGAATACAAGTTTTAAATACACAAAGTATCTCATGCTGAATTTGATTTGAAGTCTTTGTAGTATGGAGTTTGATTTTTTTGAAATATTAGTACACACAAGAACAAAAATAACTCTTCCAAAAAGTGTTAGGAGATAACTATACATAAAATAATAATATTTAAAATCATCAAAACTATACAAGTTGGGCAAGAATGTAAAACATACAAATAGAAACTCTCTTAACAATCTCTCCCTTTTTTATGATGGCAAAATAATTATTGTTTGTATAATTTTCAAATTTAAAAAAATCTCCTAAACTCCCCCTGAATTGATAAACACGTGTAAATAAGGAGGCATTTTTAGAAATATACTGAAAAAATAAACACACACAATGTATACATCAAACAAAAATACAAAACAAAAAATAAAAATAGATCAAACAAAACAAAGAATATGATACAAACAATTTCTCCCCCTTTTTTACAACAGCAAAAAGTAAAGAAGAAAAAGACTTGAAATGTAAGCAGATATATGAAAATCATTTAATAATTCATTCTTGAAAGTGATTTAAATATGTTATACAAATAAAATTAAAATATTAGGCAAACCATATTAATTCATAGAATTTAAGAAGTGATATAACATTGATAATAGAAAGAATATATCAAAAGCATGAGTTAATTTAGACACTAAGATAAAGAAAATCATTTCAAAAAGAATGAATAGAAAATTTGTATATTTCAAAATTCAATACAGAATATAAATGTACAGTAGATCAATTTGAATTAAGAGATTAACAGATAATGGAAATAATTAATTACCAAATGTGGCGCTTTGCGCATGTTTTTCAATTTATTGGTACATTTTTGTGCATCTTTTTATTTTTGGGCTTATTTTGTGCCTCTTTTTCTACTTGCGAATCATTGCGCATTTCTTTTGATTTTTGTACATTTGTACATTTTTTCAAGAGTAATTTTGATCTTTCTAAAATCAATAATAAAAAATTTTAAATTTTTTTAAGTGCATAAATATTTATTGATAAGTGAAATATAAAATAAGAAAA
>NW_021318608.1:1516896-1528966 GCF_001605985.2 Dendrobium catenatum | reverse complement strand
AACAGTGGAGGTCTAGTTATAGAGTAACCCTCGGGTGTATTTTGATTTCCAAATGTAGCCATCTATGTTAATCAAAAAGTAGTCTAAACTTATGGTTTTGAAATAAATCTCTGGTACCACTTGTTGAAACTTGATTTCTATGAATTAGGTTGTTAAACCTAAGCTTATGTCCCATGGCTAACCAAGAGGGGGGGTGATTTGGTAATTTAAAAATTAATCCCCTTTTTAATTTTTAAACTAAAAAATAAATTTTAATGAGTTTTATAGAAAACATTTTTAAACCATAGTTTTAAAATTAAAAAAAATACAAAAATAAAAGGCAGCAGAAAAAATAAAGACACGAGGTTTATAGTGGTTTGGTCAAAATCAGACCTACATCCACTCCCCGGAGGCACCCTCCGAGTATTGCACTAATACCAATAATGACTCTCCTTTTGCACCCACAGCAAGGTGGAGAAGCCTTTACAAACACTCTTTCCACCACTACACGGTGCGGCAGAGAACCGTCCTCTTTTTACACTATCCCTAGCGCTGGTAGAGAACCTTCGTCCATTCACACTCTCCAAGTGTGGGCAGAGAACCCTTCATCCTTTTACACTCTCCTAGTATGGGCAGAGAACCCTTCATCCATTAACACTCTTCAAGTGTGGGCAGAGAACCTTCGTCCTTTCACACTCTCCTAGTGTAGGGAGAGAACCCTTCGTCCTTTCACACTCTCCAAGTGTGGGTAGAGAACCCTTCGGCTGTTTACACTCTCTAAGTGTCGGTAGAGAACCAGATCTTCTTCATAATAATTCTAGAAGGAAGAGAGAAATGAGTGAAGTAATCACAAACCAATAGTAAAGACTCTTATCTTTGAGTATCAAGTGAATCCTTCACGCTCCAATGGAAAGAAATCTCCTTCAAACACTCTCTCACACTCCTCCCTTGATTCTTCTTTCAATAGGCATGAAGATCAGTAGGCAAAAAGATTATATGCCACTTTAGATTGGACTATATATAGGAAAGAAACAAAAAATCGTCCAAAAACTATAAATTTTCAAGTCAATACGAATTGGATCGTCGCGTACGATCCTGGATCATCCTGGACGATTTTACTTAAATGCGTTGAAAACGAACCTAATGTATATGGGTACGAAATGACTTCATACACACACATCGTCCCGTACGAACTAGGTTCGTCCGGTATGAACGGTTATTCCATAGGTCGGTTCCAAAAAATTGCATAATGACACTTTATTTTCAGAGTCGGTTCACTTCGTCCTGGGATGAATGTAAGGTTCGTCCGGATGAGTGTTTTACAGAGAGCAAATCGTCCTGGGATGAATACACTTCGTCCTGGACGATAACACTCCAGAGAGCAACTCGTCCTGGAACGAATACACTTCATTTTTGAATGAAAATTTTCCATAGAACATTTCGTCCTGGGACGAATACACTTCATCCTGGACAATCAGTACTTAGAAAAATTTTCTTCGACTCCTGCTCGTTCCATTACACTTATGAGGAGATAACTGAATTGATCGTCCCGTACGAACTATGTTCGTCCCGTACGATCAGTACAAATTTCTCAAGATCTCCTTAAGTGTGTGTGTGTGTGTGTGTATTCACTCAATTACAATCACTCCCTTTCAAACTTAATTCAAAGAAGAATACAAGTTTTAAATTCACAATGTTTCTCAAGCTGAATTTGATTTGAAGTCTTTGTAGTATGGAGTTTGATTTTCCTGAAATGTTAGTACACACAAGAGCAAAAACAACTCTTCCAAAAAGTGTTAGGAGATAACTATACATAAAACAATAATATTTGAAATCATCAAAACTATACAAGTTGCAAGAATGTAAAACATGCAAATAACAACTCTCTTTACAAGATGAAATTGTAGTAGATATGGACTTGGACAAAGTCGGCGGACCATCCATATATTTTGAGCAAAATGAAATTCCCTCTTTAGCAATGTATCTCTCAGCAATTGACCCTTTAGGTTGTGATTTATTTCCAACAAAATCCTTTAATACTTAGAAAAATATGTAAATTATAAAAATGCATATAAATATATCACCCTAAATAATAAAACATTGAAGCAATAAGGAAGATATATTACCTCTCAAAAGTGTACATCCATCTATAATGTACAGACCCACCAAGTCTCACTTCTTCAACCAAATGGATGAGCAAGTAGACCATGATAGTGAAGAATGATGGGAGAAAGTGCTTCTCCATATTACATAAAGTTAATGCAATTTCCTTCTATTTCTTGTCAAGTTCAATTGGATTTATGACCTTCCCACATGAATTTCAAGAGATATGAAATCCCAACAATGATGGTCAAGACTTCATTTGATGGAGCACATGATCTTAATGCAATAGGCATAATATCGTCAATTAGTACATGACAATCGTGACTTTTTAAACCTATTATTTTGCACTCTTTAATGTTAACACCCTTGGAAATATTTGATAAATAACCCTTGGGTAACTTCATCTTCGTGAGAACTTCACAAAACATCATCTTATCCTTCTTAGACATGATAAATAATGCTGGTGGTAAAACATAACGACCATCTGAAAGAACATGAGGATGCAATTTAGGCTTTACTCCAATTTGAACCAAATCTAGTCGAGCTTGTAAGTTATCTTTAAATTTCTCAAGGTCTAGCAATGTAGAAATGAAGTTGTCAAAAATATTTGTCTCTATATGCATAACATCTAAATTATGAGGTAATGTGTTATATTGCCAATAAGATAAATAAAATAATATTGATTTCTTCTTCTACTTAGTGACCATACTGTCATTGATAGACATTGCAGCTTCATACCGTCTCTTCAATATTTTTAACCTATCTTTATCAATTTTTCTAAGAGTGAATTGATGATTCTGCAATTCAGTACAAATTTCACTACCATAAATCCTTGAAGGCGCCGATCTAAGTTCATCTATATTATCAAAGGATTTTGTGTTGTAAGCCAACGTCGTGCGAAATATATGAGAGGTATAAGATTTGATAAATATGAAAACGTCCCATGGAAGTCAATTGCAACAAAATATCTTTTAAAGCTGAAGTGAAACTATAATGATATCATCAGGTTGTGCAGGTTAGAAAAAAAAACTCTATAAAGAAAAAATAAGAATAAATAAATGACAGGAGGTTTGTGCCGTTAGATGGTAGATTTGCAGAACTAGCCAACGATCAAATTTATAGTGAGGGAAATTGCAGCAGGTAAAACATTCCAAAATATCATAATTCTGTAAAATTAAAAAGGCCTGGGCCCAAGATCTAAAGCCTTCACTAAAGCCAGCCCAAGCATTAACAGGTGTACCAATTGTCGCTTGCTAGCTGACCAAGCAAAGTAGTGAAACCAGAAGCCAAAGAAAACCATTTTTCTTCCTAAGGCTAGTCCAGGAGATAAAATTAAGAATTCAAAAAATAATCCAATCTCTGTTTCTTAAAAGTAGATCCACATAAACTTTTTGATAATCAGATTTATTTGAGCTAGCTTTATCTAAGAGCAACCTAAATCACTCAAATTCGCCAACCCCAGTCAACCAAATCCACAATGTTAAACACAGGAAAATCCAAACATACTAAATGCACCCTTAAATTCAAAGCCAAAAATCAGGCAATGCAGTTCCAAAAACAGTTGATACCACCAACGAGAAATTTCAACTCCATTTACAGCTTTCTAATCTCCTCTACACTCTTGTCTCATCCCTCTTCTACAGTTAATTTCTTCAAACAAAGTATAGTCACAGCTTCACTTGCTCTGAAAAACAACAACTTTAAGTCATCTATAACAACAAGAAATGACCAAAATCAGAATTTGAGAACTCTAATTCAATCTCAAAGACTCTAAGTAAGAAGAAGTTGCAAACTGGAAAAAAAAGAAGTCTCTCCCATTAAAAATAAGTTATCTACTAAGAAAGTAAAATTTGAAAGCAATCATAGAAGAAAAACATCAAAGTGGCGTAGTAGGGTCAGGATCTCTTAAATAAATATTAAAATAATAAAATTATCCAAAAAAAAAAAACTTTACATTATAGTAAAATATCCTAAACAATTTTGGGCTTCTTCTAAATTCAAGAAGGTGGGGTGGAATTTTTTGGTGCCCAAATCGTTTGCCTAGTAAAATAAAATGACCACACAAAATAAACCTAATATCCTCTCATAGACAACAAAGGCACAACATTAACAATAGTTGCCTAAAAAATCTTCCTAATATCCTCTCATTCAAGTTTTAAAACTAAACTAATCATGCAATAACTTCCCCCTCTCCTTAACGTTTGGAATTAGGTCAGACCAAATTCAAATTACCAAGTAAAAATAAAACAACAAGAAGAACTAAAAATGCAGGTTATTAAAGGAAAAAAAAAAAAATAAACAACAAGAAGAAGATTAGCAAAAATAATAATAAAATAAAAAACTAATATAAATCTTATCCAATGTTTGCTTAATTTTAGGTATGATTCAAGAAGTAAAAGGAGAAGAAGAGAGCACCAAATGACAGAACAGCAAAGTTCTTGTTAGAAGGGAAGCAGATGGGTCAGCCTTGGTGTCGGTGTCGGCGTCGGCTTCGTCGTCAGCGTCGGATTTGGCGTCAGCCTTGGCGTCGTCGCAGCTGCGGAGGATGGAGGTCGCACGGAGGAGATCGCGAGAGGTCCAGACGATGTATAGAATGAGCTAGGGATTTAGCGTCAGCTTTGGCGTCAGTGTCACCGTCATCAAAGGAGATCCCGCTCGGAGGAGGCGGATCGCTCGTTGGAGAGAGGTCGCACTTGGAGGAGATCCCGCGAAAGAGAGGTTGGGACAAGGTATAGAATGCGCTTGGAGACTGGGGCGCGGTTTACTTCCGATTTCGCACCTTAATTTTCATTTGGTGCGAATTAATAACATAAAAGAAGCGGTTTAAGACCGCTGTGATTTCATGTCTATGGCAGCGGTATTTATTTTGCTGCTAATAAATGCTGCGAAAAACATTTATTTTTAGTAGTGACATTATTAATAAATTCTACATTTAATTTTGCGTCGAATATAAAATAATAACCTAATCCATTATATATAGATATATATTAAAATAATATTTTTATTAAATTAATATTTTAAATATCTTAAGAATATTTAATTTTCTTGCATAAAAATTATATAAATTTTTAATAAACTTAAATTATTAGAATTCTAAAACATATTTAAAATATATTATTTTGATGCTAAAACTAGCTAGTTGCTTAAAGTTACAATCAAACAAATATTTCAAGAATTTATTCTTAAAAATTTTTATTTTTAAATTGAATACTATTTTAATTATGATAAATGATGTTTCTTTTAATGAACCGCAATACCATTACAAACAGAACAGCATTACTTTTAAATATTTTGTCTAATATGAATTTGATGCATGTGCTTTTAAACTAGGCTCTTAAATTTAAAAAATAATGGACATGTTTTTTTAATTTTTTTTATAGATCGCAACAACAACGATATAAGTTGGGCTACTATTTTTTCTCTATTTTTTTTCTTAGATAGTTTTTTTACAATTACTTTTTCACTATTTTTATAAAACTTTGTACAAAAAATTTGTTGTTGAAAAGAATATAAAAATTACTCCAAACTATACGCTGGATTTTGTTTTGGATGGTTTTTTTTACCGCTTTTTAAAATAACGTTTTAGTACAAAAACTTTTTAAAATTTATTTTTTTGTATTAAAAACCTGTTTTAGAAAGAACTAAAAAAAGCTGTTCCAAATGATTCCCCGGACATTTTCATGACAAATAATATTAAGTAATATTATATAAATTTTTTAATATTACTCAAATATAATAATTCACATAGTATGAAATATTGATGAATCGGAGTTGATCTTGGCACATTCAGACCCATTTCATATAACAAAAATAGATCTCCAAAAATCTGATGTTAGACAGAAATAAATTTTGAGTCCAACCGAAATAAAAAATAATTATAAAAAATAAAACATAAATAAAAATAATTAAAAAATATTTTTTAAAAAAAAATCTCAAAATAGATATCAAACTTTCCACATGCTTAATTATCACTTCGCCGAGTGCTATCGCTTTCTGGTATGCTGTATAAAATCCTTTCATTAATAAGTAATAGTAAGTAATGCATTGCCAGTTGAGAGTTAAATATGGCAAGTCAACCACAGTTCGCACACTGTAAATATTAACGTGGACCTATATGCTTGAACATTTATTGATCAAACCAAGAATAACTGTCATCGGTAGAAGCTACACGGCAATGTAATATTTTTGAAATTAATATCATTAAAATTTATTTAGATTTTACTATATTCCTCCATGCTTTCTATATCACTTTCAAGGAACAATTATTACGTCCTCCAACCGGACGCAGAGGAACGTCCGGTAGGACGCCAAATCCCGCAAAAAAATGAGTTGTACCGAGCAAATACTGAGCAATATCAAACAATAACGAGGAATATCATCATTTCCAGACCCAATATCGAGTTACCGAGCTAAACCGAGAAATACCGAGTTATACAAAAGTTGTACCGAGCTTTTCCTAGAAAAACTCGGTACAACTCGATATTTCTAGGTACAGCTCCGTATAACTCGGTATTGGTCTTCAAAGAGCGGTATTCCTAGTTAATATCAAATAATATCTAGTTGTACCAAGCAAATACCGAGTTTTTTGGCGGGATTTTGCCTCCAACCGGACGTTCCTCTACGTCCTTACACCGGACGTAATAAAAGTTCCACTTCAAGGGCTTCATTCCGAATAGATTTCTTAGTGTTTTTAAAGCAGATTTTAGTATAAAAATTTCTTAAACAAAAATTTTTTTTACTAGAAAAATGTTTAAGAAAGCAGTTAGAAAACTATCCTAATCAAAATTTAGATGGCACATAGGATTGCTAAGCTTTAATATATAATAAAATAATTTTTATTTGTATGTTAATAAGAAAAAATTTTATTTAACATAAATTTAATTAATTTTTGTTTGGCTGATTAACTATAAAGCAAGGAAATTTGTCTCAGATCATGAAAGCAAAGGAGATTTTCCAAACTGACAGTTAATCATGCTGTGTGACAAAAAAAATCATATATTCAAAAAATTTATATTATCATTTAAAGATATGTAGATTAGTTGAGCATGTACGAAATTTAAACGAATCTAAGGATTAAAAAAAAATAGAAAGAGATTAAAAATATTGTCATTTCACTGGACACAAAACCTATAGAAAATCCACTGGAAAATACCATTTCCATGGGATTTTTTAGCTGAATTTCCTCCCGAAAATGGCAATTTATTTTTTCAGGAAAAAATTCTACCTTGAAAGCCACTCGATCGAGCCCTGATGGGCCTAACCTCCCATTTCACACGAAATAGCCCCCAAAACACTACTTTCTTCATTTTTTCAAATATAGAAAGAGGAATCTTCTTTTCTTTTAATTTTTTCAATTGATTTAAGATTTCATCCGTTAAATTTTGTTTAAAATTTATTTAAGGTTTTTATATTTATGTTCCTTTTTAATTTTTTATTTTTTGAAAATTCCTCTAAATTTGATTTTTATTTATTTATTGTTTATTTATTTTTTTCTCATGTAATTTACTTTATATAAGATTAAACTAGTTATTTCTATGTTGTGGGCTTAAAGATAATTGATCGAAAAGTTTTCAGACGATTTATTGAGCTTAATTTAACTTACATAGTCAAATTGGTTAGATTATCCTAAATGGCTGGCTATGTTAACCTACTGGTTTGTCTAAGGTTTTATGGTATAATAATAACTATAATTAATCATTTAGAATTTGCTAGTGAAATTTATGTAATGCAGTAATACAATTGGATTAAATTAGAAAGAATTGGCCTGAGATAGGAAAATATGTTAAAGTGTCTATAATGTCACCTTATAATGGGTTTAAGACTAGCATATTAAAAATAAATGGTGGTAATTTCTACATCTAGATAAATTCCTATTGCAATTGTAGAGTCACTATTAATCTGACCTAATCATAGGTTAAGATTAGTATTGATAACTATGAAAGAATCCTATATAATGATCTGGGTATTGGCATCTTATTATCATGTCAATTTTACTCTAAAGTGAGAAACCTTAAGTGTTGCAGTTTTTAATGCTAAACTATTAGATTTAGATAGTTGCATCATATTATCATTTTTTTTTAAAAAAAATAAAGCTAATTATGGATTTTTTCTTTATTATTCACATATTTACTCACTCGAATTTTATTCTTACGGTTGTTAGATCAGGTTTCACATTGATATCCAAAGCCAAAGGTCAATGATATATAAAAGTTGTTACTAGGATAAAAGACACTGACATATGAGTTTGTCAAAGGAAATGAATATTTCATTCACATGGCTTGTCAACTACCTTCATTTGTATCACATAAGAAGTTTAGGTGTTCTTATGTAAGAAAAAATATAAAGTTTACCTTTCACCAGATGTGGCTATGCTAGATTTATATTGTAGAGGATTCATACATAGTTTTAGACTTTATATGGTGTACGAGGTACATTTCAATTCTAAATATGATCGTTCAGCTTCCAAAATAGTTGAGGAAGAAAAAGAAAGGTCATATGAAATGTTATTTTTTGATGAAACTGGCCCACAATTTAGAAAACATACAGAGGAGACACTAACATTGACGTGAATAACTTCTTCAAATTACTTCATGTAACTCAACAACCAATTTATAATGGGTGCACCAATCATTTTGAGTTATCAATCTCCATTATGATATTTAGTGTTAAACAAAATAACATGTTTCTTATGATGGTTTCAATAAATTTATTGGGCTACTTAAAGAAACCAATCTAATGAATAGTTTAATTTCAATAGAGTTAAGAGGATGAAAATTTTAGTTTAAAATTTGGGATTTAGTGCTAAAAAAATAGATTGTTGCATCAATGATTATATGTTGTATGACAAGTATGACTTGATAGAAATAGTATGTCGCTATTGTAGTGTACCATGATTCAAACCAAAATTTAGGAAGCAATGAAAATAAAAAGATATTTTATTTTGCCATCATTCTTAGCTTTTAAAGAATTTACACATCAATGAGCTCCAATGGACACTTGAGATGGCATCACTACAATATTTTCCAACTAGGTTTTCTTACTCATCCATGAGATGCTAAGGCTTGGAAGCACTTTGATCAACACATCCTTATTTATTGTTGAACCACATAATATAAGGTTGGGAGTATGTATATGATTTTACACTTTACATTCAAGTAACTTTACCTTACTTGTGCTAGCTAATAATATGAACACCCTATAATCTTCCATCAGAGATGTGCATGTTCTTACATATTTCTCACACATATCATACATGGATTTCATAATCTAAAAGTAAAAATAAATATGTTCTTACAAGTATTCAATCAAATTAGAGAATAGTAGGAATGTTTACATGGAGTTTACAAAAGTATTCAATCTAAACAGTGGAGGCAAGAATAAGTGGTTTGATTATCACCATATGTTCTTACATACTACTTATCCATTCAGGAGAAATAAATATGCTTTCTTGAAAAATAAAGTTGAAAAATTATAACCTCCACAAAGATTCAATGGTGATCAAATATTAGAATGAATGAACATAATACCTATAATTATTAATGCACTTATACTAGAAAAGTATAGTGTTTTGGGTCATGGAGTTGAGCATAATTAGACAAAAAAGTAAATTTTTAAGAATTATCATACTATAGAATAAGTTTAATTAGATATAACTTAGATGTTATGTAAATTGAGAATAATATGTTATATAATATACTCAAAACTATAATGGATGTAAAAGGCAAATCAAGTATAGCTTGAAAGCAAGAATAGACCTAAAAGAATACTATTAGAGCAATCATAAATGGTAAATTATTGAAGTGATGAGCCTCTTTTTTGTTCACATTAGAATAGAAAGGGCAATGTGTGAATTGATCTATAGCATGAAAATGTTGGATGGGTAAGCTTCAAATTTAAGTACATTTGTATACATCATATCATAGAAATTATTTGGAATGAAGAGTCCATGATAGCCACATATTTATGGAGTTCCTATTACCCATGGCATTGAGCTTCTTACAAGATTCAATATTAAATCCTTTGATTGAACTTTGTATTTTTAAGAATTTTTGTTTAAAAAAATTGAATGAAGGTGCATTAATACTAGGCAGAATATGCCATTTATTCTTTGCAAACTTGAGAAAAATTTTCCTCCTATTTTCTTCGACTCAATGAAGCATCGACATATGCATTTACTATATTAGTTGAGAGTAGGTGGTTGGATGTATCCATTTGAGAGGTGTGGACATTTTTATCCAATTTGAAAGGAAATAATTTATTTTATTATCATATTAAATGACTTCTTATAATGCAGAATGCTATATGCGGAGGGTACAAGAAGTTAAAAAAATAGTTAAGCACAAAATAGACCTAGTAGGGTCAATATGTGAAACATATCACACATTTTTATTCTTACTATTTCTAACTGCATGTTGGAAGTTTTAGAACAAATGTTGGGCATATTTTAAATGTGGAGGAAGAGGGTGCATATCAATCATATATTTCTAATTCTGAAATAATATGAGAAAAAAAGAACATCTAGATATCTAACTGATACGATGGTCAAGGCTTCTACATTTTATTTCCTCCTAAATTGCCAAGGACTTGAGCCTTCCTTAGATTAAGAACTCCTAACATAGCTATTATCATTCCTTCAAGGTGATTATCTAGACTCTTATTAATACCATTGGTTTGCAAGATGTTCAACAATACCTTACCCATAAAAGATAGCTCCATCATAGAAAAAATTAAGGTATAGTTCCTTTTTTTTTAGAAGATTCTAAGTGCAATATTATTAAAAAAAGAAACCAAGTTAGAACCTACTAAGTCATAGCACCCCTATCACTTTCCTCCTTTAACAATGAAATAAAATTAGGAGGAATATTATTACAACTAATATTGTCCAAAAAAAAATCTAAAGAAAGAGCATGGTTAGCACAAGAATCGACTATCTTATTAAATTCTCTATCAACCAAATGAAATAAAACTTGATTAAACTCTTTGAGAAAAGATAAATCTTCATCCTTCAATATATCTTCCTTTACTTCTTCATTATTCATCAAGCTTTGAACATACTTAATCACATTTTAACTGTCTCCTTCTATAATAATTCCTTTAGCCTCATACATCCATTCTTTAACAAATTTCCTCAATGATAAAATAGAGAGAAGCTGCAATTACGAGTTATCCTAATGCAAACAAATAGAGGCAAAAGCACATAATAATTTTCCTATATGATCTCTGATAACGCCTCCTATTCATGCTTTATATAAGCTTAATAAAGAAGCATCAACATTCAGTTTATCTAACAGAGTTAGCTCGCTTGCAAGCTACTAAATCTAGTAGTCCATAAATCTGAGATTTATGCATGATTGGGATTGTTTGGACGCTCCAAAACTATTTGACAAGATTTACCGTAAATCCAGCGTAAATCCAAGTATAAATCCAATACCAAATAACTCCTTAGAGCTTCAGCATGAAAGCTACCATTATAAATAAAGAACTCAATAACTAATGAAAAATTCTTACCAGACATAATAAATCAACCACATGATGATGTATCACACTAAACTTCTTAACTGACTAGATTTGGAGGAAGAAGATGAAGAATAGCTAAAGGATTACAAATGAGCAAACCTTAGAGAAAAAATTTTGACAACAACAACAAAAACAATAACATCAAGCCTTTATCCCACTACACGGGGTCGGCTACATGAATCCTTTTTCTCCATTGTGTCCTATTAAAGGTCAAATTCTCATTTAAATCTAGTAAAGAAAGGTCATTCATAATATTTTCTAAACAAGTCTTTTTAGTTCTGCCTCTACCTTTCTTAGCATAAGTCAAATATAATACCTCTACTCTCCTAACCGAGTCATTGGAAGGCCGCCATTTTATGTGACCAAACCTTCTAAGGTGACTCTCTCTAATCTTATCTTCTACTGGAGCTACTCCAACCTTTTCTCGTATATGCTCATTTTGTATCCTATCTCTAAGGGTAAAGCCACTCAT
>NW_021318608.1:1484590-1516806 GCF_001605985.2 Dendrobium catenatum | reverse complement strand
ATCTGGCTTGTTATGTGATAGAAATGTACCCCTCAAACTTAAGGGAAAATTCTATAAGATGGTAGTGAGGCCTGCAATGCTTTATGGTGCCGAATGTTGGCCATTAAAAGAGAAGCATAATACTAAGTTAAGTGTGGCAGAGATGAGGATGCTTAGGTGGATGAGTGGCTTTACTCTTTGAGATAGGATACGAAATGAGCATATACGTGAAAAGGTTGGAGTAGCTCGAGTAGAAGATAAGATTAGAGAGAGTGGCCTTAGATGGTTTGGTCACATAAAACGGCGGTCTTGCGATGACCCGGTTAGGAGAGTAGAGGTATTAGATTTGACTTATGTTAAGAAAGGTAGGGGTAGACCTAAAAAGACTTGGTTAGAAAATATTAGGAATGACCTTTCTTTATTAGATTTAAATGAGAATTTTACTTTTAATAGGACACAATGGAGAAAAAGGATTCATGTAGCCGACCCCACGTAGTGGGATAAAGGCTTGATGTTATTGTTGTTGTTGCTTAAGTTTGTTGAAGACACCACAACTTGAAAGTGCCCGAATCGATGGAAAATCAACTTGGATGGGCTTTGCCTTCAGTTCGCAGGAAAGCTCGTCACCGGCAGCCTCCAACCACTAGGTTTTGACATGGGGGATGAAGATGGAACCACCAGGAGCCAAGATGAAACTAGATCTGGCCTGGAGAGAGCTTGAGTGGTGAGAGAGGGCTAGGGTTAGAATGAATTGATTTCTTGAGGTTTTGCCCTATTGAATCGTATTCTGATCAAATGGGCGACTGGGATTGAATGGTACACTCCCTAGATGCATGCCAAGTGGCAAGGGAGTGGATGAAAGGCTGAGAACAAGGACAGCACAAGGACACTTAGGTGGAAAGTGGATTTTGGCCTTATTTGCACATGGGGCTGATTATGGGGCTTAATCCAAAGCTTAAGCTAGGTTTTAAACAACACTTAGATGGTTTTAGAGCTTATTTAAGCTACTGGAATAGAGTGGATTAACTCAAGCTAAAATATTTGGTCATTTAAGGGTTTGTTGACCATGTTTGACCACACCTAAAGCCATTTAGACACCTTGTTGACTGTTTTCTGGTCAAACAGTCAACTTAGGCTCAGGTTGACATGGGGTAAAGCTTGAATGCAGTTTGAAATAATTTGAAAAATGTTTGAGATTTGCAAGTTGGAGTTTAAATAGAAATATGAGAGCTAGAAGTGGTTTGACCATGTCTAAACATGTTGATTTGGTCAAAGTGACCATGACTTGGCTCATGGTGCATTTGGCAAGGTTTAAGGCATTGGTAGAAATGATTTGAAAGCATGATATAAAATTGACTAAGTGCACATGGTGGTTTTGATCTAAATATATAAGTTTGACCAAAATCAAAATGTTGACTTAGTTAATTTTTTTTGGGTTTGATTTGTCAATGGTTAAGACATGATTGAGCCATGAGTAGGAGTTGATTTGGAGTTTGAAAGGGTCAAATGGGTTGAATGGATTAAAATGACCCATTTGAACTCTTAAGGTCTCATTGGGTCAACCTATGTTGACTGGGTCAACATAGGTTGGTTTGAAAGGTTTTGTTTGGTATTTGAAAATTGCTGGAAGAGGTTCCAAACAATTTGGAAGTCATTTGGTTTGAAATTGACATTTGAACCCCTAAGGGGTATTTTGGTCATTTTGACCCTTGGTCAACTTGGGGTCAAAGTGGATAAACCAAAGTATAGTTTAATATTCAATGGGTCACAATTCAAGGTTTGGAAGTGATTGGAGGCTTTGTCGAAAGCTCCAAGGTCAAAATTCACTGGGTGATAGGTCCAGTGGCATAGGCCGTAAATATTTGAAGATTTTACAGCCTTTCAATTTTGATTTAGTTTCTGGGGTTAGAGACCTCAGAATAGGCTCAAATTTGGAGGGTAGCCTCCAGAGACAAGTATTATCACTTTGCAAGTGATAAACTCTGAATCAGAGGTTATTTGGTTAGATTTTGAAGTGTTTGAAAAATCTATGGAAAAGGCTTTCAGGATTTGGACCTTTAGCCTTGGACTTAAGATTTTGGTTTGAAATTCTGGATTTGAATTGGGATTTGGATTTGATTGATTAGATGTCTGGATTGATTTATGATCTAGGTAGCTCCTAAGGCCTAATAAAATCATAGGATTTGAAGTCTAGGAGGATCCTAGAATCTAGGGTCTAAAGAAATCTTGAGGTTTAGATTTATCTAGAAGAATCCTAGGGTCTAAGGTAGATCATGAGGTCTAGATTTTAAAAGGATCCTAGGACCTAGAATGGATCCTAAGGTCTGGATCTAGGATAATCCTAGAGTTTAGTTTGATCCTGGAAGCTAAATTAATCTGGGTCAGGATTGGTCTAGAGTTTGGGAAAGTCCTAGTGACCTCATATAAAAAATGAGGTCAACAGTCATATATTATTAATTATGAAATAATATGACAAAAAAAGAACATCTAGATATCTAACTGATACGATGGTCCAGGCTTCTACATTTTATTTCCTCCTAAATTGCCAAGGACTTGAGCCTTCCATAGATTAAGAACTCCTAACATAGCTATTATCATTCCTGTTGCGACCCTTGACCCTGAGGTTGAGATTTTGATGATGCCAAATAATGGTACCTAAACTACTTTTTATTGAATATCATTTAATGTTTGTTATTGTCCGTGAGTACTAATATTTTAGGAAGATCACAAGTCACTCAGGACAACGGGAAGACTCAAGACTAGTTGGATTAGGAGTATGAGTCGAACAATGTATTTTATTATTTTTTTTATTTTTTATTTTCTTGAGTCTGGCCACAAATTGCAGGTAAGTCTGAGCAATCATGCACACACACAGGGGGAGAGGTTTTTAAATTAAGAAATATAGTTTTTCATTCTCTGGTAATCGTACTGTACTAATTTATTTTGTATTGTATGATCTACTATTATAACACGTGTTTTGTGAACACATCGTACTGTATGAATACTATTGTACAGTACGATCTATTTCAAATCCAAAACCCTAGCCGTTATGATAAGTCAAGTATGATATTTTGCGTCGTTCGTACTGTACGACTATGTTCGTATGGTATGATCTATTTTAAATGCATACTTAATTTAACTCATGATTAATGCAAGAAATTAAGGCTTAATTACAAATTGAAAATCATACTGTACGAACCCCTTTGTACAATACGATGAATAAAGACAAATTCTGATCGTCCCGGAAATTGTCCTGGATGATCCTGTGTTTTTTGTCTCATCGTACTGTACGATTAATATCGTACCATACGATGAACAGAGATGAAATTTGATCGTCCCAAAATTCATCCTGGATGATGCCTTAATTTTCAATATTCGTACGGTATGATGTTGATCGTACCATACGATGAACAAAGACGACATTTGATCGTCCCAGATATCATCCAGTACGAGTAGTGCATTGTGAATCGTACCGTACGATATATTATCGTACTGTATGATGCGTTTTTAAACTATTCGTACACCTTCGTACCAGGACGAAGCTAGTTTGTACATATCGTATTGTACGACCAATAATCGTACTATACGATTGTAACTGCTACTTTTAAAATCTCAGGGATTTTGGAGCCCATTTTTATGTGAAAAACTTATCATATTTTGAGAGAGAGAGATAGAAGAGAAAAACGGGAGTAGAGAGAAAATCCTAGAGAGAGCTCTTGAGAAGTTTGAGGGGTTGAGAGAAGAAGGAGAAGGTGAGCTTGGTGAGGGAGAAGAGGTGTGAGGGAGATCACACGATTGCTCCGATCTTGCTGCAACTTGCTCCTCCTATGGCCCAGGAAGAACTTGTGGGAGGCTTTCTAAGGGGGAGACTCATCTATGTCCGTTGACCTCGAAGGTACTCTGCCTTCTCCAAGAGGGAGAAAAATGAGAAGGTTCTCTGCCATCACCAGGATGGTGAAAACAGCGCTTGGCACTCTGCCATGCCGGGTTGGTGAAAGGGAGTATTGTAAAGGCTTATCCACCTTGCCGAGAGGGGCAAAAGGAGAGCTATTTATTGGTAGTGAAATTCTCGGAGCGAGGACTCCGGGGAGTGGACGTAGGTCATGGTTTGACCGAACCACTATAAATATCTAGGTGTGCTTTTTCCTTTATGTTTTTATTCTTGTGTGCATTTTTATTTCATAATATTTGCTTGGAAAAATTGTGAAAGAAAAAAGTATTTTATTGCTGCCCGTTGCCTAAGAAGTTGTTTTAAAAACTTTAAAAAGAAAAAAAATATCAAAAATATTAGAACTCATGTTTAGGTTTTATTTATTGCTATAAAACTTTCACAATTCACCCCCCTGTTGTCCATCTAGTAATTTCAATTGGTATCAGAGCCTGTTTTCAAAAATAGTGTTTTAGAAAACCTTGAAAAAAGATGACCATGTCGCATTTTGGTAATCGTAACACCGCGGAGGGTTATTCAATAACCTATCCACAAATTTTTGATAATATTCCGTTTGATTTCTGGAAAATTAGAATGTCTACTTTTTTACAGTATATTGATTACCGCATGTGGATGTTAGTGAATGATGGATATGTTGCACCTTTTAAAACTGTTAATGGATTGAAAACTCCTGTACCTTTTAATGAATGGAGCAATGATGATAGGGAATTAGCCCAATTGAATGCTAAGTATTTAAATTGCTTTTTCTGTGCATTAAGGTCTGAAGTTTATATGAGAGTTTCCACCTATGCCACTGGTAAGGAGATTTGGGATAGATTGTGCATTACATATGAAGGAACAAGTGAAGTAAAATAGTCTAGGCTTAACATTTTATTACACGATTATGAACTCTTTCGTATGAAACCTAGAAAAACAATATCTGACATGTACACTAGGTTCACCCAAATCGTGACATCCTTGCATACATTAGGTAGAGAGATTTCAAATTCTGATAAAGTTAATAAAATTCTTAGATGCTTACCTAGTTCCTATGATGCAAAGATAATTGCTATCACTAAATCTAAAGACCTTAACATTTATTCTATTAATAATCTCCTTGGGTCACTCATTGCATACGAACAAGGAGTGAGTCAGAGACAAAGTGAAGCAGGTGAAAAGAAAAAGGAGCGAACGGTAGCGTTAAAAGCAAACAACTCAGAAAGTGAAAGCTCTGCAAGGGAGGAAGAGGATGAAATAGCACTAATGACCCGACAGTTTAAGAACGCCCTGAAGAGAAAACAGAAGCGTCATCAGAACAGCTGGAATAAAGGTAAAAGCTCGAAGTCTAATAAAGCTTCATCTGATATAATCTGTTTTGAGTGCAGGAAGCTGGGTCACCTTTGAGTCGATTGCCCCAATCTTAAGAGCCAACCAGCTAAGGAGAAAGGTGATGACAAAGCCAAATACAAGAAAGGAAAGATGAAGACACAAAAAGCTTTTTGGGCCGACTCTGCCTCAGAATCATCAGAAGAAGAAGCAGAGGAGGAGGTAACAAATTTGTGTCTTATGGGTAATGATAACCTTGATCAACTGGATCAAGATGAGGTATGTTAACTTTCATATGAAGAATTGTTACTTATTTCTGAGAATATCTATGACATGTACAGGAAGTTGAAAAAGATGCATGACAAGCTTAATATTGAATTTAGTTCCTTACAAACCGAGCATGCTAAGTTGTTTAAGGAAAATTCTGATTAAGATCGTGATCATATGCTACTTCTTGATTAGTATGATGCATTAAATAAGAAGCATATTGAACTAACTGAAATGCATGAAACCTTGAAAATCACTCATGTTGAACTAGAAGAGGCTTTTCATAGATTAGACAAACTTGCATTAGAAGTAGATCACAGTGAGCACTTGTTAAAAATAGAAGTTCATGGATTGACATATCAAAACAACACTTTTTAAGAAAGAATCAAAGAATTAGAAAAAGAAATTGCATTACTCACATCAGCCCAACCTTGTCAACCCAAACACATCATGCATCACATAACTTTAGGAAGAGGCACCACCACCCACATAGATTAGTAAACTCATTTCCTGGTGTTAGGTGCTTCTCTTGTGGCATGCTAGGTCACACAGCCAGCACATGCACAATTCACCGTAGGACACACTTAGTATGGAAACCTAAACTGCATCCATTACAGCATAACATGCATACATCTCATTCATGCAAGCATAAGGAGGAACCCAAACTCACTTGGGTTCCCAAATCTAATCTTTGAATGAAATTGTAGGGATGCTCTCACAAAAGACCTAGTAAGAGCATGTGATACCTGGATAAGGACTGCTCACGAAACATGACTGGAGATATGAAGAAGTTCATCCTACTGGAGACCAGAACTGGAGGCAAAGTAATGTTGGGAGACAACACTACCAGGAAAGTGATAGGCTCAGGTACTATTGGTAATGCTAAAAATTTTTTAATTGAAAATGTTTTATTAGTTGATGGTTTGAATCATAACTTACTAAGCATTAGTCAACTATGTGACAAAGGTTTTGATATTAAATTTCTATCTGATAAACGCCTGATTAGTTTAAATAATAAACTAGTTTTAGAAGGAAAACAAATGAACAATGTTTACATGTTAGACCTTGATTGCATTGATAGTTCAAATTAATTTTATTTGAAAACAATAGTTGATGACTCGTGGCTATGTCATAGGAGACTATGCCATGCTAGTATGAAAAACTCTTAGAAACATCACTCAGAAAAACCTAGTTAGAGGCGTACCTAAGTTAGATTTCACATACGACCATTTATGTGATGCTTACCAACTATGAAAACAAGTCAAATCATCATTTCATTCAATCAGAGATGTGATCACCTCTAGGCCATTAGAAATCCTACACATGGACCTATTTGGACTAGTTAGTACAGCCAGCCTAAGTGGAAAAAATTATGGATTTGTAATTATAGATGACTTCACTAAGTTCACTTGGGTAAGATTCCTAACACATAAGAATGAGTCTTTTGAGAAATTTAAGGTATTCTCCACATGGATTCAATGAAAATTAGGTTGTGAGATCTCAACAATCATGGTGGAGAGTTTCAAAATGATAAATTTGAATCATTCTATCAAGAGATAGGAATAGAACATAATTTCTCAGCCCCTAGAACACCTCAACAAAATGGTATAGTTGAAAGGAAGAATAGAACCTTGGTAGAAGCTACTAGGGCAATGTTAGTAGAGTACAACCTTCCTAGATAATTTTGGGCAGAAGTAGTCAACACAGCGTGCTATGTTTTGAATAGGGTGAACATTAGATCAAAGCTCAATAAAACTCCTTATGAACTCCTTAAGGGTAGGACACCAAACCTTTCACACTTACATGTCTTTGAGTGCAAGTGCTTCATCTTGAAAAATGGCAAACATCCCTTAGGAAAATTCGATCCCAAGTCTGATGAGGGTGTCTTATTAGGTTATTCATCTATAGGTAAGGCCTATATAATCTTTAATAAGAGAACCCTAGTAGTAGAAGAGTCCACCCATGTAGTATTTGCTGAATCAAATAAGCCCTCTGAATATAAAATTGAAGATGATGAAATAGAGGCAATTCAAGGAGTAGAGACTATGACCCTAGGAGAAAGGGTAGAACCTTAGGAAGATTTGCCTAGAGAATGGAGATATTCTTCTAGTCATCCTAAAGAGTTAATTTTAGGAGACCCTTCAGAAGGTGTAAAAACTAGGCATGGACTTAGGAAGGAGGTTAGTCATTTAGCATTCAACTCTATGATGGAACCTACAAGTATAGATCAAGCCTTAGGAGATAAATTCTGGATTCTAGCAATACAAGAAGAGCTGAACCAATTCACTAAGAATGATGTTTGGGAGTTAGTCAAGAGACCTAAAGAACAAAGTGTTGTTGGAACAAAATAGGTCTTCAAGAATAAGGTGAATGATTCAGGAACAATAATAATTAATAAAGCCAGACTAATAGCTAAGGGGTACAACCAAATTGAGGGAATAGACTTTGAAGAAACCTTTGCCCCTGTTGCTAGACTAGAATCCATAAGAGTGCTCTTAGCTTTTGCTTGCTTCAAGAACTTTAAGTTATATCAAATGGATGTAAAGAGTGCGTTTATGAATGGGGTAATTAAGAAAGATGTATATGTTGAGCAACCCCCCAGATTTGGAAATCTTAGGGTACTCAGATTCTGATTTTGCAGGATGTAGGATAGATAGAAAAAGTACCTCTGGTACCTGCCAATTCATAGAAAAATTATTAGTTTCTTGGTCAAGTAGGAAGCAAAACTCTTGCATCTCTAAAAACTCAATTCAGCACTCTCGAACGAAACACATAGAAATTAGACACCATTTCATTAGAGATCACATTGCTAAGGGAGATATAGAATTGCATAACATCGTTACAGGAGATCAATTGGTTGACATATTCACCAAACCACTAGCATTCAACACCTTTAGCACCTTGAGGACTAGATTAGATGTCATAGACATTACTGCATAAAACCAAAAAAAAATTCTTCTAAGGTTGCTCCTGATCATCACACACTCACTCACCACACAAAACAACCAAATTTGACATTGAATCATCGTACTTATGATTAACTATCGTACTGTACGATACATCTCAATCTGCACAGAAAACACCCATAAGTAAATTTTGCCTCTGTTGATCGTACCGTATGATGACAATCGTACTGTATGATACAACTGGTAGGCATTTAACCCGTCTGGTATGACATTATTACTCCTTGTATTGTACGATAACTCTCTTCATACGGTATGATCCACATCACCAAAATGGATTGGGACAAATTAACTCGGTTGGGTATGTTATTATTGGTGTTCGTACTGTACGATACCTCCATTCATATTGTACTATCCACCTTAGCAAATGGATGAGAACGACATTAAAGGGTTTCGATACGATATAATTGCCATTCGTACTGTACGATACACTTGTTCGTACGGTATGAAACTTTTGGTCAAAAGTCATCCTGACGACCCTTGGGACGATCGATATTCTTCTGATCGTACTGTACGATACCCATTATACTGTACGTTTTGACCACATTTTCCTGATATTATTCGTCAGAACAGTTATTAACATATCATACTGTACGATATCCTATCGTACTGTACGATGTTGGAAAAACTCTATAAATTGGCTTGCAAGGAAGAACTCACTTCACTCACCTTAACTTGTTCTTTCTCACCTTTCACTCAGCCTCTACACGATGTCTAGTTCTAGTAAGAGAGGTCATATGGTAGTGGGAAGCTCGCCTTCCTCTCGCCGCCATAGTGCTCGGTTCTTGAATGCAGAAAATGAGGATGCATACCACAAGTTCAAAGCCTGCAAAATCACACCATCTAGACTGCTAAATCAGGAGGCTATGAACTTCGAGGTACTGAACCTCTTTGCTTCCACCACCCTCCAATTTCTTCTCACCCTGGCCTTCCCATACAACTCTGAACTCCTTTTAGAATTCCTTGCAAACCTAACCTACACCGTCGACAACCTCACTTTTCACTCCTTTGTTTGTCGTCAAAATGTCAAAATTACAAAAGCCGACATCGCCCAATACATTGGGCTATCTACTGGAGGGCCTATGGTTCGTTAATTTCTCACGAATGACTTTGACTGGAGTGAGGTTAATCAAGTCCTTAGGAACGCCACATTTTATCAACACCAACCTCTCGTACAATCACTCACTCAAAACTCCAGAATCATTCAACACGTCCTTAGAACCTCCATTATACCCAAGCTGGCGACCGTGTTAACATGACCCCAACTCTATCTGTCACTACCTATCTTATTATGACCAACACCAAATTCGACGAGGCCGATTTAATTATTGACTACATTTGCCATATGACCTTCATTCTTCTCCCTACTATTCGTTGAAAACAAAATATAGCTCTTGGTCACCTTATATGATACATCCTTCAAAATAAATATCAACTGACTTATCCTAGTGAACCCGATAATCTTCCAATCTATTATACGGACGCCTCTTTCCATATTCTTTTCCATCGGGGACATGAGCCTGAAGAACCCGTCTTTGATGAAGAAGAAGGATAAGATGCCCCAGCAATAGCTCCAGCTTGACCACGATGACATGCAATACCACGAGCTCCTGCACCAGCTTACCCTCATGATGATTTGGTTGAACACTTCGACCAACTTCAAGCCCGTCTCGATACTCACATTCAAAAGCAACATTAGCAACACGAGGCCGACATGCACTGGTTTGGGGAACGGTTCAATGCGATTGATCAACATTTTGACACGATCCTTCACTACTTTCAGCCACACCCACCTCCACCACCAAGTGATCAGGATCCTTTCCTTTGAAGTGTTTGTGTTGTACTTTTCTTTCTTTAGTGTTTGCTCCTCTTTTTGGTGCTGTCAAAAGGGGGAGAAGTTTGTTGTAGTTTTTTTTATGTTGTAATTTATTTGTGTTAAATATAATACATTTTCTTTCATATTGCATTTTCTCTTTAGTGTTTTTCTAATTCTTATGTCAAAAAAAAAGAAAAAAAAAATAAAATGCCCTTCGAACTTGCTAACAACAAAAATTATTTGACATCATCAAAAAGGGGGAGATTGTTGCGACCGATGACCCCGAGGTTGAGATTTTGATGACGTCAAATAATGGTGCCTAAACTACTTTTTATTTAATATCGTTTAATGTTTGCTATTGTCCATGAGTACTAACATTTCAGGAAGATCACAAGCCACTCAGGACAACGGGAAGACTCAAGACTAGTTGGATTAGGAGTATGAGTTGGACAATGTATTTTGTTATTTTTTTTATTTTTTATTTTCTTGAGTCTGGCCACAAATTATAGGTAAGTATGAGCAATCATGCACACACACAGGGGGAGAGGGTTTTTAAAGTAAGAAATATAGTTTTTCATTCTCTGGTAATCGTACTGTACGAATTTATTTCGTGCTGTATGATCTACTATTATAACACGTGTTATGTGAACACATCGTACTGTACGAATACTATCGTATGGTACGATCTATTTCAAATCCAAAACCCTAGCCATTATTATAAGTCAAGTATGATATTTGGCAACGTTCGTACTGTACGATTATGTTCGTACGGTACGATCTATTTTAAATACATACTTAATTTAACCCGTGTTTAGTGCAAGAAATCAAGGCTTAATTACAAATTGTAAATCATATTGTACGAACCCCTTCAAACAATACGATGAACAGAGATGAATTATGATCGTCCCGGAAATCATCCTAGACGATCATGTGTTTTTTGTCTTATCGTACTGTACAATTACGATCGTACCATACGATGAACAGAGCTGATATTTGATTTTCCCGGAATTGGTCCAGGACAATGCCTTGATTTTCCCTATTCATACGGTATGATGTCGATCGTACCATACGATGAACAGAGATGACATTTGATCATCCCGGATATCGTCTAGTACGAGTAGCGCGTCCATTTCCCTTTTTCCATGCCGGGTTGGTGAAAGGGAGTATTGTAAAGGCTTCTCCGCCTTGCCGAGAGGGGCAAAAGGAGAGCTATTTTGTTGGTAGTGAAATTCCCGGAGCGGAGGACTCCGAGGAGTGGACGTAGGTCATAGTTTGACCGAACCACTATAAAAATCTCGGTGTGCTTTTTCCTTATTATTTTTATTGTTGCGTGCATTTTTATTTCATAATATTTGCTTGGGAAAATTGTGAAAGAAAAAAGGATTTTATTGTTGCCCGTTGCCTTAGAAGTTGTTTTAAAACCTTTAAAAAGAAAAAAATATCAAAAATATTAGAACTCATGTTTAGGTTTTATTTATTGCTATAAAACTTTCACAATTCACCTCTTGTCCATCTAGTAATTTCAATTTCTATAAGGTGATTATCTAGACTCTTATTAATTACATTGGTTTGCAAGATGTTCAACAATGCCTTACCCATAAAAGATAGTTCCATCATAGAAAAAATTGAGGTATAGTTCCTTTTTTTTTTGAGAAGATGCTAAGTGCAATATTATTAAAAAAAAAAACCATGTTATAACCTACTAATTCATAGCACACCTATCACTTTCCTCCTTTAACAATGAAATAAAATTAGGAGGAATATTATTACAACTAATATTGTCCCAAAAAAAAAAAATTAAAGAAAGAGCCTTGTTAGCACAACAATCGGCTAACTTATTAAATTCTCTATCAACCAAATGAAATAAAACTTGATTAAACTCTTTGAGAAAGATAAATCTTCATCCTTCAATACATCTTCCTTTAATTCTTCATTATTCATCAAGCTTTGAACATAATAACATTTTAACGGTCTCCTTCTATAATAATTCCTTTAGCCTCATACATTCTATAAGAAATTTCCTCAAGGATAAAATAGAGAGCAGCTCCAATTGTGAGATATCCTAATGCAAACAACAAGAGGCAAAAGCACATAATAATTTTCCTCTATGATCTCTGATAACGCCTCCTATTCCTGCTTTATATAAGCTTAATAAAGAAGCATCAACATTCAGCTTATCTAACAGAGTTAGCTCGCTTGCAAGCTACTAAATCTAGTAGTCCATAAATATGAGATTTATGCAGGATTGGGATTGTTTGGATGCTCCAAAACTATTTGACAGGATTTACCGTAAATCCAGCATAAATCCAAGTATAAATCCAATACCAAATAGCTCCTTAGAGCTTCAGCATGAAAGCTACCATTATAAATAAAGAACTCAATAACTAATGAAAAATTCTTACCAGACATAATAAATCAACCACATGATGATGTATCACACTGAACTTCTTAACTGTCATTATAACAAACTTAGGCATGAGAAGCTAAATCAACTAGCTTTGGAGAAAGAATATGAAGAATAGCTAAAGGATTATGAATGAGAAAACCTTAGAGAAAGAATTTTCACAAGAACAACAACAACAACAATAACATCAAGCCTTTATCCCACTACATGGGGTCGGCTACATGGATCCTTTTTCTCCATTGTGTCCTATTAAAGGTCAAATTCTCATTTAAATCTAATAAAGAAAGGTCATTCATAATATTTTCTAAACAAGTCTTTTTAGGTCTGCCTCTACCTTTCTTAGCATAAATCAAATCTAATACCTCTACTCTCCTAACCGAGTCATTGGAAGGCCGCCGTTTTATGTGACCAAACCATCTAAGGTGACTGTCTCCAATCTTATCTTCTACTGGAGCTACTCCAACCATTTCCCGTATATGCTCATTTTGTATCCTATCTCTAAGGGTAAAGCCACTCATTCACCTGAGCATCCTCATCTCTGCCACACTTAACTTAGTGTTATGCTTCTCTTTTAATGGCCAACATTCAGCACCATAAAGCATTGCAGGCCTCACTACCATCTTATAGAATTTTCCCTTAAGTTTGAGGGGTACATTTCTATCACATAACAAGCCCGATGCATTCCTCCACTTCAACCAACCAACTTGAATTCTGCTGATAATATCCCCATCTATTTCACCATCACTCTGAACAATAGATCCAAGATACCTAAAACGTGTACTCTTATTAATGACTTGATCGCCCAAAGTCACAATCCCCTCACTAGGCCTATTACTGCTAAAATTACACTCCATATATTCCGTTTTAGATCTACTCAAGCGAAAACCTTTAGACTCTAAGGTTGACCTCCATAATTCAAGTTTACCTTCAACTCCCTCTCTAGTCTTATCAACAAGAAGAATATCATCAGCAAAAAGCATACACCAAGGTACAAAAATTAAAAAAATTATATTAAAAAACTGTTTTATGAAGCAATAAGAAAGTCATCCCAAATACAGCCTAAGTCTAAGAAGTCAAAATCTAGACAAGAATCAAGTAATTTGTTTGTTTGATTAAGGCACTAGATGGTATTGAAGTGTCTAATAGCAGAGTTCTGGCATATTTCTTATGCATCCAAGTACTAAGCAGAGATGACAATGTTGCAAAGAGGTGAGGTAGAGATCCATTCTGCAGCACTTCAATTGATTGGGTTTGGAATTTTATATAGAAGTTACAGCATGAGTATGAGCCATTAATTTAAGTCCCATCATATTTAGGCTTTGTTTGGGACAAGTTTTTTGTTGCTTCTTAAAGCAGCTTTCTAATATAAAAATTTTAAGTTTCGTACTAAAAAGTTGCTTTAAGAAGCAACAAAAAAGCCGTCCCAAACGAAGCCTTAATTGGTTGGGAAGAGTATGCATGCCACCCACTTGTACTAAATCCTTACTACTCATATCTCTTTGTTTGGCTAACTTATACATATATCTTTCTCCCTCCTTAGTATCTTATCTATTATATAAATCACTAAAAGCTAAGGCATTTGCATCGCATATGGTTTTCTTAGATTCCTTACGAGCCTCTTTATATCTTTTCCAATTATTAGAATTTTTAAAATTAAACTAATTTTTATAACAAATCTTCTTATTCTTAATCTTTTCTTACACATTTGGATTCCACCACTAACTATTTTTACTATTATTACAAATAGGAGCTTTACCTTTGATACTCCAAGCACATCTTTTGCCATATTTTTAATATCGCTAGCCACTTTTTCTGCATAACATTAGCATCCTCATGCACAAATAAAATCTTAAGATCTAAAATCTTACTCTCAAAAATATTTTTGTTAATATTATTTAAATGCCCCAATCTAATCCAAGAATATCATTTTACTTTTTTTTTATTATCATCCTCTTTATCTTAAAGTCCAAAACTAATAATTGATGTTGGGTACATAAATTTTCACTCGGAATAACTTTACAGTCTTTATAATCTAAACGATCTAATCTTCTAATAAGAAAGTAGTCAATCTGGGTTGAACTATATCCATTTTTATAAGTGATGAGATGCTCATTCCTTTTCTTAAATAAGGTATTAGCAATTGAAAAATCATAAGATAAACAAAAATCTAATATGGTCTTGCCACCTTCATTTGTTTTTCCAAAACTATAGCTACCATGAATGCTTTTAAAATCATCTACCTCTCTACGAGCATGTTCATTTAAATCTCCTCCAATAAAAACTCTTTCTTCTAGAGGTATTTTTTGTAATAATTCTTCTACGTATTCCAAAAATTTAATTTAGAATTCATATCCAAACCTACTTATGGAGCATAACTTATAATATTAACAATCTTATCATCAACAACAATCTTTAAAGCTATAATTCTATCTCAAATCCTAATAATTTTTATAACATTTTCCTTCAAACTTTTATCTATAATAACACCTATACCATTTCTAGTACGACTCCTACCCGAATATCAAAGTTTAAATCCTAAACTATCAATTTCCTTAGCCTTCTCTCCAACCCATTTAGTTTCTTGAATGCACAAAATTTTTATCTTCCTATGAATCATAATATCTATTAATTCCATTAATTTTCCTATAAGGGAACCTATATTCCAAGTTCCTATCCTAATTTTAGAGAAAGAATTTTGAGAGCGGTATAAATCAAACGGGTTCAATACTCAGAATTATTTGTGATCTTCAATTGATTTTTATTTTATAATAATTGCTATATCAGTCAATTTTATTAAACTCTTCATTAAAAATCATTTTAACATATTAATTTGATATATAAATATAAAATATTAACTTATCAAAAGAATCTAGATGTTGGAGCTTATCCTTATAATAGACTTGAGGTTATCAAATGGAAAAAATGGCCTCCTATATTATGTCATCTTTCACCTTTGCTTGCACATAATTAGAATTAAACAATCTAGATTTTTTCATATAATGAAAGCCCGTGGATCTAGAAACTACAAGCACAATCCATGTTTCATGTTGAACATACAATCTAAAATTATTTTCAAGATTTCTAAGTCTAAAAGTAGTATTCTTCAAGATAGAAAAGGAAGAAGCTAATTTACCATCCAAATGGTTGAGTTTTGCACACACTCAAGCAAATAATTATCATTCTCCATTAATAGAAAATATGAATGATTGTCTTGTTAGATGTGATATTCCTGAATAAGGAATGGAATTCTTCAGTTCCTTATATCAATGATTGATGGCTATGATGATAATAACATTATGTCAGGAGAAGAAATTGGGGGTTTTTTATGCATAACATCATAATAATCTTGTTATTCTGTGAGATAAGCTCATCTATTATGGCATTCTCCACTTTAGCTGCACTGCTGTTATAACCACCGTGGTCCTTACCACTACCATTTACCTTTTCTAGGTATTATAGTACCAAAGGAATATAATAAAATTTATTAGCTATTTAGACTGATGTACAACAACATATATAAGTTGCGGGCTTTTCTCACCAAAGCAAGACATAGAATTCTAGTTTTAAACTTAGAAGCAGAACTTGTTACTATTTGGCTTGTTGGTTTTTTTGTGCAGGTTCTCCGGTGACTGCCACATTAGGTTGGTATCAGAGCTAGAAATTCATGAGGCATGGTAGAGGGCAGCAGACGTATGGGGAATGACAAAGACCATAGCATCGAGGCCCTGTGGGATGCACATTCAAGCTTGGTTCGTAAATTCACCGATTGGTCAGAGATTGAAGTTTTGTCAATTCTCCTAAGAGGTGCGCATGAGCTTTCAGCTCCTCAAATCTTGTTCTAATTTACACCATTCACCTCGGGCATTACACGCAGCTATTGCACATGCAACTAGGCAAGAGCAGCTTTTTAATAGGGGCAGAAGACAAACCCCAACCCGAGGTGCACTACTATCTTATTCAGAATATGAAGATGGAATCCTGAACTTGGGAATTAAGATTGATTTTGCAGCTAAAGAAAATATAGGAGATGTCTGTCGGCGACGATGAATGGCATGGAATGAACCACATCAAAATGATTTTAGGGTAAAGTTAGACATTCCATTCTTTGACGACAGACTACACATCAAAGATTATTTGGATTGGGAGCAAGCGGTATAAACATTTTTTTTAATATTTCAAAATTGCTCTGAAGAAACAAGTTAAGTATATGGCGTGTAGACTTAAAAGGGGGTGCTGGAGCTTGGTGGCAACAAGTTTTACAAACTAGACGACGTTAAGGAAGAGGAAAGGTGCAGAGCTCGACACACATGAAGCAATTACTTTGAGCACACTTTTTACTAACATATTACGAGCAAATGATCTACTTGCAACACCAACATTGTGTTCAAGGAACGAGGACCGTGGGTGATTTTACATAAGAGTTTTACCATCTAAGTGCTAGAAATAACCTCAATGAAAATGAGAATCAGTTGATCTCTTTATACATCGGTGGACTCAACGAACCTATTCAAGATAAGTTGGACTTAAATTCTATTTGGTCTCTATACCAAGCCGTCAATAATGGTTTGAAGGAAGAAAACGAACATGGTAGACACTCACGCAACACCACAAGTTGGCAACAGTTTTCAGTTTATGTAAATCCTCAGAACAAATAACAATTCAATCAGAATTCTACACCGCCCAATACATCTCCTAATCTGAATTCCGACACACCTGCAAGCAGTTCTCAAGACCTGAAAGCTCTATAGAAATTCAATGGAATAGAAAGAGATAACCCATATTCCAAGCTGACTAATCTGAAATGTTTTTTATGCTTTCAACCAGGTCAGTGTTCTAATGAGTGTCCTAGTCGACCATAGCTCTAATTACTTGATATCAAAGGAGGTGAACCTGTTCTTGAGGAAGAAACCGAGCAACCATTAAATGAGGAAGATTTTGTGATGATGTGGGCGAATCACTTATTTGTCTTGTGAAGAAGCTCCTCCAAGCTTCACAAACACTGATAAATTCAGAACGCAATGCTATCTTTAAAAAGAGATACACAATCAATGGCAAGGTTTATAATCTCCTAATAGACAATGGGTGCACTGAGAATGTTATTTCGTGATCAGGGGTACAGGCATTGCAGTTAAAAACAACAATAACTCACATCTTTAGAATACAGTTGGGTGAAATGTGAAATAGAAATCATTGTAACTGAAATGTATAGTGTGACTTTTTCTAATGGCAAACAGTATGTATGCAAAGTTTTATGTGATGTACTGGAAATGGATGTATGTCATCTAATTATAGGAAGACCATGGCATTTTGATGTGGGTGTGGTATGTGATTGTAGATCAAATATTTACTCATTATAGTGGAAAGGTAGAAGGCTGTGATTTATACCAAATGCTGTAAAAAACAAAGCCGAAGTAGCCAAAGGCAAGGTCATAATGCATAGTGTCTGGTGCAAAATTACTTGATTCCAAAGAAGACAATTCATAGGCATTAGCATTACTAGTACAAGAAAGAAATTGTCCTGTTAATGCAAACCTAGCCATCCCACCAGCAATTCAGTCTCTTTTGCAAAACTTCAGTGACATTTGGTCGGACTCCTTACCATTTGAATTACCTCCATTGCAAGTTATAGAAGACCAGATAGATCTTGTACTGGGAGCTGCACTTCCCAACATTACACAAAATTGAATGAGCCCCATCGAACATGCTATACTCCAAGTTATCTTTGATGAACTATTGGCAAAAATATTTATTCAGCCAAGAATCAATCCCTGTACAGTACTAGCCATACTAGTGCCCAAGAAGGATAGTTTAGGTTGTATGTGTGTTGATATCCAAGCTATCAATAAAATAACCATAAAATTTCAGTTTCAAATCCCGCGAGTGGACGACATGCTAGACAAATTATCTAGTTCGACCATTTTTTCAAAATTAGATCTGCACAGCGAATATCATCAAATTTGATTCTGACTTGGTGATGAATGGAAAACAATATTCAAGACCAAGAAAGGATTGTATGAGTTGAAGGTATTATCATTTGGCCTTTATAACGTGCCTTCTATATTCATATGTCTCATGAATGAGATTCTTAAGTCATTTCTAGGCCAATGTTGTGTTACATAATTCAAAAACATTCTCGTTTATATCCTATCTTTGGAACAACATATGCAACATTTAACATATCTTTTTACCACCCTCTGGCTTCATAATCTTTATTTAAATATTTCCATATGTCAATTCACAACATCTTAGGTTTGTTTTCTTGGTTTATTATAGCATCTGATGGGGTACATGTTGATCAAACCAACTTTACTGCAATAGTTGATTGGCCACCACTTACCATGTTCTTTGAACTTTAAAGCTTTATTGGTTTAGCTAACTTCTATAGGAAATTTATTCGAGGATTCAACATTATAGCCGCTCCCCTCACAGATTGTCTCAAGGCTAAATATTTACTATGGTCCAAAGATTGGTAGCGAAACTTTGAGTCTCTCAAATCTATCATAAGTTATGCTCTAGTTTTAGCTATCTCTAACTTTGATAAAACATTCCAAGTGGCTACAAATGCTTCGTTGGTGGGTATCAACATAGTTCTATCTCAAGATTGCAAACCTGTGGAGTTTTTCAGCGAGAAGTTATGTGAATCAAGCCAAAGGTGGTCAATTTTTAAACAATAACTTTATGATGCAGTCCATGCATTAAAACCATGGGAACATTATCTCCTTCACTAGGATTTTGTTTTTAGTTGTGATCATCATGCATTATAATACATCAACGACCAGAAAAAAATTAATAAAATGCATGCAAGATGGATCATGTTTTTACAAAAGTTTTCCTTTGCTTACAACACACTTACGGCACAAAGAATAGAGTGGCGGATGCTTCTAGCTATCATTCACTCCTTTTGACACAACTACAAACTAAAATTACTTGACATGAATGCTTGAAAGAATAGTATCCATCTGACCCTGACTTTGCCAAAATCTACGAGAGTTTTTATCAAAATCACTCAACCTCTGAATATACAATACAACATGGTTTTCTATTTTATAATTATCTATTATGCATATCTTAGTCATCTTGGCGACATCTATTGATTACCAAAATGAATTCTGGATGTTTGGCTGCTCACTTGGGTCGTAATAAAATACTACAACAACTCTAAGCTTGATTTTTCTGGCCACAAATCTGACGGGATACCAACAAGCTTGTGGAACGTTGCTCTGTTTTCAACAATAAAACGTTTGAGGACAAAATATAAGGCTTTACCTTCCCTTAAATGTGCCCAATTCCATTTGGGAAGACCTTAGTCTGGATTTTATATATGGTCTTCCCCACATAAAATTTGGTCATGATTCTATCATAGTTGTAGCAGATTGATTTTCTATAATGGCCCATTTTACACCTTGTAAAAATATTTTGGATACTCTACATGTGGCTCAATTATTCTTTCCTGATATAGTCCAACTCTAATGGCATACCACAAAGCTTGACATCTGATCACGACGTCAAATTTATCAGCCATTTCTAGCGTGAACCACGGAAGCGTCTAGATACCAAATTACAACTTAGTTCTACCTATCACCCACAAACAAATGGACAGACAGAACTTGTCAACCACACATTGGGAAACATGCTTCTATGCCTTGTTCAAGATAAGAAAAATTCTTGAGATTAAATGCTTGGACAAGAAGAATTTTCGTATAATCTTATGCCAAATCATTCTACCGGTATTTTCCCTTTTGCTATTATTTATACTAAATTGCCAAATTATCTTGCTGACATTGCTGTGCTCCCAAAATGCAAAAACAAATCTGCCGAGGAATTAGCTGACCGAGCGCTGCAACTATTGATGAGGTTCTCCGCCACCTCATAGATTCTAATTTTTAATATAAACTAAGTGCAAATCGCAAACACCATTCCCATCCATTCAAACCCAAAGACTTAGTTCTACTCATAATGCATCATGAGCGCTTTACACCTAGAACATATAATAAATTAAGCAAACGGAAGATTGGTCTAGTTCCTATTTTAAGGAAGATTAATGATAATGCCTATATTATAGATCTTCCATAACATCCTAATACGTCATCAACTTTTAATGTTGTAGACATCTAATTGTACTTTCCTCCGGATGACACTTAAGTGATTTCTAACTTGTTGGAATCTAGTTCTTCTAGCAATGAGGCACCTAATGCAGAGCATTATAATAATCTTGTTATTCCGCTAGACTAGCTCATATGTTATGGATTTCTCCACTTCAGCCGAACTGCTGTTATAACCACCGTGTTCCGTACCACTATTATTTACCTTTTCTAGTTATTATAATACTAAGGAAATATGATGAACTTTATTAGCTCTTTAGACTAATGTACAACGGCATATATAAGCTGCGGGTTTTCTCACCAAAGCAAGAAATAAAGAATTTTGGTTTCAAACTTGGAAGCAGAACTCCCTGCTACTATGCTTGTTTGTTTTCTCTGTGCATGTTCTGTGGTGACTACCACATCAGTTTTACTCTAATGAAAAAAGATCTAAACATGATTTAACAAGGTTTCTAGATGGTCCTGTGAAGAAAGGTCGATCTCAAAGATGGATTGGACAAGAAATCTTTGAAAGACAGAAATTTTTTTAACGAGATATTGTCAGAGCAAAGGGGCAACTAGTTAGTTATGAAAATGAGTTGAGGTGGACTCAAAATAGTCTTGAGACAAACTTTGAAATGAGTGCTATATCTCTAAACCATCTATCATTTATGAGCAAATTCATACAGTGATAGAGCTGAATGGTGGATAATAGTTACTTGAGAACAAATTTAGAGAATGTAAGGCTTAGAGTTGATGGGATTTGACACCATTGCAAGAAGAAGCAATGAATCATAAATGGAGGAGAAGGGTGAAAAAATAAGTGGTTTCTTGGGCATAGAGGTTAGAGAAGCTATTCAAAGGTAGATTGAACATGGAGATCTACTCATTGAATCAGTGGAGGTATAAGAATTGGAGGTCTCTTGGAATCATTTATCCTACTCAAGTGTTTCAAGCTGCTACACTACTTGACTATGAAGGAAAAAAATGATTGATAGAATAATAGGGCAAACTTATATATTCCATATCCTCACCACCTCTCCCTTAGTTAGGAGTATTTATTGAATGCAATGAAAACTCAAAAAAACTACAACTAAATAACTAGTTCTAGATAATTATCGAATACTATATCAATAATAATATACATTTAGGTATTAGAAATGTGATAGGAAAAAAAGAATTAAAAAAAAAACATTCCAAAAATATTTTACTCACGTTGAGTATCTAAAAATTCTTTTCTAATCAAGTATGATTTAACATAAGTTAAAAAATATCAATGATTAAATAAAAACCTAAGAATTTAATTACAGGATCAAAAATTTAATTTTTTAAATTTTTAGATAAAATAATTATTTTATTGTGATTACTAAAATTGACGAACAAAATCAAACATCATGAAGAGCCAAATTGATATCTTAAGGCGGACTTACCATAAATAGAATATGTCGGCCTTCCCATCCTACTATTCAAATCCTATTGTACCCTTAGATTGATTGGTTAGATGGTCATTTAATTGACTCATTGCCTCATCTCTCCACAAGAAAATTTTTTAGATTGCTGATGACAAATTGGTTCCTCATAGTATGTGTTAATTAAGTAGATCTAAACATTTATATAACTTTGGTTTATGAATCATTTATGCATTTAATTCCTCTTATAAAGATGACTATTTGAGCATAAAAAGGTTGGCCTATCATTTCCATTATGAAGGCCCCAAATTTCATCCCTATGTCTTCCTAAAGTTATTATAATATTTGTTCGTATAGTTCTATCTAGTAAAATTTTTATAATATCCGTTAAATTTATCTTTGGCCTTAAGCCTATATCTTTTTGTATTTAGTCATGGATGTTCTCACTAGACATTTGCAAGAGATTGTACGCTGGTGTATGCTCTTTTTCTGATGATATTCTTCTTGTTTATAAGGCTATAGAGAGAGTTGAAGGTAAACTTGAATTATGAAGGTCAACCTTGGAATCTAAAGGGTTTCGTTTGTGTAGATCTAAAACATAATATATAAAGTGTAATTTTAGTAATAATAGATCTAGTGGGGGAGTTGTAACTTAGGACGATCGAGTCATTAATAAAAGTACATGTTTTAGATATCTTGTGTCTATTGTTCAAAGTGATGGTGAAATAGTTTGGATATTATTAGTAGAATTCAAGTTGGATGATTGAAGTGGACGAATGATTCAAGCTTGTTGTGTAATAGAAATTCCCCCCTTAGACTTAAGAAAATTTTTAATGAGATGGTTGTGATACTTGTAATGCATTATGGTGCAGAATGTTTTCCATTAAAAGAGAAGCATAATATTAAGCTAAGTGTTGCAGAGATGAGGATGCTCAATTGAATGTGGGGATTTACTCTTAATTAGATAAAGGATTCGAAATGAACATATACGTGAAAAGGTTGGAGTAGCTCCAGTGGAAGATAAGATTAGTGGGATTTGCCTTAGATGATTTGGTTACATAAAACGACGACCTTTCGATGACCCAGTTGGGAAAGTAGATGTATTAGATTTGATGTATGTTAAGAAAGGTAGAGATAGACCAAAAAAGACTTAGTTACACTACATGAAAATCAACAATTACCAGCGGTAATTCTTGTGGTCAAATAACCATCGGAATTACCGGCAATCTAACTTGTTGTTTGACCGTCGTTATTAACTGGAGGTTTACCCAGCGGTGTTTAATAACAAACTGCTAGAAATGCCGATGGTAAAATAACCTCCGAGTAGGCCACATGTTTTCTATTATTGTGTCGCCTTTACCGACGGCCAAGCCATCGGTTTTAAGTGTTTTTTTTGTCGGCTGTCAATTTTTTTTTTTTTTTGAAAATGATACATGTTTTCAGCGGCTAACCGATAGTTTGGCCGCTGGAAACGTCAATACCGGATGGCTTATTTTAACCACCGGAATTTTAATATAGCCATCGATAAATACCGACAGTCAACTAACAGCTTGGCCGTCGGCAAAATTGACGTTTGAGATGGCGGTAGGCTGCCGGTAATTAACTAGCGGTTGCCGGCACTATGACCGTCAGAATTTTTCGGCTGTGATAGCTGCCAGAAACTGGCCGTCGCAATTTGTTTTCTACACGTTTTATACCAAAAGTTAACAAACCACTGTAAAACTGTCGGTGCTTTTCAAAACCGCCAGAAAATTTATATTAACCACCTAAAAATGCCACCGGTAATTGGCAATTTTTCTGTAATGTTATAAAATTTTAGAAATGAATTTTCCTTATTAGATTTAAATAATAATTTGACTCTTAATAGGATACAATGTAGAAAAAGGATTCATGTAGCCAACCCCACATAATGGGATAAAGGCTTGATGTTATTGTTATTGTTGTATATTTTATTAAAAAGTACTCTAAAATAGCTCTTAATGTAAATTTTCAAATGATTTATTATTCTAAAAATTATATAAAAATAATGCCTAATTATAGTGTATAATTCCCTATAATTTTTATTAGAACATATTTGATCTACTAAATTCAAACAATTGTTTTTGGTCTTTTCTTATATTGAATTTACGAACAATCATCACCATGTTGTAGAGCATTCGTCACACAATTTTATGGGTATTTTTGATACTAAAAAGGGAGATTGCTTAATTGGCGGAATGGGATTTTCTGACGAATCTTTAAAAAACCGAATAATTTGCTAAAATATTTGGAGAATTTATGTGAGCATGCTCAACTGTTTGGCGTTTTTCCCATATGTGAGCATGCTCAATTATATGTATAAGTTGATATATATTTATGTGTGTGTAAATTATATCTTTTAGATAATATATTAAATATTTATAGCAAATTTAGTTTTCCTACTTCAAATTATTTATTATAACAAATTTAAACTTACATTGATCCAATTCATAATATTAATTTTAATTTATAAAAATTTAACTTTTGAGGAAATTATTAACTTTATAATTACATAAATAGATTTTACAAATAAATAACTAAGTTTCCTAACAAATTTCTTTTATATATATATTTTTAGAATTTCATATTTCCAGATTTTGATGTTATATGAAAACTTTAATAAAAGTTCTACAATTCCAATAATTATCATTACATCCTTAATTTTATTAATTATAAAATCTTTTAATCATCAAATTTCACTACATTAAACTCCTTTCTTTGCCTTTCATCAATCCCAAATTTGTGAGAACCTCTTGAGATAAAGGGTGGCGAACAAAAAGAGAAATCAGAGAGAGAAAACCAATTTTAAGGATCTTCGAGTCAATTTCTTCTAGTGGGTTAATTTAAAAAAAAAATTATCTAGCTCAGGATAAGCTATCATTGACGTATTTATATTTTAATAATTTAAATTGTTGTGATATTTATTATATTTAATTTGAGCAAACTTCATATAATTTGAGATATATAGATATCAAAGCAATTTTCCCTACATAATTTAATATATTGTTGCTCTTATGATTCTACATATATAGGTATAATTATTTTAATTTTCACTTAGTATTTAAAATTAAGTGATATTTTTGGTACTTTGATACATTTTTTAAATTTGAGAAAAATTTACGTGAAGCAACGAGAGCACCATTACAATGCTTTAAATATTGTATATAATCTTGCTATATAATTAATCAATTTTAAGCTGAGTAAACTGATAAATTCCATAAATTTTAGTATTACTTGTTATTTATTATACACTATTATGCATTATTGTAAATTATTTTAGTTTATTTAAATTGTTATTCAGTTATATTTATGTGTTATAATATATTTGTGCAAGAAAATATTGTATAATTTGTAGATGATTGTGAATTATGTATACATATTTATTGAGAGATTTAAGAGCCTAGATAAATAAATTTAAATGAATGGTAGTTTAAATGAAGAGGGATGCATAAGAGTCTGAATGATGGTTTGAATGAATATGTAAGCATTAAAAAGTATTAAGTGCTTGATATTGTACATATGGAGTACTTGGGAGGTATAAGGGCTTGATGATATATATATATATATATGGGAAGTACTTAGGAGATATAAGAGCCTAAGAAGAAATTAATGTGATGAATTTTCAAATTTTATTTTATACATTGACTCAATTTATCATAATATTTAACATGTTAAGACACAATATTTAGTATTACTATTCTGAGAATCATTATAAAATTTTGTATAATTATAACATATTTTTTTACACTACAGAAAAATATCTGATTATGGCGGAAAAAATTAGCCGCTAATGGGGTAAGTTCTCTGGTAAAAAAGGGTTTCTATCAAAATTCCGACAAATTTTCACACGATGGTAATTTGCGAGTTGGTAAGCCATTTCCCGCGAAATATTCTCGTCAGAAATATTTTGGGTAGATTTTCCGATGCAATTCTAGCAAAAAAATGAAGGATATGTGTCACTCTTTCCAAAAGAATTTCGGCATTATATTTGTTGGTATTTCCGGCATATTTTTGCGCCGATATTTCCGGCTGATAATCCATCGCCTCATTCGCTGGACATTTACTAACAAATACAACCGGCGGCTACTGCGCCGGTAAATAGCGACGCAAACAATACGCTAGAAATATCTGCGCAAAAAAATTTGCCATAAATCAAAACATGTTTCATTATATCGTGGTTTTAGGTGGATAATCCGCCGGAAACCTATAGCTAAAAAAAAACCATCCTTATTTCTTAAGAATCTATTTTCTACAATACAACCTGCATTCATACAGAAATTCATATCACTATATTCATTCAAACATAAGCATATTCAACATCACCAAATATTGAACATAAATAACTACATCATAAACATACAATCCAAATTAATTAAACAAAAAGTTTAAAATAAAATTTAAGTTTGTTCGTTTAAAACTACACAAATGTCTAAAAACAAATAAGTACAGATGAAGCTGAAAATATTAAATAACATCTAATATGAATCTATCTCCTCCTCTATTGAAGCTACCTCCTTTCTATTGAAGTGCTTCCTCATTTTTTTTTTATTTCATCCAACAATTAATTGTGTTGCATCTACATCTGTGTATATATCTGCGCTTGCTAATCAGCTTATGAATTCCTTACTTGCTCTAGCTCGACTTGAAGGGCAGCCACCTGTAGGCTATATAAGGACTCCTGGGAACTTGTTGAGAAGCTGGAGCCACCCAATGTCAACCCCTCAGCGAGCCTAAACCATAAAACCTAACATGTTGCATTACTCCTACCACTTTTCGACCAAATATGGTAGTTAGAATATTCTACTGAGCCGGCAGAAGAACCCTCACCTGTTACAACTTGACTTTCCCTCCTATGAAAGTTAATAAAAATTTAAGCAATTTATATATGACATCAAAAATATTAAACTCATATATGGTATCCTTGCTTTCTCATCAATCCATTGATGGTCCTCCTATCACCCGTGCGTATGACTATGCAATTTAACATGAGTCGGTTCTCTACCCAACACCTCTTTCTATAAATACTTACATTAGTTTTTATATTAAAGTAAAAAATTAAAATATTTTAAAATTCCTTACCAAACATGGTCTGTGCTTGATATGTGGAACTAAGCCCCCAGTATGAAGGGAACTAACTATGCCCCCAATATCAGAAGCTCTGATCTTTCTATTTTGGTCCCTCCTTGTGTTATACTCTAGGCTACCCCAAGCACTGGTCAACTCAGCACATACACTCTCACCAATTCAGAGTGGTCACTTGCCAGACTTTTTAATATTTGGAAGTAAAAGAATATACTATTCCATAAGAATTAAGTTATCTACATTTAGTTTTGAAGAGCATAAATCTTAGAATAAGGCACTTAGCTTAATCAAGGGCTTTAAAATTTGATATGAAAGAAAACTAAAGGAAGTTGGTAGTAGACATTGCATGAATATATGACAATCATGACTTTTCAATCCAAATAATCTCCATGATCTTATGTCAACACATCTACTTAGATTAGAAGAATATCCATTAGGTACCTATAGAGTCTTTACCCATTCACAAATTACTCGTCTATGCTCTAAAGTCAAGGTGAGAGGAGCTTTTGGTTTTAAAAGTTTTTCATTTTCACAATCCTTCAATTCTAATGTTTTCCTCTTACAAATCACCTCTAAGTCCATCCCCACTTTTATATTATCTCTAGAGTTATCTTAGATGTCCATGATTGTATTGAAAATGTAATAAAAAATATTTTTCTATATATACATCACGTCAAAGTTATGTCTGATCAATTTTGTCCTTCGATATGGAAATGACTAAAAAATACTTTTTTTGATCGAATTATAGTTGACACTATACTCTAGCAATTTGTAATAAGCTAATAGGAGAATTCACTACTATGGGCATAAATCTTACTCTTTCAAATATTTCTTCACTAGTTAATCTAGGAGGAGGTTGCGACATCACCATTTTATTATTAGTATATTCATCCTTACTTCGCTTGAAATGATGAATTATAGGTAATAACAGGCGATGATAGTCAAATTAAGTATTCTTCCTCCATACTTTAAAGTAAATTACTTTGTATATTTCATACAATATAGATAAGCTTGTTAAGAGAGTTTCTATTTACATGTTTTATATTCTTGCAACTTGTATAGTTTTGATGATTTCAAATATTATTGCTTTATGTGTTGATATCACCTAACACTTTTTGGAAGATTTATTTTTGCTCTTGTGTGAACTAACACTTTCAGGAAAATCAAACTCCAAACTACTTAAGACTTCAAATCAAATTCAGTATAAGATATTTTGTAAATTGAAGCTTGTATATTTCTTTGAATTAAGTTTGAGAGGGAGTGATTGTAATTGAGTTAATAAACACATACACACACACACACACACTTTAGGAGATCTTTAAAAATTTATATGGATCGTATGTGACGAACATAGTTCGTACGGGACGATCAAGTCAGTTATCTCCTCGGAAGAGCAATGGAAGGAACAGGAAGCGACGAAATTTTTCTAAGTCTTGATCGTCCAGGACGAAATGTCCTCTGAAAAATTTTTGTTCAGGCAAAATTTATATTCGTCCAGATGAACTAAGAAGAAATGCTCTCTAAAAAAATTTTTGCCAAGATGAAATGCTCTCTGAAAAAATTTCGTCCAGATGAACTCCAATTCATCCCAGGACGAAATAACCTCTGGAAAATTTTAATTCAGACAAAATCCATATTCGTACCAGGATGAAATGTCCTCTGTAAAAATTTTGTTCGGACGAACGCATATTCATCCCAGGACGAAGCGAACCGACTCTTAAAAAAATTGGCAACTTCCTACAGTTTTCGAAATCGACCTATGGTATAACCGTTCGTTCCAGACGAACCTGGTTTGTACGGGATGATTAATGTGTACGTACTCAGTTCGTACCAATATACATTAGGTTCATTTTCAACTAAATTAAGTAACATCGTCCGGGACGATCCACGATCGTACGAACTTTTATTTGGTCTGGTGAACGTACGCAACTCTACGTTCGGTCGCCAGTAGAATCGCTCCACGCATTTTCATTATTTTCCGCGCACTTGACAACCCGACCTGGAACGGACCCAAGATTGCTCGGTATTGCTCGGTATTGGTCAATTTTGCTCGGCAATAACCAATACCGAGCAATACCGAGCAAATACCTAGCAATACTGAGCAAATACCGAGTTGTACCAAGTTGTACTGAGTTTTTTCTAGCAAAACCGAGCAAATACCTAGCAATATCGAGCAATCCCTAGCAATACAGAGCAAATCCCGAGCAAATACCGAGTTGTAAAAAAACTCGGTACAACTCGGTATTTGCATGGTATTGGTCTTCACAGAGCGGTTTTTCTCATTTTTGCAAAGCAATACCGAGCAAATATCGAGTAATACCGAGAAAATTGCGAACATAGCATTCCCGGGTTCCAGTCTGGGTTAAGTCATCGGGCCGCGCAGTAAAGAGTAAGAGCACGTGGCGACATGTTATTGGCAGCCGAACGTAGCTCTATGTCTGGTCAGAGGATGTAATAATTATTCCGATCGTACGGGACAATCCATTGCTGACAGACTTGAATTTTAACATTTTTTGGATGATTTTTTGTGTCTTTCCTATATAATGTTCAATATAAATTGCCACTTAATCTTTTTGCCTGCTGATCTTTGTGCCAATTGAAAGGAGAGTCAAGGAGAGAGTGTGAGAGAGTGTTTAAAAGACAATTCTTACTATTGGAGCTTGAAGGTTTCACTTGGTACTCAAAGGTAAAAGTCTCTATTTTTTGTTTTTGATTACTTCACTCTTTTCTCTCTTCCTTCTAGATTTCTTGTGAAGAAGATCTGTCAAGGAGATCCGGTTCTCTGCCGACACTTGGAGAGTGTGAACAGCCGAAGGGTTCTCTGCCCACACTAAGATAGTGTGAACAGCCGAAGGATTCTCTGCCCACACTAGGAGAGTGTGAAAGGACGAAGGATTCTCTGCCTACACCGGGAGAGTGTGAAAGGATGGACGGTTCTATGCCAACACTGGGAAGAGTGTAAAAGGACGATAATTCTCTGCCTCACCGGGTAGTGGTGGAAGAGACTTTTGTAAAGGCTTCTCCACCTTGCTGTGGGTGTAAAAGAAGAGTCACTAGTGGTATTAGTGCAATACTCGGAGGGTGCCTCCGGGGAGTGGATGTAGGTCGTGTTTGACCAAACCACTATAAATCTTATGTCTTTTATTTTTCCGCTGCTTTTATTTTTATTTTACTGTTTCTAACTTATGGTTGAAAAACTTTTTCTATAAAATTCACTAAAGTTAAGTTCTCGATTTTAAATTTTAAAAGAGGGTAAAATTTTTTTTAAATACCAATTCACCCCCTCTTGGTTAGCCGTTGGGACATAAGATTAGGTTTAACAGCCTAATTCGTAGTGAACAAGTTTCAACAAGTGGTATTAGTGCTTTGTTTCAAAATCATAAGTTTAGACTACTTTTTGATTAACGTAGATGGCTACATTTGGAAACTAAAATACATCTGAGAGTTATTCTATAACTAGACCTCCATTGTTCGACAATATTTCTTTTAATTTTTAGAAAACATGCATGTCTACATTTTGACAGTCACTTGATTATCGTATATGGATCTTAGTTCAGGAAGGGTATACAAAACCAACTAGACTAGTTGACGGAGATAGAGTTGAAACACCTTTTGTGGACTGGACAGTAGAAGAACGTGATTTAGCACAACTAAACGCCAAATGCTTGAACAGTTTCTTTTGTGCACTTAAATCAGAAGATTACATGCGGGTTTCTACTTGCAAGAGTGGAAAGGACATATGTGATAGACTTTATATAACATATGAGGGGACTAATGAGGTTAAGAAATTTAGACTTAATATCTTGTTGCATGATTATGAATTATTTTGCATGAAACCTAATGAATCCATTTCTGATATGTAGACAAGATTCACACAAATAATCACCTCTTTACATGCATTAGGTAGGGAACTAATGAATGCTGAAATGGTTAATAAGATTCTTCGTTGTTTACCTACTGCATATGAAGCTAAAATTACTACAATTAAAGAGTCTAAAGATCTAAAAATTTACTCTATTAATAATCTTCTTCGTTTGCTAATTGCTTACAAGTAAGGAGTTAGCCAAATAAAGATTGATGCAGGTGAACCACGAAGAGAGAAGAACATAGCACTGAAAGTGGAGGAGTCTGAGAGTGAACACTCACAACCTGAGGATGAAAATGACATCACATTAATCACTACAGGAAAATCACTAATTTTTGGTGAAATTTTCTGGCGGCTTGCCGGCAGTCATGTTTTCGATGGCTTTCCGGTGATTTTCCGTCGGTTTTTCCCCACGAAACTTTTCGGCGGCATTTCAAGCAGCTTTTTCAATTTTTCAGTGGCTTTAAAAAATTTAATAAAAATTAATAAAATTTTAAGTATTTTTAATGATTTAACAAAAATTATTAAAAGTTATATTAACTATTTAATTAATTTTGATTTTAAAATTAATTAGTTAGTTAATTTTTATTTTATATTAAATATTATTTTTAATTTTAAATTAATTACTTTCATTTTTTGTATTTTTTAATTGATTTTCTCTCTAAATATAGTTTAAATAAAAAAATTAACAAAATATACGCATTTACATCTTTAGAAATTCGGTCGGTCGCTGGAAATTCTTCCCGAACGACCGCCGTTCGTACCTCACCACACGCATACGTGCGGGAGCTGGTGCAGACACCGCGGGAGTGCGGGAGCGGGGCGTAGGCACCGCGAGTGCGCTCGGGAGCGTAGGAGCTGGCGCAGGCGTTGAGGGGATTGCCGGAGCGGGGTGGCGGGCGCGGCGCCGGCAGCAATGGAATATAAATCACTAGACATTTCAGAAGCTTTCTGAAGAGGAAGCAGAAGAGACACCAGAAATGGAATAGAGGTAAATTTAATATAAATGCAAAGATTTTGAATGATGTTATTTTCTATGAGTGCAGGAAACTTAGACATATAAAGACAGATTGCACAA
>NW_021318608.1:1408341-1482203 GCF_001605985.2 Dendrobium catenatum | reverse complement strand
CCAGGTTTTGAAAATTCAAAATACCCAAATCATGTTTTCAAATAGAAAAAGGCATTATATGGATTGAAATAGACACCTAGGGCTTGGTATAAGAGATTGAGCACCATCCTACTTGAAATATCATTTGAAAAGGAAGTGTGGATACAACACTCTTTTTGAAGAGATTTGTAAAGGACATACTCATTATATAAATTTATATAGATGACATCATCTTTGGATCTTAAAATAAAAATCTTTGTGATGAATTTTCTAAAATAATGAGTAGTGAATTTGAGATGAGTCTAATGGGAGATTTAAGTTACTTTCTAGGATTTAGCATTAAGCAAATTGAGGAGAGTAAATTTCTTAGTCAATCAAGATATGTTAAGGACATCCTCAAAAAGTATGAAATGGATAATGCTAAACTTGTTAGTACACCTATGAGTTCCTCAGTTAAGTTGGATAAGGACCCTAAGGGAAAATCTATTGATCAAAAGAAATTTAGAGGGATTATTGGATCTTTACTTTACTTGACTGCTAGCTGACCCAATATCATGTTTATTATTTGTTTGTATGCTATATTTCAATCAGATCCAAAAGAATTACATTTGATAGTAGTAAAAAGGATTCTAAGATATCTGTTAGGAACTCAGAACTTAGGAATTTGGTATCTTAAGTTTAGCTCTTCATTTGAAATAATTAGTTATTCAGATTCTGACTTTGCAGGTTATAGGATGGATAGAAAGAGCACTTCTGAAACATGCCAGTTTATTAGAAATTCTTTAGTCTCTTGGTCTAATAGAAAATAAAATTCAGTAGCCCTATCTACTACAGAAGCTGAATATATTGCATTAGGAAGTTGTGTGGCAAGAGTACTTTGGTTGAAACAACAGTTATTTAAATTAGGATTAATTATAGGCACTATTCACATTTATTGTGATAACACTAGTGCTATTTGAATTTCTAAAAATTCTATTCAACATTCAAGAACCACACATATAGACATCAATCATCATTTTATAAGGGATCATGTATCCAAAGGAGAAATTGAACTCACTCATGTTTCTACTGAAAATCAACTTGCAGACTTTTTTATAAAATCTTTAGCCTTTGATACTTTCAGTGCATTAAGAACAAGGCTTAGAGTAATCAATTTGAATGCTTAATAAAAATGTTTTTTTTGCAACATTGATGTGTGTTTTTAGTTAGTAATTTCTATATATCATTGTGTTTTGTGATTTTTTTTCTGTATCTTGAGTTTTTATTTTCTTTTTCATTGTGTACTGTGCTTGTGTTTTAGTTTTGATTGAGTGCTTGTTTTGAAAAAATTTGAGTGACAATCATCCGGGACGAAATTTTTTCGTACGGTATGAATTGTGTCGTGTGTCAAACTGTCGGATTTTGAACTGTTTGCGTGCAGTTTTTCAGTGTTTAATTTTCACTTCCTCTGTATGATCGTCACGATCATCCAGGACGAACTTGTTGAAATGATAGGACAATTGAATATCAGTTAAACGGATAAGGTAGTTTTTAATGCTATATTTCATACGTACGAACCTTTGGTTCGTCCGGACGAACACATGTCAGTTCAATGCCAGGGATGATTTCAACTGCCATTAAAACGATCATAAGTATGATCATCTACGACGAACACGTGTTCGTCTGTACGATCGTTTTCGTCAAAAGTCTGTACGAAAGGATGCTTCGTAAGTTGTGTGATTACGAAAAGCCATTTTATTTTGGACTCATTCATTCGTCCATACAAAATTTTTTTCGTACGAGACGAACGAATTTCGTACGGGACGAACGTAATTTTGTCTGTACGAACAGTCATTTTTTAATAAATTGGCGGGCTTTTGAATTCACTAGTCACACTCACACATCACTTTCAAAACCTTTCATCCTTTAGATCCTTTCCAATGGCAAGTTCAAGCAAGCGTCAAAAGATTCTAGCCAAGGGACCACCTAAAAACTCTTCCGATAATTTTCTTTCCAAAGCCAATGAAGAGTCTTTCCCCAGATTTGTGTGCGCTAAGATCACAGCCTCTAGAATTCATATCCAGGATCAACTGACCTTTCAGATAATGAACTTGTTTGCTTCAACTCAGTTTGGTTTCATCCTCACACTAGTTTATCTCTACAACAAAGAAATCTTTCACTATTTCCTGGCAAACATGTCTTTCAACTCTGACCATTCTGTTATCCGTTCCTATGTCTATAAGAAAAAAGTTGAAATCACCAAAGTTGACCTAGGAATCTTTTTGAACTTAAGAACTGAGGGAGGTAGAGCACATACCTTGACCACCACTTATGAATATGAATGGTCTGAAATTAATACAGTGATTAGAGGAATCATTTTTAACGAGTATATGCCTAAAGTATCCAGTCTCGTTCGTAATGCTCGTATCATCCAGCATGTTCTTAGAACTTCTATAATTCCTAAAGCTGGTGATAGAATCAACATTACTCCTCTTCTTTCTATAGTAACCTTCTTGGTCATAACTAAACAACCTATAGATGAAGCCCAACTAATCATTGATTATCTTTATGGACTCTCTGAAATTGGTCATGTCGATCATAAAAGAAAGAAGAACATTGCCTTAGGACATCTGGTTGCCTACATTCTGGATAAGAAAAACAATTTGGTTCATCCTGATCAAGATTTTGAAGAACCACTCTACTACAACGATGGATCATTTAAAGCAATCTTCAATAAAGAAGAACCAAGTAAAATACATGTCATTAGTGATACTAAGGAAGAACATGAAGCTGCACCTACACCTGCTAATGTACCAAATTATCAGGATTTGGTTCAAAGATTTGACCGTTTAGAGACTCACTATAATCAAAGGTTTGATCAAATTGAAGCTCATATACAGCAGCAGGATATACAGTACACTCAAGATATGAGATTTATGCGAGAACTGATAAACGATATAAATTCCAATATGGTTATGATGAGTAGCTATTTCAACTTCTTCGGTGCTGCACCTCATCCTCCTCCTCCATATCAAGGTCCATCTGAGTGAGACATGTACTTATTTTTGTTAATGTTTTTTATTTTTGAATCATATGTCGTATTGATATCATTTGCTGAGATTATAATATCATTTATTTTGATATCAATATAAGTTTTCCTGTTTTGGATTTAATCTTGTTTTTAGAAATGTGTGTTAGCCCATATGACAATTGTTATAATTTTTTATCTTAAGGGTGTTATACTTTGAAATGCAAGTTAAAACTAAATTCATTAGAAAATTAAATTTTTCTAAATTTAAGTTTTGCTTATAACTTGATGAAATTAAGATTGTCAATTTCATGTCTCTTATTTAGACTACATTAATGTCTAATATTATTATTGCAATTATGATGTTTTCTTATTTTGTATTTCACTTATCAATAATATTTATGCACTTAGAAAAATTTGAAATTTTTTATTATTGATTTTGGAAAGATCAAAATTACTCTTAAAAAATGTACAAAAATCAAAAGAAATGCGTAAAGGTTCGCAATTTGAAAAAGAGGCACAAAATATGCCCACAAGTGAAAAGATGACAAAAATATATCACAAATTTGAAAAAGATCCGTAAAGCACCACATGTGGTAGTTAATTCTTTCTATAAACTTTTAATCTCTTAATTCAAATTGATCTTTTATACATTTATATTCCATATTGAAATTTGAAATATATAATTTTTTTATTCATCCTTTTTGCAATGATTTTCTCTATCTTAGTGTCTAAATTGACTCATATTTTTTGATATATACCTTTTATTATCAATGTTATATCTATTCATAAATTATATGAATTACTATGAATTGCCTAATATTTTGATTTTATTTGCAAGATTTATTTCAATCACTTTCAAGGATCAATTATTAAAGGATTATCATATGATTACTTGCATTTCTGGTCTTTTTCTTCTTCTCTTTTTGTTGTTGTCAAAAAGGGGGAGAAAATATTGTTCGTATCTTTTCGTATGTTTGTATCTTTGTTGCTTTGTATTTGTTTTGTATCATATATTTTTGCATGTTTGTATCTTTGTTGCTTTGTATTTGTTTTATATTTTATTTTTTTTCTTAAATATGTAAAATAAAAAAGGGGGAAAAAGTTAAAATTGTTGTGCAAAGCCTCCATATTTTTCATATGATCATCAATTCAGGGGGAGTTTAGGAGATTCTTAGAATTTGAAATTATACAAGCAATAACTATTTTGCCATCATCAAAAAGGGGGAGATTGTTAAGAGAGTTGTTATTTGCATGTTTTACATTCTTGCAACTTGTATAATTTTGATTATTTCAAATATTATTATTTTATATATTAATATCTCCTAACACTTTTTGGAAGATTTGATTTTGCTCTTGTGTGAACTAACACTTTCAGGAAAATCAAACTGTAGACTACTAAGGACTTCAAATCAAATTCAGCATGAGATATTTTGTAAATTCAAGCTTGTACTTTTCTTTGAATTAAGTTTGAGAGGGAGTGATTGTAATTGAGTTAATAAACACACACACACACTTGAGGACACCTTTAAAATTTATACGGATCGTACGGGACGAACATAGTTCATACGAAATGATCAAGTTAGTTATCTTCTCGGAAGAGCAATGGAACGAACAGGAAGCGACAAAATTTTTTTATGTCCTGATCGTCCAGGACAAATTTTTATTCGTCCCAGGATGAAATATTCTCTGGAAAATTTTTGTTCAGGCAAAATTTATATTCGTGCCAGGATGAAATGCTCTCTGGAAAAAATTTCATCCAGAAGAAACTCCAATTCGTCTCAGGACGAAATGTCGTCTGAAAACTTCTCGTTCAAACAAAATCTATATTCGGGCCAAAATGAAATGTCCTCTGTAAAAATTTAGTTCGACGAATACATATTCATCCCAAGACGAAGCGAACTGACTCTTAAAAAAATTTGCAACTTCCTGCAGTTTTCGGAACTGACCTATGGTATAAACGATCGTACCGGACGAACCTGGTTCGTACGGGATGATTAATGTGTACGAAGTCAGTTCGTACTAATATACATTGGGTTCATTTTTAACTGAATTAAGTAACATCGTTCGGGATGATCCACGATCGTACAGGACAATCCACTGCTGACACACTTTAATTTTAGCAATTTTTGGACGATTTTTTGAGTCTTTCCTATGTAAAGTTCAATATAAACGGCCACTAATCTTTTTGCCTACTAATCTTCGTGCCAATTGAAAGGAGAGTCAAGGAGAGATTGTTTGAAGGAGAATTCTTACTACTGGAGCATGAAGGTTTCACTTGGTACTCAAAAGTTGGAGTCTCTACTTTTGGTTTTTGATTACTTCACTCTTTTCTCACTTCCTTCTAGATTTCTTGTGAAGAAGATCTGTCAAGTAGATCCAATTCTCTGCCGACACTTGGAGAGTGTGAACAGCTGAAGGGTTCTCTGCCCATACTAGGAGAGTGTGAACAGCCGAAGGGTTCTCTGCCCACACTAGAAGAGTGTGAAAGGATGAAGGGTTCTCTGACTACACTAGGAGAGTGTGAAAGGATGAACGGTTCTCTGCCAACACTATGAAGAGTGTAAAAGGATTACGGTTCTCTATCGCACCGGGTAGTGGTGGAAGAGAGTTTTGTAAAGGCATCTCCGCCTTACTGTGGGTGCAAAAGGAGAGTCATTAGTGGTATTAGTGCAATACTCGGAGGGTGTCTCCGGGGAGTGGATGTAGGTCGTGTATGACCGAACCACTATAAATCTCTTGTCTTTTATTTTTCCGCTGCTTTTATTTTTGTTTTACTATTTCTAACTTGTGGTTGAAAAATTTTTTCTATAAAATTCACTAAAGTTAAGTTCTCGGTTTTAAATTTTAAAAGAGGGTAAATTTTTTTAAATATCAATTCAACCCCCCTCCCCCCCTTCTTGGTTAGCCGCTGGGACATAAGCTTAGGTTTAACAACCTAATTTATAGTGAACAAGTTTTAACAAAGCTAATGTGTTAGAAGTGTTCCAACCTGAGAGCATACTGTATACAGTAGTCACTAATTATCCAAAGTAATGCTAACCTCCTTATGAAGGTTTATTTAGTGGAGATATCATATGTACTTACACTTTCTTCCTATAATAAATTTAAATAATAAATTAACGATTATAAGAATACATCGATCATGTATGACTACTCCTAAGTTCTGGAATGATAAGCATCAAAAACATGTAAGGAGTAGTCATATATAACTCTAGGGGAAGATTATAAGGGGTGAGCATCATAGGACGACATGAGTAAGGTCAAGTATATTGGCTAAATGGAGTAAAATAATATGTGCATAAACCTAATCTTACATTTTTTTTATTCTATGGCAAAGGTGGAATGTGTACAATCAAAGTGTTTACAAGCCTCTACTTCTGATGGATGTTTAATAACACTTTATTGTGAAATGTATTCATTACGTCATCTCATATATGCAGCGATTTCATGGATTTATATAACCATTGTAGCTAGTAATTATGGGTAAGCAAAGCATCCTATTGATATGTACTTCCTTCAACATTCTTTTCGTACCAAACTTTGGTTTAAATCTTGGTGCATTGCAATGATGGCATAAAATCTTTGATAAATCATCTTTCAAGTATAACATGCATCCATTGACCCAACAATCTATTTTTTTATATGTTAAACCAAATTTTGAAACCAACTTTTTTGTATGATATAAATATATAAGAATTATGTAAATTATCTATCAGGTTGGTTTCCTTAAGTAGAGAAATGAATTGATTAAAATATTCACTGGGATATTATATTCTATCTTGATGCTTAACATCTTCATAGTAATAGATAACTCTAAGTAAGTGATTCACTCCTTGCATATCGGTTATTGGGTAGTATGTAACAAATCATAAAAATTATGTGCCTCCTTATTTGGTAACTCTTTGGTATATTATTCAAATTGTGCTATTGTTGCACTATAAACTAAGTCCTCAAGATTTAATTGAATATTTTCTTCCTCAACTATATTAAAACTTGTAGACATGTCATAATGAGAATCAAAATGTGGCTTATACTCACTAAAAGAAGTCTAACGCCAATATGCAGGCATGAACCCTCTGCCATCTAGATCAATAATAACATCATCTAGTCTTAGGTGCACTTGATTTTTATATTTATAACATAGACATTGAAACTTTCTATATGAGATGAAGTTGTGCAGTTGTTTCACTATTTGAATGAAAAAGTTCACTCCATTAATGAACTCATATATTAATGTCTTTTGTTCTTGTGACAATCGATTATACGCCCAACCTCTTTAATTTTTAATATCCATAATATAGCCTATATATAACATGAAGAAATTAGATATTATTAGAAAATCTATTGAAGGGAAATAAATAGATTTCAATTTTATTCAAATGGTTTTATTTCACACAGTTACTCTGTCAATAAAAAATCTCATAGCCTCCTAGCGTCTTCTTCATTTAGGGGAAATACAAAGAGTCTTAGCATGACCGCCATGCCAAGAAAGGTGTGTATATGTCTTCAAGGGGGATGCATGTGTGAAAATGTAGTTTGCGCCAGAGATATTTCTAACTAATTTATCAATTTTTCTTGGCATATAAAATATAGTTTACATGATAAAAAAATCTAAGACAACTCTCTCAGCCTCTTTAATCATATCTTTCATAAGAGTTTCTTCAACATTTTAATTTGTTTACTCATTTCATCACTCATGAGTATTCTAATCTTTGAAAACACTTAACATAATGTTATGTTTCTCTTTTATTGACCTGATTTAGATCATAAATCATTACAAGTCTCACCACATCTTATAGAAACTTCCTAAAAGTTTGAGGGGAATTTTCTATCTCATATTGTAAGTCTCACCATATCTTACAAACATTAACTCCCTCTTAAGTCTCTCCACATCTTGTAAACATCAACTCCCTCTCAAGTCTCATCGCATTCAATTACATTATCCATCATATTTGAATTCTACTTATAATATACAAATCAAATCTCTCTCCAGACTCATCAAGATTAAGAATATCATCAACAAAATGCATACATCATGGTTCAATCTATTGCTAATGTCGATTGAGAAAATCCATAAAAAATTAAATCTTATGGTGGATTTTTGGCAAAAGAGCTGTGAACATCAGTGAGCGAGGCAGCAAAAGTCAGTAAACTCAACAACAAATGTTGGGAAATGAATCGGTCTAGGCAATGATGGCGTTCAACTGAGGCGACAGATGTGAGCAGAATAAACTGAAATGCGGAAGGAATAAAATGATAAGGAAAATGATGATGGGAGGGAAATAGGGCCTTCACTATCAGAATTTTTAGTTGATAATAGATCGTTAAGTTACTATTGAATAATTCGATGGAAAATGTTCATTTCCTTTAAGTATTCTGGTGTACTATTCATATGATAGTCCACCGGTAATGACCAATGGATATAACATTGGGATAAAATATTAATCTTATTACTTACTGTGAATGATGGCATAAAATCCATCGGTAAAAAATTGGTGGAATATACGCCAAAAAAGTTGTCGTTGTATTACTGGCAAACTATCCGTCAGTTCATTCGCCGCTATTATCGGCATATGTAAATCCTCCATAAACTTCGATGGTTATCAAAAGTTTTCCTGCAGTGTTATTTTTAAGGTGGTGCTAGAATACTATAGTCATTTATTTATTTTTTTATATTAAAAATTTAGGCAACTTTCATTTAATCTACTAAATTATTTATTCTAATTTTTACTTTATATACATATATTAATTTCAGGACATGGAAAGGAAAAGGATAAGTTTTGTAGTGATAGATGAGATAGATTTGTATTCATAGGAATGTCTTTTGTTAATTTTGTATATATTGTTTAAATTATGATGATATTATATGATGATGAATAGAGATATGTATGCCACTATTATTATAAATGGATCTTTTTTATTATATAGACATATGATATAAATTTGAAAGATGTTAATGATTTTATTTATTATATTTCAGTGATAATAATGTTTCTTCATTATCATATAAAAAAGAAATTTCTTTCAAACATATCTTGAATATTATTTGTTATGAAACCAATTTAACATGACCCATTTGTTGTAAATGTCATGCCACTTTTGGTTGTGATAATTATTATGGCCTCAATAAAACTATGATTGATAAATCACCAGTGGCATTAAAATCTCCTAAAGGAGGTAAAGATTTTGATAATAAAACTATGGTCTATTATAATTTTTCATCATCTAGCTATTAATGGATTTTAAAAAAATATATATCTTTATATATGTTTTATTGTAAAAATCCTTCTTATGATTGTTATTAAGTAGGAAATTTTAGACAAAATGGCTTAAAATATTCAAGAAGGTAAATAAAGTGGTGTCGTAGTGCCCCCAACATAATCTAGCTAGTGTAGCACCTAGAAGAGCAATGCAACACCCCCTTCTCTATTATTTTGCAAAATAATTCAGTGTCGCTATTAATGGATTTTTTTTAAAAATATCTTTGTATCTATTTTATTGTTAAAAATCCTTCTTATGATTGCTATTAAGTAGGAAATTTTAGACAAAATGGCTTAAAATATTCAAGAAGGTAAATAAAGTGGTGTCGTAGTGCCCCCAACATAATCTAGCTGGTGTAGCACCTAGAAGAGCAATGCAACACCCCCTTCTTTATTATTTTGCAAAATAATTTAGTGTTACAGCACCAATCAAGCTTCATAGTGCCAAGGATCCATCAGTGCCAAATCTCTCTAATACCACATTGCCAAAGTTGGGGTGGTTACAGGGTGAAATGACTTGTCAATTCATACCCAATGCTGTAACAAATAAAGTCAACAACATCGTGATGTTGCTTCACTTCTTCAGTATCACAACGTAAATTTTAGCAACGCTGGAGTGCTAGTGTCAATAAATTTGTTAAATATAAATACATTTTTTTTAATGTGAAAGGGCTAGCCATTAGTTTACTGTGAAAAAATATTTTGTAAGAGTTAGTGGAGAATGTATGAGGGGGAGTGCTTAAGATAAGAATATTTAGATAGCAAAAAACATTTGTATTCAGTTGTGAAAGCACTTATGGATGACATCTTATTAATTCTTCCTTTGTATTTGGTTTTGACTGTTTAAATGGAATTTGCATTATGTATTTTTCTAATCAATGGCTAGATAAATTACTTGTTCTAAATTTGTGATGTGTGATAAAACATGATTTATGTAAGTAGAATTTAGTCCTTGTAATATGAAATGTTATTTTAATATTCTTTCAAACTTCATTTAATTATTGCATGGGCAATACTCTAATTTAAAACCTAGTATAAATTATTTTCTTGATAGAGGAATAAGAGAAAAATAAGAGGATTGAAATGAAACACTACTATGCATAGATATAAGATGGCTAAGGTTTTGAACTCTAAGGAGATAGAAAAACTATAGTGAAGTGAAAAACTTTGCTTAAAACTTTTACAAGCTCGATAGAGATCTAAAAGTGACTTTTATTTGATTCACTACATACATTAGAGGAGTCAATCTTAAGTAAACATGCACTTTGTCACTTATAGGTTCAAAACATTTTCATTTATTGTTCTTTTCAATTTAAATTTTATTTTGCAAACTTCAGAGAACCTTTTCTCATTTGAGTTGGTACCTCCAGAGCAACTCAACAGCACGATGACCTATTTTGAAAGTACTATGCATAAATAGTTAATGGACATAAAAGCAATAATAACAGAAGAAATAAAGCATAATCTGGTTATAGCACCAATGTATAGCAAAGTTACCACCAAAATAGAGATGAACTCACTATCTCTTAAGCCACCAGTAGTTAAATAGATAAACCTACATAATAATCCTATTAATAACCCCATGCCAAAGCAGACAAAGAAAAAACCAAATGATCCTCCATCCTATAAGCCAGCCCCCACCAAAACAGCAAGCCACCAAGAGCAAAGTGGGAAATACTAATCACTAAATTCAAATAGCTAGTAAACAAACTAGCAATAGGCTCCAGGAAAAGAAAAGGCCAGGATATAGCAATAATGGGGAAAATAACCTCCCTTAACCTGCACCAACACAGTAGGAAGATAAAACCAAAGGGGAATCAAAAAGCCAAATTAAATAAACATGAAAAGCTTCCAGGCAATAGATAGCCCTCATGAAATAATCGGTTCCCAACAACACACTCCCATAAATACAATTGAAAGCAAATGAATAACCACCAACCATTTTGAAACAGCTAAGACCACTAGGCCTCACAGTACCAAGCAACACACACAAATAACTATGAAAGCAACCAAGCCATCCAGGGAACAAATGGCCCTCACAAAATAAATGGTTCCCAACAGCACACTCCCATAAATACAATTGAGAGAAAATGAATAGCCACCAACCATAGTGAAACAGCCAAGACCACAAGGCCACACAGAATCCAGCAGCACACTCCTAGAACAAAGAAAGCAAATGAAGAAAATGTAAGCCACCTCCAAACCTTTAGAAATAGCCAGAAACACATGACCATCCCAAAACAACAAAAAGAAAAGAACCTAGTAGCAAAATGCTTCAACAAATGCAGGGAAAAAGCACAAGCAACCTAGTAGAAATGCAAACTAACCAACCAACCGAGAAAACCCCAAAAAGAATCGCAGCAATCCAACAAAAAAATAGCAGCCTCAACCACCTTAAGGAATAACATAAGGAACACAATGCTTATCCAGATTCAAAAGTCCCCTAATAGGAAGAGGAAAATTAGAATAACAGAAATCCTTCATGGAATCCAATCCACAGCCCCACCTAGCCAAGGCTTTAGCACAAGCATTATCATTCACCTCAATAGCAAAAAAATAATAATAATAAGTATGCTCAAAACCTTTTGAATTTCCCTCCTCTTGTAAAACAAATCAGAAGAGTAAATCTTGTCATTTATCAAAATAAAGGACTGGAAGAAATAAGATGAGCAAACTTCCACCATAATATTAATGCAATCAAGTGAGAAACAAAACCTTAAACCATAGAGGATAACAAAAGTAGTAGTAGTATTAACATCACAATTGTAACTAGGACTAGCAAAACCAAGAATACAATTACCATTGGAGTCCCTGATGACTCCACCACAGTCAGCCATAGACTTAGTGCAAAAAGCATCCACATTTAACTTATAAAAATTATCAGGATGTTTCAACCAAAAGATACTTCTAGGGACCTTTTGATAGTTATCCACATCAAGATTAATCCCAAATTCAATAACAGCTATGTGATACTTATTAAAATTCTTAGCAGAGATTAACTTAGCAGAAAAAAAGGTCCCTAATTTTATCTTTAGCATTTGGAATAATCCTATGATGATTCATAACCACACCATTATAACAAGAATTATTCCTATCCAACCATAAAAACCAAAGGAAAAGAGAAGAGATAACATTCTTGATATGACATTTGGAACTAACAAACTAGCAATTCAGTAAAGCATAAATCGAAACCTTAACATTGAAGCAGTTTAAGTACAAAATATCCTTAAAATAAGTTCAGGCCTTAACAGGACAATGGCCAGAGACAAAGACATGATGCATATTGTCCATATAATAACAACATTGGCATTTAGAGGGAAGAATGAAACCATATTTAATCAAATTGTCATCCGTAGAGATGAAATTATGTAAAATCTGCCAAACAAAAATAGAAATTGTACAAGGAATACTTTTGTACCATATCATTTTGAAAATATTAGAAACCTCTTTAATAGCTCTAAAGAAATGCCATGCACCCTTTAAAGAAAATTTATCGTCTCTAGTTAAGGCACAAATCTGAACATTAAGACAGTTCATATTTAAAGGGATATGCAAAATTTGCTGAATGATAAAATTAGGTAACACATTAGAGAGTTTCTAAAATCCCAACCATTATCAGTGAAAAAATAATTAACCTTCACAAAAGTATTGGACGAAGTATTAATAATAGAATCAATGGATTGCCCTCCCAGCCAACGATCCTGCCAAAAGAAAATATTACCACCACCAAGACCCCAACAGATAGATGGCTCAACCGTCTATTTCACTTTACAAAGACACTGCCAAACTTTATAATTACCTTTACTAAAACAACACATGGTGGGATGATTCTCCCCATAAAAACTTAGCATTTATAAATTTAGCCCAAAGGCTCAAGTTAGCACGGAAATTATACCATAATTTAAAAGAAAAAGAAAAAGCCAAATCCTTCAATGACTTACACCTCAAAGCCCCTTCATCCAAAGTGCCACAACATTTATTCCAAGAAGAACTGTTGATTTTAGAACTACTACTAGCCCCTTTCCAAAATAATTTATTAATAATTTTCTCAATCCTGTTATATATAGCCTGAGTAGGAAGTAAAATTTGAAAGCTATAAACAGGGATAGAGCAAAGGACACTCTTAATAAGAGTTAATCTACCACTACAACTAAGAAAGTTGGAATCCCAAGATAATAGTTTGTTTTACACAAATGAAATTAAATAAAAAAGAAATGATTTCTTCCTACCCTTATAAAGAGGCACACCAAGGTACTTTAAAGGTAAACAAACACGACTGAAACCACTTAAATTCATAATAGCCACAATATGGTCCAAAGCAACTTTCTTTGTAGAAATAAAGCCACATTTATGATTATTAAAAGCCAGGCCACTCTCCAATTCAAATTGTTGAAAAAACCTCATCAATTTTTTAATCTTATTAAAGAGGCATTAGTAAAAATAATGAAATCATCCGCAAAGCATAAATGAGAAATATGGAAACCTCCTAAAGTTTTAAAATAAAGGCTAGGAGACTTTTCAAAGAGATCAACAAGACCTCTAAAAAGGTAGTCAGTCGCAATAATAAAAAGGGCCAGAGAAATGGGATCACTCTATCTCAGACCATGAGAAGCCTTAAAAAACCATTAGACTTATAATTAACAATAATAGAAAAATAAGGACTTTCAATACATCGCATCCAAATCATGACAAAATTCTTGTGCCAAAAGGATGTTATCAGCAATGGCATGGCCTTTGACAAAATCCATTTGAAAAGGAGAAATCAGTTTAGGCAAAAAAATAGATAAATGATTCATCAAAATTTTAGAGATCAATTTATAATAAAAGATACAAAGACTAATAGGCCTAAAATCATTCCAAGAAGTGTTAGAATTATTCTTAGGAATAAGCATAATAAAAGTAGCGGTAAAAAATTTAGGTATAGCATTACCATCAAAAAATCAATAACAACAAAAAAAAAAGATCATTACTAATTATATGCCAGGTTTTCTGGAAAAACTTGGAAGTGAAACCATCTGGCCGAGCCACCGATTCAAAATTCATACCAAAAATAATATCTTTAACTTCCTCCAACAAAGGGGACTTAAACAAGTAAATATTATCCTCATGAGAAATAAGAGACAAAATAATATTAGGATTATCAATAGTGGTAGGATTGAAATTTTTATTCAGATGATTATGAAAATGTTGAACAGCTAAGATAGCAATTATAGTACCATCTTCAGTAATAGAGCCATCAACCCGGTTAATTTTTTGAATGCAATTAATATTAAGTTTCCTCTTAACCAATGCATGAAAATATTTTGTATTGTTGTCACCTTCAACAAGAAGTTTAGCAATTGCTTTCTATTTCCAAAACATTCCCTCTTAAGCTTGTAATTTATGAAGCCCATTTTTAGCCTCTCTCAAAAGACAAAAGTTAGCATCATAAGGGAATAATTGGCATTGAGTCTCCTAGCAAATCAGTTTACCTTCCGCAATTAAAATGTTAGAAAAACGATTCTTAAACACATTATGATTCCACCAATTCAGAACAAACTTAAGCCTTTTTAGCTTGTACCATAGTCTACGCATACCAGAATTAACATTATCCGGATGTAAAGGGGCAAGCCAGTTTTCCTTTACCACATTCATAAAAGAATCATGAATTAACCACATGTTTTGAAACCTAAATTGAGAAGGCAAATCTCTCAATCTAGGCTTAATTATAATGAGAAGATGAGACTGATTCGAGAGGGTCCTGCTCAAATGTTCAATATTAGTATAATCAAAAGAATGCAACCAAAAGTCATTAAATAAAGCCTGATCTAATCTTTCCCATAAATGCCAATGAAGCCAATTAAAATTATCACTAGAGGAGCCAATATCAATAAGATTACAATCCATAATCATGTTATTAAAATCCTCCATAGATTGATAGATAGGGAGAAAGCCCCCTATACGCTCATACTGGTTAGCAATGGTATTAAAGTCTCCTCCAACAAGCTAAGGAAGTGTACAAATACTATGAAATTGAATTATTTGGTCCCATAAAATCTTTCTAGTATATCAAGAAGAAGCAGCGTAGACAAAGAAAGTACAACATTACAAATTAGAACTCTCAATATTATAATAACTTGATTAAAATCACCAATAACAAAATCTTTTCAAAAAACCCAAATTTTATTAGAAACATTAAATAAGACATATCTAAAACCCAAAAATTTAGCAGTACTAAGTAACTTATCAGATGGGATAAGAGGCTCAAGCAAAACAAGAAGAAAACATTATAGATACGACATAAGTTTTTAACTCTTAGTTTAGAAGAAGAGCATCCAATGCCCCTAACATTCCAAAGAATATCATTAAACTTGAAAACAATATTAATGAGAAGTAAGTGAATGGGTGTTTCAAGGAGTTTGTATAACAATAGCTTTAGGCTTCCTACCTCTCCTACCGAGACCCTTGGTAGAACTAGTATCATTATCATCTATAGCATAACATTTAGCCAAGATATCCATATCCTCATTATCAGTAAAAGCATCACTATTATAATTAATATTCAAAGGAAAATTACTATCATTAACCACACTTGAATGCCCCCTAGAAAGAAGCATTTCTCTTTCCTTTAGATCACATCACATATCATATAGGTTTTATTGTGAACATCAACATCACCTATCTTCTTCGCCTCTATTTGGGAGATAACCTGATTAGTAAAAATAACTTGCACAATATCATCCTCCACCGCAATATTATTAACCAACTCATCCTCCAAAAGAAGATCAATAAAAGAAGAAGCATTATTTAGATAAACCACAACATTTTGGCCAGTCACTTTATGAGAATCAATAGCTATAGAAGAGGTCGAGTTAAGATTAACTTCTTGTCCTTTAACCAGCTCCTCCACGGTAATAGGATATGGTTCCACCTGAACCGAAACAAAATTTAAGGAACCATTACTATGATCTAACCATCGAGAAGCATTAACCATATTAGCAACATGATTAGGAATAATAGAAACCAATTCAATTAAATTTAATTCATTATTATGGAATGAATTAGTAGTCTCCTTAGCCTTTCGTAGATGTGGGTGTAATTTATAACAAGCAGATAAACCATAGCCATGCATCTTACAATGAGAACATAAAATTGGTAAATTTTCAAATTCAACTTTTTGAAAATAGCCATTAAGTTCTGAACCAATCCTAACCTCAGTAGGATATTTCTTTGATATATCCAGTTCAATAAAAACACGAGCTACAAACAGCCTAGAAATTGACATTGTAGCCTGATCGGTTTGCAAAGGTTATCAAAAATAGAGACCAAACCAAATAAAATTTGAGAATTGAAGAAATGTAAATGGAGATTAGGAAACAAAATCCAAACTGAGGTTATGGGGGATTCTTCATGCAAATTAAAGTCTAGAGACCATTTAAGTAATCACATTTGAAAGCCCTATACATAATAGGACCTCCTAAAAAAAAACGGCTATAGTTCAAATCATTACTCAGTTGAATTGATATGTGCATGGTATCCAATAAACCAACCTGAAATGAGCTAGACAATTTTAGATTCAAGAAGAACTTTCAAATTATATCTAAATTTCACCGCTTAAGCATAACTTTCCCCATAAGAGTAAGTGCAAAAGGAGCACAAGTAAGGAAACCACGGAATCATCAGGCATCAAAGTTGGGCACACTTTGAAGGAAGAATGCAAAAAATGAAGTTTGGAGGAAGAAAATGAAGAACCAGCTAAAACTGCCCTAAAATAGAGGGATTTGCCATTCGGAAGTGAAGGAAGAGGGATAGATGATGACTGCATCGTCATCTCCCAAAAAATCACAAAACCCTAACACACCAGAGCAAAACACCTTGAGAAAAAGACGAGAAGACAAATAAAAAAGAAAGAGAATAATGAAAAACATGAAAAAAATCCAAAAAGTAAGAAGAAATAGCTAACAATCGAAAAAAATTATGATTGAAAGAGGAAGCCCTACATCGCCTCAGAGTCACCTAGAGTAGAGAAAATAGAGAGCCATTACTATGTTGAGCAGTTTGAGATTAAAGTACACATGAAGTCCCTGAAGAGTCATTAATGTACAAACATTTTGATGAAGATTATGCTTAATCAAGGAGATGGCCACCATTAAATTTCAATGGCCTTCAAATTGGGTGAATCCTAAGAAATGTGTTAGTGTATACGAGTTTGACACCTTCTACATTTTGACATCCCAAGTCAAAATTATATTGAAGAAGTTAAACAAATTTAGTCTATTTAGTGATCCAAATGTTCAAGGGGCAAAGACTTTAAATTCCATTAATTAATAGATTAACCCTTGCTTAAATAATTGCAATCTATGTTAAAGAAACCACCCATATTTCTAATGGAATAATAATAATAATAATAATATGGGAAACTAATTGAATTCCAATCAACCCAATCATATAGGATCATGCAACAATTTGGAAATCTTAGTCCCAATTATCCCCCAGGTTTCAATTCTAATAACCATTTTAAGGATAAGAACCCTCTTTGGAGGATTTAGTGTTACAAATGGGGACTCAATTATAAAGTCAAGATATTTTTATTTAGAATATAGAAAATCATATAGGGCAGCAAGCCAGATCAATAAATAGTAGACCCTAGGGTACCTTTTCTAGTACTATAAAAGTAAACCCTAAGAGAAGGGCAAGGAGTGTTGCGGATCTATTTTCATGGATAATGAATTTGATGATAGAAAAAACTCTTATTGAAAACACTCTTATTATGATTTTGATGATATGTTCTCTACGAATGTCTTATCTACTGACATTTCAGGTCCACACGATCAGACTGCAATTTGGAACCAGCTCAAGATTGGGTAGACTAGGTCTGAGTCAGTTTGTACCCTTTTTCTTTCTTGAGTCTATTGTATTTGGTTTGGCTCTTAATAATTTGTATCTTGGAAGACTTTCTGACTGTTCCCTAGAGTTTATCGTTTTTGGTAACATCGTGTGGGATGATATTTATATCGTCCTGGACGATCGGTTCAAAAGCAAAAATCCTGATTAGGGCATCCTCATTAAAGCAGTCATCATTATGCAAAAATATCATCCTAGAAAATTTTGTATCAGCCAGGACGATAGGCTCAAAACAGAAAGAATCTGCCGCCATATCTATTTAGGAATTACTTATTTTTGGACATCATCCAGGGGATCATCCATGACTATAAAATATCATCCAGGATGATCCTGGACATTTTTTCCTAAATTAATCTGGCATTTAAGTAAAGCATTTATGACTTTATCAGACGATGAAATCGTCCTGGACGATCGCAGGATCATCCGGGACGATACGCTAGATGATTGCACATCGGACAGCTCTTTTTCAGGGCGATGTTCAAGATGATATTCCATGATTTGTACTGATCATCCAGGATGATATATTATCATCCTGGATGATATGAACAAATTTCTTCTAATGGTCTCAAATCGTCCCGGCTGATTGGGCTTATTTTGCACTAATCGTACAGGACGATATTAGAATCATCCTCGATGATAAAGTCAGCAACTTGCATTAATGAGCTCGTTTTGAGATCTTCTATTTAAGCTATGATAAGGAACTTTGTAAGTGTCTTTGGTAGCCATTGTAGCTTCGTTCTTTTTGGGGGAACTTGAAGAGAGAGCTTTAAAGGGAGTGAGGAATGGGTGAAGTTTGAGAGGGAGAAGATACTGTGAGGGGGGACTCAAGGTAGTGTGGTGAGGGATTCCACACAGTTGTTTAGGCAGGCATGCACCTTAATACCGTCAAATTCAAGGCTTGTCTTGAGGGAAGTTCACCAAAGAAGAAGATCTCTTTGGTGTCAAAGGACCCGGCGACTCCGCCGCATCGAGGAAGGTGGAAGTGATTTTGTAAGGGCTTCTCTAGCTTGCTGTGGGGGGAAAAGGAGAGACACTTAGTTTAGTACAATACTTGGAGGGTGCCTCCCAGGAGTGGATGTAGGTCAAGTTTTGACCGAACCACTATAAATATGGTGTGTTCTTTCCTTTATTACTTCCACATTTAATTTTCACACTTTGGTTTTCATTGTGGTGAATCTTGGTTTTTGGTTTTAAGTTTGAGTTTTACTTAAAATACCAATTCACCTCTCTCTTTTAATTAGCCTTGGGCTGGTTCATAGAGCCTAACATCCCTAATGAACCTTTAAGTGGTATCAGAGCAGTATTCATAAAACATAGTTTTAAAAACCTTTTGAATTTCGATCCATGGCTAATGTTTTAAATTATAATATTGCGGAAGGTTATTCAATCACCAGACCACCTTTGTTTGAAATATTACATTTGATTTTTAGAAAATTTGCATGTATATTTTTTTGCAATCAATTGATTTTCGTATGTGGCATATGATTTTAACTGGTTATACATTACCATCATGTGTTATAAATGGAATTAAAACGGATATTCCTTTTAATCAATGGAATAGGGAAGAACAACTCAATGCTTAATTGAATGCAAAATCATTAAATTATTTTTTCTGTGCTTTAAATTCTGAACATTTTATATTAGTATCCACGTGCACTACTAATAAGGAAATTTGGGATAAACTACACACCATATACGAAGGCACTAGTGAAATCAAACAATCCAAGTTGAATATATTAATGCATGATTTTGAACTATTTTCCATGAAACCTTATGAGACGATCTTAGACATGTATACTAGGTCTATTCAAATTGTGACATCATTGCATGCTTTAGGAAAAGAATTTTCAAAATTTGAAAAAGTTAATAAAATTTTTCATTGTCTACTGAATAAGTTTGATGCTAAAATTGTTGCTATTTGTGAATCAAAAAATTTGTATAATTATTTTATTGATAAATTAATTGGCTCACTCATTGCCTACAAGCAAAGTTTTGGTCAAAGACTTTTGGATGCATGTGAAATGATTGTTCTAAAAGCTGAGGATGCCAAAAAAGATAGCTTAGTTGGTGACGAAAGTAATGACTTGATAGAAATTAAAAAAGCTCACCAAAGTATAAGCATCAACAAAAGTGGAAGAAAGGTAAAAATGGTAAGGATGTTAATATTTCTTCTGACGTTATTTGCTTTCAATGTAGGAAGCCTGGACATATGAAATATCAATGACCTAATTTGAGAATTCTTCCTGCAAACAAAAAAAGGTAAAGCAAAGAAAATTATAAACTGGGAAAATAATGAAAAGCAAAAAATCTCTTGGGCAAACCTGGTTTCTGAAGCATCGGACCAGGAGAAAGATAATGGTTAAAAGCCTTGTTTGTGTGTTTGTGTTGTGTTTTGTTTTTAGTTATTTTCTTTTTTTTTTTTGCTTGTTTTGTTTCGATTTTTATTTTGTGTTTTTGTCTTTGTTTATTCTTTGATTTTTTATCTTACTTCGTGAAATTTTTTCTCTGATCAACACACACATTCACTTTTCTAAAAATGAAAAATCTACTTCCTATTTTTCTTGAAATCTTTGGTAAGTTTTGATCGACTTCTCTAAAAATAGTCAAAGGAAGAAAACTCATATTTTTTACTCTCAATCTCTGTTTCCTAAAAGAGGTTATTTTACTTTTGATTTAAAATCTTTTTAATAATTTAAATTAGTCTTTGAAACTAAATTTTTTTATCTCTCTACATTTTATTTATTGCATAAGGATCTTCTGCAAGTTGTTGAATCTAACTCATAATCTTTTTCATCAAGAATTTGTTTTGTCAATAGGATGGGTTTACTTTTATTTTTAAGATTTCAGAAAAGTAGCATATTCAAAAAAAATTGGCCAATAATGCCAAAAATAAAAGATGTGCAAAGATGCCAAATTGAAAAATATACACAAAAGTGTATCAAAAATCAAAAGATGCGCAAAGAGTGCCATTCAAATTGACAAGAGGCATAAAATGAGCCCACAAAATTTAATGCTTACCATTCTTGTACTTCTTAAAAGCTTAAGAAAACCCTTGATACTTTCGATACTTGATTTTGAAAAACTTGATTCCTGATTCAACAATTCATACATTAATCTTCTATTATATATATTTTATGAAAGGAGTTTTGAAATATTAATGTTTCTTTTTCTAATTTATTCCTTGATTTAGATATTGAATTAAAAATTTTTTGATCCTTTTTAAAGAACTTGAGTTTGGATTATCAAATTTTGAATTTCTAACTTTTTCTGGGCTATGTGTTGTCAATACAAGTCTACTAAGTTTTTGATTAAAACCAAGAGATAACTTTCTCATTTTAAAAATATTTATTTTGTTCTCTAGATCAGGGATCATTTTTGTCTTTTAATCATTTTTCTTAAATGTTTGTGCCCTTTCTATTTTTGATAATGTCAAAGTGGGAGAACGTACAATTAAATTTATATGTTTTTCATACTGTTGAATTTGTATGTTTTTTTCTTTCAAAAAAAATTAAAAATAACAAAAAAAATTTTATCCCCTATTTTTAAAGTTTTATTTTAGTGAGGGGGAGATTAGGAGAAAATGTTTCTTGTTTGCAAATTCGAATCATAATGTTTGTCATCATCAAAAAGGGGGAAATTATTGCAGATCTATTTTCATGGATAATGATTTTGATGATAGTAAAAGCTCTTATTGAAAACACTCCTATTATGAATTTGATGATATGTTCTCTACGATTATCTTATCTACTAACATTTTAGGTCCACACGATCAGACTATAATTTGAAACCAGCTCAAGATTGGGTAGACTAGGTCTGAGTCAGTTTATACCCTTTTTCCTTTCTTGAGTCTATTGTATTTGGTGTGGCTCCGATGATTTGTATCTTGGAAGATTTTCTAACTGTTCCTTAGAGTTTACTATTTTTGGTAACATCGTCCGGGACGATCGGTTCAAAAGCAGAAACCCTGATTAGGGCATCCTCATTAAAGCAGCCGTCATTATGCAAAAACTTCATCCTAGACGATTTTGTATCGGCCAGGATAATAGGCTCAAAATAGAAAGAATCTGCCGTTAGATCTATTTAGAAATTACTTATTTTTGGACATCATCCAGGGGATCGTCCAGGACTATAAAATATCATCCAGGATGATCCAGGACAACTTTTCCTAAATTAATCTGGCATTTAAGGAAAGCAATTATGACTTGAATGGACAATCAAATCATCCTGGATGATCGCGGGATTATTGGGGATGATACGCTGGACGATTGGACATCGGACAGCTCTTTTTTAGGGCAATATTTAAGACAATATTCCATGATTTGTACTGATCATCCATGATGATATTATCATCATGGACGATATGAACAAATTTCTTCTAATCGTCTCAAATCGTCCCGGCTGATTGGGCTTATTTTGTACTTATCGTACAGGATGATATTAGAATCATTCTAAATGATAAAGTTGGCAACTTGTATTAATGAGCTCGTTTTGAGATCTTCTATTTAAGCTATGACAAGGCACTTTGTATGTGTCTTTGGCAGCCATTTTAGCTTCGGTCTTTTGGGGGGGGGTGGTGGACTTGAAGAGAGAGCTTGAAAGGGAGTGAGGAACGGGTGAAGTCTGAGAGGGAGAAGATCCTGTGAGGTGGGACTCAAGGGAGTGTGGTGGGTGATTCCACACGGTTGCTTCGGTAGGCTTACACCTTAATATTGTCGGATTCAAGGCTTGTCTTGAGGGAAGTTCACCAAAGAAGAAGATCTCTTTGGTGTCAAAGGACCCGGTGACTCCGCCGCACCGGGGAAGGTGTAAGTGATTTTGTAAGGGCTTCTCTGCCTTACTGTGGGGGCTAAAGGAGAGACACTTAGTTTAGTGTAATACTTGGAGGGTGCCTCCGAGGAGTGGACGTAGGTCAAGGTTTGACCGAACCACTATAAATCTAGTGTGTTCTTTTCTTTATTACTTCCGCATTTAATTTCCACACTTTGGTTTTCATTGTGGTGAATCTTGGTTTTTGGTTTTAAGTTTGAGTTTTGTTTAAAATACTGATTCACCTCTCTCTTTTAATTAGCCTTGAGCTAGTTCATAGGGCCTAACATCCGTAATGAACTTTTAAGGAGCAAAGTAAAGCCATCCAAGTAAGGTGTTAGACAAAACTAGGAGAAACTAGTAGACATGAAGATCAACCGTAGGAGGAATCTTTGGTAGAAGAACTATAGAGATTGACCAGCATAAGGAGTAACTTCATCCTATTAAGGAAGTAGATAAACCCATTAAGAAGGTTAAAGAAAGCCCCCAAAAATCTTTTTCCAAAAGTTGATCAAGCAGAATTGATGGGGTGGAGCTTTTGTAGATTATTTAGATTAATACTATTTGAGCTTTAGCTAAATGTGACATACAACTAAGTGGGTATTTAAAAAAAATGAATGATTTAGGAGTTATGATAAAAAATAAGATAAGATTGGTGGTCAAGGGGTATAATTAAATAGAAGGTATTAATTTTAAAGAGACTTTTGCCCCTGTAGAGAGACTTGAAGCAATTAGGGTTTTATTATCCTTTGCTTATTTTAAAAGTTTTAAATTATTTCAATTAGATGTCAAAAGTTACTTTTTGAATGGGGTGATACAAGAGGATATTTATGTTGAGCAACCTCCAGATTTTAAAAATTCAAAATTCCCTAGTCATGTGTTTAAATTGAAAATGATATTACATGGACTGAAACAGGCACCTGAGGCTTGGTATGAGAGGTTAAGAACTTTCCTATTAGAAAGATTTTTTATGAAAGGAAGTATGGACACCACTCTCTTTTGAAGAAAATAGAAGATGACATACTCATTATATAAATATATATTAATGACATCATATTTTCTTGGTTTTAGTATAAAGTAAAATGAGGACATAAATTTTTTTTAATCAATCAGAGTATATTAAGGACATCCTGAAGAAATATGAAATGGGTAATGCTAAACTAATGACTACACCTATAAGTTCCTCAGTTCCATGAGATAAGGACCCTAAGAAAAAATCTGTTGATCAAAATAAATTTAGAGGTATAATTGGATCATTGTTACATGACTATTAGCAGACCACATATAATGTTCAGTGTTTGTTTGTGTGCTAGTTTTCAATTTGATCTAAAAAAATCACATTTGACAGTAGAAAAAAGAATTATGAGATATCTTTTGTCAACTCAAAGTATAGGGATTTGGTATCCTAAGCATAGCTCTTCATTTTAAATTATTGGATATTCTGATTTAGAATTTGTAGGTTGTATGGTTGATCAGAAAATTACATCTGGGACTTATCAATTCATAGAAAACTCTTTAGTTTCTTGGTCCAATAGGAAATAAAATTCAGTATCCCTATCTACTACTAAAGCAAAATACATTGCCTTAGGTAGTTATGGGCGCAAGTTTATTGGTTGAAATAACAATTGATTGATTTAGGATTTTCAATTGGCATAATTCTGATTTATTGTGATAATACTAGTGTCATTTGTATTTCAAAGAATCCTATTAAACATTCTAGAACCAAGCATATTGACATAAGGCATCATTTTATTATAGATCATGTAGTTAAAGGAGAGATTGAATTAAATCATATTTCTACAGAAAATTAACTTACATTTATTATTATAAAACCACTAGCCTTATGCACTATTAGCATCTTAAGAACATGATTAGGTGTTATTGATCTTAATGCTTAAATTGAAAAATCTGTAAACTTGATGTGTTGTATGTATGAGTTTGTTTAGTTTGTATCTGTTTGTGTGATTTGGTTATTTTTATGTGTTTAGTTTGTATTATTTTTTTATTTATTGTGAAGCATGTCACCTTTTAAAACTGGTTGGTTTTGAGAAGTTTTTTTTATTATCATGCTTTGTTTTCTAAGTATTTTATTCATAATGTATGAAATTTCTTCATCCTGTATGAATTATATAGCATGTCCATGGTAGGTTTTGGAGTTAAGCACACTAAACTTAGTTTTTCTTACTCTTCATTATGTATGATGATGTCATCACACTATACAATTTGTATAGATTCGTCTGTACATGAGGGAATGATTTACCAGTTGGAATCAATTATTTATTACTGATCGTACATATGAAATCGTCTTTGGTCTGTATGATCCAGTTGTCAGTTTTTGTAGGGAACGAACCTAACCGCCTTTAAAATAATCTTTAATATTCTGATTATCCCGGACGAACACCTATTTTTCTATACAATCATGTGATCAAAAAGTTTGTATGAAAGAAAGCCTTAAAAAAAAGGTATTTTACGAAAAGCCATTTCATTTTTAGTTATTTTCGTTCGTACGTACAAAAATAATTTGGTCTCATATGATTTTAAAATTGTACGTTTTATTTAAATTTCATATTGTATGATTATAGTTTTTTTATAAATAGAAGGGTCTTTGAAATTGTTTTCATTCACCTTCTTATCCATTTCAAATGATTCTAGAGCCCTTATCTTAGAAATGGTTAGTTCTAGCAAGCGACCCAACTTTCTAAAGGTTCCTTATCTAGAAGCGGTGGGGATGACAACTTTCTTTCTAAGGTAAATGAGTGCTTTTTTTAGGTATGCTACTACTAAGATCGCCCATTCAAAACTTCTCATTCAGGGTGATCTTCACTTTTATGTTATGCACCTTTTTGCGTCAACCTAATTCTCCTTCATTCTCACTCTCATTTATGCCTATCACAAAGAAACCTTATAATACTTCTTGGAAAACATGAGATTCAATGAGGACCTTTCTAGGATTGGTTCTTATGTTCAAAAACGTTGAGTTGAGATCACCAAGGAAGACTTATGGAATTTCCTTCATTTGAGAACCTAAGGCACTCAAGCCCACACTTTGACTTCTATTGCTTATTTTGATTGTACTGAAATTAATAAAACTCTTAGAGGGGTATCCCAAGTGTGTCATTTGTCTAGGGTCTACACTTTGCACCAAAATGCTCAGGTCATCCAGCATGTTTTAAGAACCTTTATTATCCCTAAAGCTAGTGATTGGATAAATATGACTCCACTCTTGTCCACAGTCACTTATCTGATTATAACTAAAAAAACCCTTCGATGAAGCCCAATTCATCATGGACGACATTTATAATCTTTCTAAAATTTGGCTTCCTCATCATAAGAGGAAGAGAAACATGGCTTTAGAACATTTAGTAGCCTATATCCTATATAAGAAGTATATCCTTATCCATCTTGATCCTCCTACAGAAATTCCTGTCTATTTCACCGATATATCTTTTTTATTAGTATTTGGGAGAGATTAGAGTTCAAAGTGTGATGACTCTGAAGAAGAAGGGGGAGCTCCTGCTTCGACACCTATATAAGTACCCGACCAAAACTATTTTTAAGAAATGGTCTGGCAGTTTGATCATTTGGAGACTCATTTTGATCAATGCTTTGATCAAATTGAGACCCATTTAAATCAACTGGATGTGAGGCATCAGGAAGACATGTGTTGGATTCATATTCAATTTGACACAGTAAATACGAATGTAGCTATGATGAATAGATACTTTCAATGTTCAACCAGCCTCCTCCTCCAGATCAGGGCCCCTCCGATTTCTACACGTACTTCATTATTATTCTTTCTACTGAGCAAAGTTAGCACACATGGCTGCTAACTTTTACTACCTCTATCTACACATTTAAAGATAACATAATTGAATTTTTTGAAGAACTCAAAGTCTTCCATCTCCTTGAATCCATCAAGCAAAGCGTGTTGGAGAATCCTAATTACATTTGAATTGTCACTTTCAATGATTAATCCTTTGTATATGAACATCAATCTTTAATAACTTCTTTCAATGATTTGATAGCTAAGAGTTCCAATTGAGAAATGTCACAATGGATGCAAGATGTTCCAAAAGCCAATAAGAACCTTCCTTTGCAGTCACAAACCACTCCTCCAACTCAAGCTCTATAAGAAGAACCAAATGAAGAATCTACATTAATCTTTAACCAATCAGGTGGAGGTGGATGCCAAATATTAGCAGCCTGATAGACTGGTTAACATCCCATATGTCTGAGCTAATGTTAAAAGCCATTTTAGAAAGAGAATAAAAGCTGACAACATTTGCAGCAATTGCATTTGCACTATCTTCAACTCCTTCACGTATGAATTTGTTCCTAGCCTTCCAAGCAAGAAACACAACATTGCAAAACAAGTTCAGAAGCATATAATTATTTTGGGCAGTTGATTCCATCCAAGTGCAGCAATCTTCGAAACTGATGAACATGGGAATTCAAAATTCCCAATTGTTTAACAGTAAGAGCACTTCTTTCAATTTGTTACATTTGACAACTACATGTTCCATATCTTCAATATCGTTCCAGCACCTTGGGCAGATTTCATTACTTTGCAACCTTCTATGTGCTAAGAACTAACAAGTTGGAATTGCATTTTTAAAAAGCCTCCACCATAACACTTCTACCCGAGGATTCAAATTAGATCTTTTGAACCATTTCTTAAATATGGGTTCTTCTTGTTGTTGCTGCATAGATTCAAAAATCAATCCAGATAAAGTATTACCCAAATTCTGGAAAATTAGCTCCAGTTCATCATCATGTTGAACTGTTTTGATATTGATATGTAGGATTAGCTCCATCAGCTCATGCCCAAAAACCTTCAGCAACTCCTCAACATTCCAAGTTTTGTTTATAATAAACCTGTCCAACAATAATACCTCATCATCTTGAGGCATTACAAAAGTTGGCCACTTGTTGATACATTTATCCAAAATCCATTTGTCTCTATAAACATCAATAGATGGTCCATTTGGAATGTTCCATTTCATAAAAGGATTAAGTAGCTTTCCACCATCACATATGAGTTTCCATAAAGATGATAAACCTTTCTTATTGTCTTCAACTTTAACCTTGGTGCCATACTTAGGAGCAAGAACTTTGTGTAGGAGTGAGTCTTTATTTTGTAAAAAATTCCAAGCCAATCTAGCTCTTATAGCAGCAACTTTAGATGTAGAGGACAATAATCCACGCCCTCCCAATTTCAAAGGTTTGCACAAATCAAACCAACTAACATAATGAATACCCAATCTTCCATTTGACTTGTTCCATAAGAAGCTCCTACACAATTTATCAATTTCCTCAAGCACACTAATTGGAACAAGAGAGTGTGTGCTATGGAAAGTCGGATAAGATAGAATGACCGACTTAACCAAGGTTAATTTGCCAGGCAAGTAAACGAACTTACTACCGCAGATGTTGAGCATTCTTAGAGATTTTTCAATAATAAATTGAAAATCAGCAGCCACCAATCTTCTTAAAGCCATTTTTATACCAAGATAGGAAAATTCTTCAACTTCTTTGAACCCCATGATTCGAGTAATTGATTTCCTTCTTTTTTTTTTTAACAATCTTACCAAAAAGAATGGAAGATTTGTTAACATTAATACATTGCCCAGTCCATTTACTGAATTTGGTAAGGATGCCTTTAATCTTAATTGCCGCTTTCTTATTAGCTTCATAGAAAATCATCACATCACACCATCTGCATATAATAAGTGTTATATCGTTGGACCATTTGGACAAATGCTAATCCCAATTGAAGTTTAAGCAAATGTGTTAGAAAGAAGTTGGGAACAAAGAATGAAAAGAAGAGGTGGCAAGAGGCAACCTTCAGGGAAACCACTCTTGGCTTCTATCCATTATGATAAATTACCATTAATAATCAATGAAAATCTTGGTTCTTCAACACACTCCAAAATGAGCTTTGAGAATTTATAAGGGAATTCAAAATAGTTCAAAACATTTATAAGAGTAAACCAACTCATTGAATCATATGCTTGCTCTATATCAATTTTAAATGAAACAAGCCCTTTGGAAGATTTAGAATATGTGAATTTATGGAACAATTCTTGAGCAACCAGCACATGGTCCGAGAGAGATCTACCCTTGACAAAAGCCACCTGCTCTACCGAGATCAGCTTCAGAATAACAGATATTAATTAGTTCAAAATCACTTTTGCATCCACCTTGTATACTGAATTACGCAAGCTAATAGGCCTAAAATTCGATGGGATCAAAGGATTGGTTACTTTAGGAATGAGAACTATTAAGGTGTCTTTCCAAGATTTATCCATCTCACCAAGACAAAGGAATTGATTTATAGAATTCCAAAAATCAATTTTAATGATATTCTAAAACGCTTTGATAAATGAATATGATATGCCATCAAAACCGAGGGAAATGTTATCTCCAGTTTGATTTAAAACTAGCTGAATCTCATCCATTGAGAACTCCCTTACTAGCATGTTTCTATCATCATCATTCAAAGTATTCCTTAGCATAGGCCATCAATTCAAGACACAACTCCTCTGTCTCCACTTTTGGATGAAGAACTGAAGAAGGACATCTTTTATTTGATCAAGCTCCTCCATCAAATTGCCATTTTCATCCTTTATTTTAAAAATGTTGTTTGAGTTCCTCCTTGCACTAGCAAAAGAGTGAAAAAATTTTGATTTTTTATCACCCTCAACCATCCATTTGACCTTTGCTCTTTGCTTCCACCATGCATTTAACTGAGCTATAGTTGAGTTGAGTTCATTCACCTTAGCTTTCAAAATCTAGCATTCTTCATCAGTTAGAAATCTAGTATCTGATTCCTTAGTTTGCAATTTCAAAACATCTTCCATCAAGTTCTCTTTCAATAGATTCAAATGTTTTAACTTAACCTTACTCCAAAAGAATAGAGATTTTAAAGCTCTTTTAAACTTTGAATTCAATATTTGAGAATAATTACCCAAATAAGATTTGTCCCATTCCTTCTTAACCATAGATGAAGAAGTCGGGTAAGATGCCCATACATCCTCAAATTTAATGATCCTCTTAGTAGAAGGATTAAAGTCAAGGAAATTAAGAATAACTAGACAATGATCGGAAGCTATTCTAGCCAGGTGTCTAACAACCAAATGATTTGATGAATTTAAAGCCATTGAGTTATGGAAGCACCTGTCCAATCTTTCCAGAATATGAGCCCCTCTAGTTTTGTTGTTGCACCAAGTAAACCATGGGCCAATAAATCCAACCTCATGGTAATCATTATTAGTAAAAAAAGCCTTCATTTCTTTAGGCCCTTGAGAAAACTGAAACCTTTTTCCTCCTCTCTTGTCCTCCTTGGAAGTGAGGCAATTGAAATCTCCACCCACCACCATAGGATACTCTCCTGAAGATTGCAATTCCAACATCTTCCAATGTTCTCTCCTTTTATACATGTCTTTGTTTCCATACACATAAGCAATCCGCCATTTACCTTTACTAATAATTGGTAGATCTCCAATAATACATTGGGAAGAATAATCAAAAATTGAAAAATCAACCAAATGAGAATTCCATAAAATAATAATACCTTATGATAACCCATCTAAAGGCACCATAAAATAATCCCAACCATCTCCAATCAGCAATTTAATTTCTTGTATATCAAAAGATGACAATTTAGTCTCTACCAAACCCAAAAAGAAAACACTATGTAATTTAACAAACTCTTTAAGGTATAGAGAAGCACCTTTCTTCCTTGCTCCTCTACAATTCTAGAATGCTTTATAAAACAATAATGTAAGAGAGGGGAAGTCCTTATTGTACCTTTCATTTCCAACTCCAAACTTCTATTTCTCTGGTTAGAATTAATTGGCCCAACATCTTTCAATTGTTTTAATTTTTTTCTTTTTAACATGATTGGATCCAGCATCTTTACTTCTCATGCCAGTATCTACATTCTGAATCGAGATATCAGACTTTCCCTTGTCAGGAGGTTCTTCAACAATCAACAAATCATCCACATTATTCTTAATGATTTCTCCTTCTTCAACTGTATCACTGAGAGCATTAAATTTGTTTTCATTTACTGGAATGTTGACACTTTCCTTCATAACAGGTACAATTTCCTGAGAAGAGATTTTACTCACGGCCTGAGAGGAGAATTGGTAGTTCATTTAGGGGAAGCTAAGTAGATTTTTTTTCTTTAAATATTAACTCAAACAATAATTATTTTTTCATCATCAAAAAGGGGGAGATTGTTGCAAGTTAGTTTTCATAATTATATTCTCATATCATATGTATTTTTTATTATTTCAAATATTATTGTTTGATTACTGTTTCTCCTAATATATATTGGATATATTATTTTTGTTATTTATGTATACTAATATTTTAGGAAAATTATACTCCATACTGTTGAAGACTTCAAGACATATTAGATTAGAATTTATTGTAATTGGAGTATGTACTTTTTTATACTTTTATTGAGTCTAAGAGAGTGTGATTGTAATTGGATAACCATACACACACACACGCGCTGGGGGAGTGTAAAAATTTGTAATTTTTTAAACTAATCATATTGTACGATTTGTAATCATACATGACGATTTGTTCAGATTGTTCCTTTAGAAGCAGTTAATCAAACCATGTCCAAGAAATTTTTCTAAGCCATGTTTGTATTGTACGAAGTTACCTTCATACATACAACATATATAGTACTAAATAGATACATACAAGTTTGTCTCGACAAACATCCATTTTTTTGAACTATTCGTACTGTACGATCAAAGGATTATACAGACCACATCTATAGTACAAAATGGATGTGCATCTTTTCATCCAAATGAACATGTAGATTTTTTGAACTATTCGTACTGTACGATCGTATGATCATATAGAAGATGTCTAGAGTATAAAATGGATGTGTACCTTTTCATCCCGACGAACATGTAGATTTTTTGAACTATTTATATTATATGATTATAGGATCGTATAGATGACGTACAAAGTATGAAATAAATATGTACCTTTTCATCCCGACGAACATGTAGATTTTGTGAATTATTCATACTATAAAATCATAGGATCATACAGATGACTTCCAGAGTATGAAATAGTTAAGGCTATTTTCGTACCAAACAAAACAAGGTTTGATTAAAACTAATTGTACTGGATGATATATGGTTCGTATTGTATGATATATATGTATGAAAATATTTCATATAGGATCGTACGAGCAAACTTTGAACTATTTTTATGTATGATCATCGATCGTACTGTATGATAATGGATGATCAAACTTGCAATTTAAGTTTTTAGGATGGGATTTTATGTTTTTTTATATGTAAGGTCCATAAAAAATGAATGGGACGAATGCTTCTTTGTATTTTGTTTGAGAGAAAGTGAAAGAGAGTTTATAGAGAATGTTTGAGAGTGTGGAGAGAGTTCTTTTAAGTGGAAATAGTGAAGGGTTCATAAGGTTGCCCAAAGGTGAGGATCTCTTTATGAGGCTTATCAATTCTCTTCCTTACGTCTTTAGAGTTGCTCGTGAGAAGATCTTTAGAGAAGATCTGGTTCTCTGTCGACACCAAGAGGGTGTGAAAGGACGACGGTACTCTGCCAATACTTGGGATGTGTGAAAGGATGATGATACTTTGTCGACACTTGGAAGGTGTGGAAGGTCAACCGTACTCTCCCGCCCTAGGAATTGGTGGAAGAGAGGGTAATTATAAAGGCTTCTCCGCCTTGTTTTGAAAGTAAAAGAAGAGTGACTTTGGTAATAGTATAATACCTGAAGAGACTGTTCAGGGAGTGAACGTAGGTCTAGTTAGATCGAACCAGTATAAATTTATCTGTTCTTTTTATTTTTCATCATTTTTATTTTTTACAATTTTAGATTTGTGGTTGAAATGTTTTTATTTCATTAAAACTGTTATTGTGTTCAAATTATAAAAATGTTTTCTTTACGTTCGGTTTTTGTTCAATTAGATATTACATAGCATGAATATTACGTCATATTAGCATGTAATTCCTTCTAAATGCTAGGTAATATATATCTAATTCTTCAAATGTGTTCAAATTATAATAATGCGTGAATATTACATAGCATTTCTTATATGTGATTTTGTGGCCATAATTATATATATTTAATATAAAGGTTTATTGATAGGTTTGATGGAGAAGTATAAAGAAAAAAATGAGGATCTACATATGATATCTATTGATTTAGAGAAAGTATATGATAAAGTTTCAAGAGATGTGCTCTGGAGAGTTCTAAAAATTAAAAGATTTAATAATGCTTATCTTCATATAATTAAAGGTATGTATGTAAGAGCTATTACATGGGTTCAAACATAAGGTAGATTGACCTATTATTTTCTTATTTCAATTGGATTATATCAAGGATAAGCTTTAAGATCGTACCTTTTTCTTTAGACATGAATGTTCTAACTAGACATTTGCAGGAGGATGTAACTTAGTGTATGATTTTGTTGATGATATTCTTCTTGTTGATAAGACACAAGAAGGAGTTAACTTGAATTATGGAGGGCAACCTTAGAGTCTAAAGTTTTTCATTTGAGTATATCTTAAACTAAATACATATAGCATAATTTGGATTTTGATAGATATAATGGGGGAATTGTGACTTTAGAAATTAAGTAATTAATAAGAGTACATGTTTTAGATATATTGGGTCTATTATTCACATTGATGGTAAAATAAATGGTAATATTAGTAATGGAATTGAAGTTGGATGGTTTAAGTGGAGGAATGCATCAGGCATGTTGTTGATAGAAAAGTACCCTTCAAACTTATGAAAAATTTCTATAAGATTTTTTTTATAGAATATTTATTAAATAAAAAAGGGAGTGGTACAAAGACATAGGATCTTCAGCCCGGGATACAAAAAGTAAAGACCCAAAACATCCAAACAAAGAAAAAAATATAATAAAAAAGGTAACGAAAGGCTACTCGGGAATTGAGGTCCCTAACACCAGCCAAGAAGCCAAGAACGGACCATCCGTAGGTGATAGTATATAATCTTAATCCAAAACTAATGTCACGGTACCCCAGTTGCCAGCCAGCTCAGCCACATAGGGGAAGCAAGGGCCTCCTCATCATCGTCTACTAAAACTTTAAAAACCATTGGTGAAAACGCACGAGCCAAATCACCAACCCTATTTATTTTTGCCTTTCATTTTATTCTTATTACCATGCGCACTGGAAACACCACGTATAATAGTATAATCCTGCTTGACATCATAATAATCAGTTTCATCCTTAGTGGAAGGGGAAGAAATTTCATCCTCTAAAATCAACTAATCATTATAAATCAAAACATAATTTTTTGCAGAGATAGCCACATGCTTTTTCAATTCACTATTAGATATAACCAAAACAGGGATATTAAAAAAATTAGCATTGCCCACTACCTGCTTCTCCAACACTAACTTAACCGAAGAGGAACTAGCATCCTGAATCACAGGACCCATAGGGGAAGGGAAAGCACCACCAAGAGACTTCTGTATATGAGAATAAGAAGAACCAGACATCTCAACAATCTCAGCAGTCATCTCAGCCATAGCCAAACAGTACAGGGCAGACAAAAAATTCACACAATATAAAATAGGATTCAAATTAACCTCACAATTCAAAGCATCAACATCATTAACATATAGCCTAGGGGCCTGGGCTATAGAGGCAACCCCTACCACTGATTCCACTAGGGCTAAATTAGGAGTCAAACCATATGGGATAGACAGAGTACCCATACCAGACACATCAGGTATAAAATTAACATCACAATACAAAGCACCACCTTCACTAAAATAAAACTGAGAGACGTGGGCAATGGGCAGGACCCTAGCCACAATAGAATTTGCCTGAGTTAAAGGAGCATTAATCACAGGTAAAACACCCGCTGAAACCTCCACATTCCCCACAAAATTTTCTATAGGGCCACATTCAACAACAATCGCCTCATTCAAACAATTCTCCATAGAAAGTAAATGTACAATAGGGGAGGGGGAGGAGAATTAATCAAAGTAGGATTTACAATCGGTAACGTAACATTAGACAAATCAGGACCCTTAGGACTGAAAATCATAAGAGCAGAAGCCCCTAAATCATCCACAACTTTTTCGGAAACCTGCCCAGCAATGATAGAACCAGGGATAACAACAACAGTAGACAATTTAGTCAAAGGGGGAGGACGGCAATTCCCAACTAAATGTCCAATGCATTTGCATGAGACACAAAAAGGGGGGTGGGGATCATCAAAGGCAACATCCTGCACATACACTAAACTTTCAGAACCTAACCAAACCTAGTTTGGATAGAATTTAGTAATATCAAGCTCCACAAGAACTTGATCCAAGGAAGGCCGGGAACCCACAGAGGTAGTCGCATCAATTTTCAAGGCTTTTACCAAAAATTGTTCCCAAAGTATGAAGAATATGAGGGTTATAGAGATGTGAACGCAAATGCGGAAAAGAAACCCAAACTATAATAACAGGCGACTCAAACCAACATCCAAGCTAGGCTACAATTTTGTGAGCTTCATGTAGCAGTTGAAAATAAGGTAGGAACGGTGACAAAAAACCCTAAAGCAGTCCAAATCATTTGCAAGCTTAATCAAAATGTGCGAAAGATCAAGCAAAGTGACGAAAAATTCACCATTTAATTTTAGGTTAAAGAAGATATTGTGGATTGAGTCAAGAGAGGGTCTCTTAGTAGGAAAAAACCAACAAAAAAAATTGAAAAGGGATGGCCAGTTCATTGATTTCCTGGTCAGAAATCCACAGGGAAGGTAAACCACGAAACGTAGTGGTCCGCAGCTACAAAAAAGACGAGACAGAGTTCGAATCAGCAAGCTCTTCCAAAAAGGAGTGCGGGTGAGATGAGCCCCCTAAAAAATCAGGGTCACTCAGATGAGTCGGCACCATTCCGGCGAATGCGGGAGAAGGATACCAAAAATAAAACGAGAAAACTCCAAGCCCGAAAAAACACAAGACAAGGCCAAGAGAACTTCCACGAAAATCACCAAGGACACCTGCACTAGGAGGGGCGATGCCCCAGCGGGGCGGGGAGAACCCCGGCAAAGCTCCAGAGACCGAACCCTAACAGAGGAAAAAACATGCCTAGTTGATAATGATGAAAATTTTCTATAAGATAGTGGTGAGACCTGAAATAATTTAGGGCGTAGAATCTTGGACATTAAAAGAGAAGTATAAAATTAAGTGAAGTGTTGTCGAGATGAGGATGCTAAGGTGGATGAGTGGCTTCACTCTTAGAGGTAGAATGTTAAATGTGTACATATGAAAAGGTTGGGGTAGCTCCAATGGAATATAAGATTAGAGATAGTACTCTTACATGGTTTGGACACATACAATGTCAGCCTTCCGATGAACCAATTAGGAGAGTAGATATTTTGGATTTGGCCTATTTTAAAAAGATAGAGGTAGACCTATAAAATCATGATTAGAAAATATTAGAAATAACTTTTTTGTTATATTTAAATGAGAATTTGACTCTTAAAAAAAATATAATGAAAATAAAAGGTTCATGTAGTTGATCCAACATAGTGAGATAAAAGCATGATGTATTTGTGGTTATTGTTGTAATTTAATAGTTTAGTTTGAATGTCTCTTATATGAAAAGAGTTTTTCAAAATTTTATTGCTTCTAATAAATTTTGGATATTTTGGAAAAGTACATCTCACTCTATGCAATGTATAATAAAATAAGAAATTAAAATGAAGTAAATTCTCTACATGCACTAGGTTACAAATAGGATGTAAGGATCTACATCCAAGGAATAAAAGAAGCATTAATTCAAATCATTCAGAAAAAATTCCAGCAATACTAAATGTAAAGTTAACAAAAACGTTTCCCACAAATTTGAGATGTGCAAAAATTTGAAGAATTAGATATTTTTTATTTATTAGCATTGATTGATAAAATTTTTAGTATAAATTTGACCATTTAGGAGTTAGTGCACATTTAAACTTTCATGAGCTCGAAGAGCGCTATTCTCGAAAGAAGAACTCCTTAATTGCAAATTATGGTTGTTAAAAATGAATTTAATCAGGTGATTAATTTTGCCAGATCGTGATCTATCCTCAAATAAATCCAATCAATCAAGAAATTGAAATTGTAAGAAATCAAAATCAACTCACTAAAACTGACAATTGAATTGCTCAAGCCTTAAAATAGTTGAAATAATTTTAATGTCAGGTCGTACTCTTAAAAAAATTATTTGATATTGTGAGTATGAGAGGTCGGATGATCTTATTTAGCACTTATGAGCCATAGCCACTACAAAATATTCGAGAAGATCTATCTGATTTTCTTTTTAATAAATAGATCTCAGTATTTTTAAGAACCTGACCGTTTCGAGATCTCATATCTCTTTCCGACCGTTCTCGCCAAATTCAAAATCCTAGACCAGTCCAACGGTCCGTTTCTCTTTCGGATAGACGGCTCAGATCCTCTTTAACGATCCTTCTCTTTCCATTTTTCTCTGCTCAGAACTCTCTGTGAGCTTTTCCTGCTAGTACCCGCAAGCAAACCTAAGTCGTTTCAAGAAACTCGCTTGGACGCAAAAAGAAAAAAAAATCCCTTTTTTTACCCGAGTAATAAAACCCGGATCTGTACTTAGAAATTGATTTCTGATCCTTCTTCGTTTTGTCTACTTCCATTCTCAATCTCATAGAAACCATTCTTCCAGTAAGAGATCGGACCTAGGTCGTTAAAGATTTAGCATATCAATGCGGGATCGTTCCCATTACCCGCCATTGCTTTAACATACCTTTCAGTGGTTTGTCGCCAAAATGCCAGTTTCTACTCGATCGCAACTCTCCGGCGTGAGGCCCGGCCAACAATGTCAATCGCCCGGTCGCCGCAATTCTTTTCTTCGAAATCCCCACCAAGGCCTCAAGGAGAAAATGAAAGCCCTTACCCTTCTATACGAGCAGCACAGGCAGCCATTAGCTCCAAGCCATCACCCAAGCATCGAGCTCCTCGATTCAAATCGCAAGAAATCCGGAGAAGACCAAAAGAAAGAACAAGAAGAGGAAAGGAAAAACAGAGATGCAACAACCGTAATTCCGAGGAAAAAGACCATTTTGTTCTCAAAAATTGAAGCTAAGGAGAACAAAGAGCCGAAGATCCTCGACAGGTTTGCAGGCTACTCCATGCCAAGGAAGGTGGCAACAGCCACCAGAGCTGCGTCGAGAAGGACTTCGACGGGTTCGGTGTTGGATGGTAGAGGCTTGATGGGAATCAAGAAGATCAGAGAAGAGTTAGAGACCACCGGAGATATGGGGAGTCAGATAATGGTGTTTGTCCGGCTAAGGCCAATGGGGAAAAAAGAGGACGAGACCGGATCAAGGACCTGTGTTAGGATTGTCAATAAAAGAGATGTGTATCTAACTGAGTTTGCTTCGGAGACCGACTACCTTAGGCTCAAAAGAGTTCGAGGCCGCCATTTCTGCTTTGATGCCTCATTCCCGGAGTCTACTTCGCAACAAGAAGTCTACTCAACCACGTAAGCTCTTTCTGTTTGGTTGCAATATCTCCCTTTTTTTAATAAAATTTTGTTTTAACTTCATTTGTCGGTATCCGTATCATTTTTCATGCAACTGAGTAATCATGAGAAAAACTGGTTGGTTGCTGTTATGGGGTTCTTATGGAGAGACGCACACTTTTAATCGTTATTCATTGGATTTGATGAAACTCCTGCCTTTCTTTCAAGTCTTACTCTAATTTGCTTTATTTTGCTTTTCGACTTGAACTTAATTTCTTTCAAGTAGATTTGATCCTATGATGGCGATCTTATTAGTAGAATGAAATGTTTATCCTTAACAACTATTTTCAGCTTTCTGAATTCTTCTACCTTTTCTGATTAGTACCCACAAGTTAAAAACATTTTTTACATGTAATTTTTAATTTCTTATGTTATATAGCAAGCTTATCCGCAAACATCAGTTTTTTAATGACAGTTAACATTAAGGCATTTTAAAGATGTTTTTAAGTTGATGTATATGGATCTTTTCCTTTCTCTATACAAAGTTGTGCGTTTGGTATTGTATAAATCACCGGTATCCTTCAGTTAATCCTCTGTTGTATCCCTGGCGGTCCTTGAATCCAACTTAAACAACCTGCTAACATATGATTTTCTTTCATCTTCTCATGTATAATGTTAGTGTGTGAATCAAACAGAGGACCAATTTTGACTAACATATAAATGAAAAAATATATTGATGTAAAATTCTGCGGTGCTTGTATGCAGAACCGCAGAGATTGTGGAAGGTGTTCTTCGAGGAAGGAATGGCTCAGTATTTTGCTATGGGGCAACTGGTGCGGGGAAGACATACACAATGCTTGGTACAATAGAGAATCCCGGTGTCATGGTGTTGGCCATAAAGGACCTCTTCTCAAAAATTAGACAGAGAAGCTTTGATGGAAAACACTCAGTGCTCCTCTCCTATCTTGAGGTCTATAATGAGACTGTTAGAGACCTTCTGTCACCTGGGCGACCCCTTGTTCTCCGAGAAGATAAACAGGTTAGTAAAATATTCAAATGAGTGATACAGAATAGATATGTGTTCTTTCACTGTTTAATTCCTTTCTTCCCACTTCCTTACTGCTAGCTTAGAGTTGTGATCATCTTCAATGCTTAATGTTTATCTATTTCTATTTTACCGTAAATCAATTTAGGCAATGAATTTTTTTCTTTTTGTTTTTAGTCTAGTTTCTTCAGTAGTGCATTAGTTTTTTTATAATTTTATGAGTGCTTTTTTCTTGGTAAAGTCCATTTTTGTATAATGATAAAGCAAGTTATACTTTCATCTTTGATGATGAAAGAGATACATAAAGGATCGCCTCAAAGAGCTTGGTTGCATGCTTTGAAGCCATCCTTTTCTGCATGATAAGACAAATCCATTTTTATGTAGATAGCCTTGCCTTTGCTCCCATTGTAATGACCTCGTATTTCTTTTCAATTGTTCTGAATTATAAATTGAAATTTCAACAATAGTTTCTCGTTATTTTGAAAAGCATATTTTGTATTAAGGTATAATGATTCACTTAAGAATATAGCTCTTAATCATTGGTAAGTGTTGCATTTTCTTTTTATTTGGTGTACCTTCTTGAAATACGAACAACTATTTGTGGTACTTGTTTTAGTATATAGACTAAATATCACAAAAAATTTTCATATCGCTTTCTTTTATGGAAGGTACTTTGGTTGTTGAAGTTAGAAATATGAAAACAACAAATCTTTTTGGAGAATCATTTGGTTAGACATATTCAAAAATCAACATTGATTTCAATCTACAAAAGTCCCCTCACTCCTTCATCCTGACATGAAATATATGAAATTTATCATTTCCTAAAATATATTTTTATCTACATGCCACTAAATGAGCCCAAGGATCAACTTTTGATTAGCAAAAGTTTACATCCTAATAATAATATCATGATTGATTGTGGATAATTAAAGCATGCATTGAAGTCACTAGAAAATGAGACACGAGAAAATTATATGGTTTTGTTAAATTCACCTACCCCTACCCTCGCATAGAAATATTAATATTTTACCATTCCAAAAAGGAATTACATGCTACAAATGTTAGCACACCCAAAATATTTTTTTCTCTCAATTTTTCTCATTAGTACCCTCTCTGTCACATGCACATACTCTAGTGGCCTTTCATTCAGAATAATTTTTCATTATAACTTTAAAATAATATTTCTCCTTATTATGAAACTTTTCAGTTTTACTTTCTAGTATGCTTTCTCATATTTCTTCATAACTGAGGTTTGTTTGAACTTCAATACTTTTTTAATTCATTCTAAATGATGTGTGATGAATCATTAATGTATCTTCTAAGAATTGATATATGAAATACATTAAGAACATTTGTGAATCATAAAGGTAGTACTAATGTGCTAATATATATGCTATAGAGCCAATGTTTTCTAAAACCTCAATAAACTAATTTACCTAGGCTTCCGCATTCAATTTTTTAGATCCTTCAAATATAGTCATCCCTTTTCTCGGACAAATCTTTAAAAATCCATGGTCTCAAACTTGAAATTTTACAATTCTATGTATTTGGTCATAATATTTTTTTTTTCTAATGAATATTAGTAGCATAGATGTAGTCACATATTAATTGGACTTTTTGAGCTACCTAATCCGCCAATTATGGGCTAAACATAGCTCTTTCTCCAACTTCAAACTAACACAATGGTGATTTATATTTCCTTCCATTTAAAACTTCATATAGAGTCATCTTAATTTTTGCTTGATGACTATGATTATATGCAACATATATTAGAGATAAATAACTCCCACCAAAGTCAAATATGCACATTCTCAATAAATCCTCCATTATTTTGTTAGTACATTCCAATTGCCCATTTATTTGTGGATGAAATATTGTACTAAAATATATTCAAATTCCTAATGCTTGTTGCACCTCTCTAGATATTTGATGCAAACTTCAAATCCATATTTGATATAACTATCCTAAGAATTCTATGTAATCAAACAATTTGATCTATATATATCATTTAATTTTTCAACTATATTCTTAATTTTGATTGATAGAAAATGAACTGACTTAGTCAAACAACCCATACCCCCCTCATAATCTTGTGTCCTTGTTGGGATCTTGGTATGCTATTATGAAGTACATTCATATTTATTTGCACTTTTACTAAGAAATATGTAATTGTTATAAATATTCATCAAGTCTCTAATGTTAAGCTTTTACACTTTGATAAATCATATATTTTGAGAGATATTCTACACTTTGATAAATCATACAGCAAATCATCAAAAGAATTGTTTTAGTTCTTGTTATAACTTTGCATTACCCCAATGAATAATCTATTTGAAACCATGTGCTTCTTGCAATAATTTCTATCAAATTTCTTCATTGTTTGGGACATGTAACCGTCCTGTAAATTTTTCAATTCCCTGTTTTTCTAAATGAAAATTAGAATTTCTGTTACGACCCGACCCGGTGAGCTCGCATAGGCGAGGCGGGAACGGAGGTCGGACAGTAAACTAAACTATCAAATCTCTAAATCTATCTCCATAATATTTGAAAGAGCCACTAAAAACATATAATTCGAAAACAAAAAAACATAAAATTATAAAGATTTATATAATTACCTTTCTTTATGCACTCCTCTCCTACGGTATACATTTCCACCCCTTTTACTCATTTTGGTTTAAAAGAATTAAACCTGAAAAAAAAAATTTAACAACTAATAGTAAACCAATACTTAGTAAGTAAAACACGATTCTAAACTACAGTAATCAAGGCAAAATGATTAATATGCTAGATGCCACATTTCATTTAAAATATAATATAATTTGATTTCTTACAAACATGTCATTAAACATATCATATATCATAAAACCATAAATTTCATATTCATATCAACATTCGTAACTTTCTCATTTCATATATATATTACAACTGTCACAAGAGCCACTGTCTAATACCATAAAGGTACTCCTTTATCATTTTATTTTTCATATCCTTTACCATTTTAACGTGCACGAGTACAGCGTCCCCATTAGTATCATAAGGGGGTGAGCTCCATCAATTCAGCATGCACATGCAATCACTTAATATAACAATCATATCTTAATCATATTATCTCAGTTTATCTCATTTCTATAACGTATGAACTTTGTATAATAATGTCATAAGATGTAACATATAAATTGCATGATCAACCATTGGACAAGAGTAAAGATTTTATAAACATATTTGGTCTTTTACATCATATAACTTGAAAGAAATAAAAGTCATTATTGTAAATAAAGAACCATGTATACTTACAAGAAATTAGGAAATTGATTCTCTATGCTAGTCCTTCTTCCTTTGAGATCACCACAAAAAACACCTATAAGAAAATATTTTAATATTCAACGGCTAAAGCTAATCTTCTCAAATTTAATGAATCTATTCCTATAAAACTTCTAAAGGTTATCTTTCTCTCTCTCTCTCTCATTTAAAACATAAAGCATATAACAATTCTAAAATCTCATATTTTGTTCTAATTATATTTTTAACCAAATTAACCCTTCACCCTAACATAAAATTATTTAAACTAATTTCTATTTTCAGATTTAAATTAATTAAAAATTAGGAAAACATCATTTTGTGAGAAAAACTCAATTTATTCCCTTAAAAACCCTCTTAGGAACAATATTTGTAAAAGCACTTTCAAAATTTTCAACTTTAGAGAAAAATCCTAATTTTTCCAACTCAATACTTTTAAAGAAAAATCACATTTTCATGCATAAAAGTATCTCCTAAACCTTCCCCAACATTCCTCTTAAGTTCCTTTAAGAATTTCTAAGTTTCTTCACAAACCCTAAAATTTTCTCCTTAAAAATTCTAAGGGGAAAATGAAGATTTATAAGTTTAGAAACATACCTTAGACTTCTCTTGACTTCCTCTTCGATGTCCACAAATTTTCTGGCCAGAAAATGTCGCCGGAGCCGCCCGTCGCCTCTCCCTTCCCCGCCTTCATCTCTCGGTCGAACAAATGAGCGGAAGAATTATGAGGGGACCGAATAGAATCGGTCCCCTTAAGGCTTAGAGGGAAAATTCCAATTACTCAATTGCCCTCACTTAAAATATCCAAGCTTTAATAATCACTAAGGGTATTATAGGTATTAAGAGACTTCTATGAATTTTAATTCTAAAATGAGCAAAATTAGATATAAGTTTTATATATTAAATTTCTTAGAATTTTATAAAATTATTTTCTTCAAATTCTGACAACTTTAAAAAATTCACTTAAATCTCGTCGCGACGCATCGAAAAGCGTGTGATGTCTAAAACTGACATTTTTCGGGTTTTACAATTTCAACCATCTTGAATATTTTGAATATAATGTTTAATTTTAAGAGACCTTTTTGTATTGATAAAATTTATATTAATCAATTTTTTAATATTATGAATTGAATCAAAATTGTATTCTTCTTCTTACTAGTTATATATAGTTGAAGCCTTCTTTTTTTTCAAAAATAATATGAGGTACTTTAATCATTAGATTAATTTTTTTGTCAAGGGCTTTAACCTTAATATTTGCTTTGCCTAGGTGATACATGATCTCTAAATCATAATCCTATATTTTTAACTGGAATCTACACTTCAAATTTAATTTTTCCTTAGTACAAATATACTTTAAACTCTAATGATCTATGAATATCTCTTACTTATTTCTATATATATAACATCTCCTAATTTTTAGAGCAAATACTACCATTTCTAATTCCAAATCATTTATTGGAAGATTTTTTTCATGTGATTTTAATTTTCTAGAAACACATGCTAAAAATTTTGCTTTTGATAGTAATACACATCTAATCCTTAGCAAAGCATCACCATTGCCTTGTTAATCTTCTATTACTTATGGAATTATCAAAATTGTTTTATTATAAAAAATATCTTCAACTTTTGGAAACTATTATCACAATCAACTGTCCGTTCATAATTGGCTGCCTTTTGAGCAACTCAAGTTAAAGGTGAACCAATTTTGAGAAATCTCTTATAAATTCGTAATATCATGTTAATCACAGAAAACTTCAAACTCAGCTACACTGTTTGGTCATGAGCATTCACTTATTGCTAATATTTTTTGTGGATCAAAAAGTATCTCTTCTTTACTCATCAATAAGTATCTGTTCTTCACTCATAATATGACCAAGGAATGCTACATTTGATAATCAATATTCACATTTTAAAAATTTGACATAAATTTTTAGTGTTTTAGTTACTTTTTTTTTTTTTTTAGTGTTTTAGTTACTAAAGCACTAAATGTAAATTTTTCTGATGTTCTTTTTTATTCTTTGAATAGATTGATATGTCATCTATAAAAAAATGGTAAATTAAACTAAATACATATGCTGAATTATATTCATCAATCCATGAATGCAATCAGGGAATTTTTTAATTCAAATGGCATTAATAAAATCTCTTAGTGATTATATCAAGTTCGAAAAGCTATTTTTTGAATATCTTCATTTTTACCCTTCATTGGTGATATCTAAACTAAAGATCAATTTTTGAAAAAAAAAAAAAAAAAGAGCTTTCTCCTTAGAGTTGATCAAGCAAATCATGTATTCTTAATAATGGATACTTATTCATAATTATCTTCTTGTTATTTCTTTTATAATATATGGACATTCTAATATTATCATCCTTTTTCTTTACAAATAGACTAGAGCACCCACCCTATGATGAAATACTATGACGAATGAATCTTTTGTCTATTAATTCTTGTAATTGATTTTTTATTCGTGTAATTATGTAATTGCCATTCTATACATTTCTTTTAGAATAGATGTGCATTTGGATATAGACATATAGTGAATTTTATTTCTCTTTCAAGTGGTAAACCAAGAAGTTATTCTTGAATGACATCTAAAGATTCATTGACAACTAAAATTCCTTCTAATTTAAATAGTATCAACTTGTGTTTCATATAAATGCCAAATATTCAAGTCATACAGTGTTTGTCTTTGCTTTTGCTTTCGAGATTGGAAAAATTGAAATCTAATAGCTCTTTTATTTTATTCACCAACTTCTTTTCTCACCAAACAATATAATATGATATTTTGTTAACTAGTCCATTCCCAATATCATATAAAATTTTGTGCATGGTAAAATATGAAGATTAGTTGAAAAGCTTGCATCTTGAATCACAATGTCTACCTCTATGAAGAATGAAGCATTCATGTGTTCCTTTAAAAAGTTCTAAAATTATTTTTCTTAATTCTATAAGTTGTAATGATATTCTTTGCATAGTATTATCAGATATGAATGAACAAGAAGCTTTAGAATCAAATTAAACTATGACTGATTCATCATAAAATGTATACGTACCTAAGAGCACATTAGGAGATTCTCAGCACTCTTCTTGAGTTAGAGAATATATTTGTAGCTGGATAGATCAATCCCCATTGTGATGTTGGTTTTGTGATGTATTGGGTTGTTTATGATTACTTTCTTAATTCTATAGGTTGTAATGATATTCCTTGCATAGCATTATTATATATGAATCAACAAGAAGCTTTAGTATCAAATTAAACTATGACTGATTCATCATAAAATGTATAAGTACCTAAGGTCAAGTTAGGAGATTCTCAAGGCTCTTCTTGAGTTAGAGAATATATTTGTACCTAACTCTTCAATGTGGTGGTGTTTTCGTGATATATTTGGTTGTTTATGATTACTTGATTAGATTGTATTATAGGCTAGCTCACGGTGGGTGCTCGCTATTAGCGGAGTAATATTTAAAATATTTTCTTACTCTTGTCGAAGGAGAGGGCAATTCCTTGTCATTTGCATAGGTTATTTGCAAATAAAACTTTTTAAAATGTTTTGATGACAACATCTCAATGCTCTTTTCCATAGTTAGAACAATTGGGTATAGAACCTCAATTTGAGCATTCTCTTTAATGATGCTTTCAAGGAGTCAACTGCTTTGATAGATTTAATGATGCTTTCAAGGAGTCAACTACTTAGATAGATTGCATTATGTTAATCTTGAGTCCAAGTTCACTAATTTAGTCTAATACGAGCTTTTGTAAGTATAGTTGGTCTCAATGATCTTTTGACCATTTAAACCCCTTTAAGCCTTCACTAAGTTCATCACGCATAGAATTTTATTGATTTAGAATTTCGAAAACACAATTTCCTGCTCCTATAAGAAACCCAATCAAATATAGAACTTTAATTACTTTTGCCATCATATGGAAAACCATAGTGACTTGCATTAGGCTGATCTTGGGTCCAAGTTCACTAATTTAGCCTAATATGAGCTTTTCAAAGTATAATTGGTCTCAATGATCTTCTGAACATTTAAACCCCCTAAAGCTTTCACTAAGCTCCTGTCACACAAAGAATTTAGTTCCTTTAGAATTTCAAAAACTCAATTGCCTGTGCCTATACGAAACCCAATCAAATATAAAACTATAATTACTTCTTCCATCAAATGGAAAACTGTTGTGATTTGTTCTTTTGGAATTTTTCATATTGAATAATGACAATGTTCTATTTGTTTGATTACAAAACCGTTCAAATCATTAAAGGCTTGATGTTGTTGTTGTTGTTGTTGTTGTTGAATAATGACAATGTTCTATTTGTTTGATTACAAAACCGTTCAAATCACTCATGCAAATTCTTTTATTATCGTTGCCATCCTTCTGCCTTTGATATAATATATTGTGAAGCTCATCATATCTAGATTCATCTGCATCAAATGATAGTTTGAATCAATAATGTGAGAAAAACTAAAAATATCTATATGCTAATTCTCTTACCCTTAAAAACAATATCATGTTCATATTTTTCAGGGAATCACAGCAGCTGGACTCACTCAGTACAGAGCTTATTCAACCGATGAAGTAATTCAACCCTCATGACTAATCTATCCATCAAAATCCCATAATTATATAAAATAGAGTAAAAGAAAACTTCTTATGCTCAAATATCATTTCTTTTTCAGGTTATGCAATTGCTTCTGCAAGGAAATCGAAACCGGACAACTGAGCCCACAAGAGTAAATGAGACCTCCTCTAGATCACATGCTATACTTCAAGTACTATCACCATCCTTTTCTAAAAGAGCTTTGATTGATACTTGGCCCTCTTACAAATGACTAACTTCCAAGTTGAACACAGGTTGTTGCAGAATATCAAGTCAAAGACTCGGTTAATGTGATCACAAGGGTAGGCAAGTTGTCTCTTATTGATCTAGCTGGTTCAGAGAGAGCTCTTGCAACAGATCTAAGAACTCAAAGATCAATTGAGGGGGCAAATATCAATAGATCCCTCCTTGCATTGAGCAGCTGCATCAATGCACTTGTGGAGGGAAAGAAGCATATTCCATACCGAAATTCAAAGCTCACACAGCTTCTTAAGGACTCATTGGGTGGACCATGCAATACAGTCATGATTGCTAATATCAGCCCCAGTAACCTCTCTTTCAATGAGACGCAAAATACCCTTCATTGGGCTGATCGTGCGAAGGAGATAAGAAATAAGGTTTGCTAATTTTCTCACTCGAGTTTCTCAAATTTTTCTTTCGTATAATATGCATATTTCTAGTTTTTGTATTTGCATTTATCTTTACATTTCTATGTACATCTTAGGCAAGTTCAGTAGATGAGGAAGCAGTGCAGCTCCCGGAGTTTGAAACTGAACAAACCAAACTCCTGCTTGAGTTACAGAAGCAAAATAGTGAGCTAAGGCAACAAGCTGTGCGCCTCCAGGAGAAGCTCTTTATTTCCCAAGCTCATGCATTAGTATCAAACTCACCCCAGCAACCACCACCTACCTCCTCTCCTCTCAGCTCCACACCACACTCAACAAATCGCAAGCACAAACGGTCTATTCTCGGTGCTGGCAACTGCTTCAGCACACCAGATTCCATGAAAACAAGAACAGCTAATGAAAGAATAACCCAAGATTTGCAAAAGAGAGTAATTGAGTTGGAAACTGAGATTGAAAGGCTTAAAAAGGAACATGTTGTTCAGCTCAAGCAGAAGGATGATTTTATTCGCGGATTGATTGCAAAACAAGGAGAAGGTAAATGCAAGAGCAGGGTGGGAAAGAGAGCAAGCCTGCTTAAAGAGGATTTAAAGAGCCCAAGCCATCGGTTCACCTCTCCTCAGCCAATTGCTAAGAAGAGGAGCTTCTGGGATATTAGTGCCGCTAATAGTCCATCGGTCATTGCAGCTAATGGAAGGAAGACTAGAAGTCATGTAGCTCCACAGTCTCCTTCAGCTCCTTCAATGCTTCTTCCGGTATGAATCTCTATCCTTGTTTACAAATAGCATCACTCATTTTCTTGTATCAAAGCTAGAAAGTAAGGATTTTTCCAATATCTTACAAGAACGAGAATAAGACTAAGTGAACATAAAAACTAGCTATTAAATTTGAGGGAAATTTTCAAATAATAGAATGATTGTTCTCCTTTGACATAGATTTTGATGTCAAAAGGATGCGTAATAATTTTCTTAAGAGAAGACACAATTGTATGATAAGAAATTGTGATTTTTTATGTGTGGCCTTTCAAATGAAATTTAAATAACTTGAATTTTTTATGGTAGCAAAAATTTTAAAGCAATGTTATATATCATTTATTCATTTATAGTTTTATACTTCTTTGATGAATGAGTAAACTATTATAAAAATAAATGAAATTTGATTGATGTCCTTTAAAAACTATATATGAACAAAGGTATTTGTTGGCAAATAAGCTAAAATAAAAGCTAATAAAAGATACCTCCCAGAAATCTCCAATAAAATAAATTAATAGGTGGACTAAGTTAAATTGTTTACTTGATAAGAATATCCCACCATTGTATGTCAAAAGAGGTTACTTCCTTCATACTTTTGCTTCTGTTTGTGAGTATTCATTCTCCTACTGATGCAGCTTGCATATCACTGTTTCTGGTTTGTGTTCATGTTGGGACCGCATGCTCTCAATTACCTTCTCCAGCCAGGTTTTGCATGGACAAAGCAGGATATGGCATCAAGGCATTGACTTGAGACGGAGATGAAAAGATTATGAAATGATGGCAGAATTTGGATTTTAAATGTGGAGAGGTCCGAATGGTTTATGAATGAATTCCCTCCAAACAAAACTATGAAGGGTTTATGCAAACCCAATAGGGCGAGGGCCACTATTTGAGCTTTTGGCATGTAATTCAATGTCTATTTTGAGAAGTTAATATCTTTTATTTGCATTACAATTTGTAATATTTGCAAACTCTTGGATTTCTCTCTAAATATTAGTGCTCAATTCATTATGATGGTCCCTATTTGTAACGATTTAGTCTCTTGTATGATTTCACATGTCTTTTTTAATTTTTCAAAAATTTAGCCTTTCTTTTACATGCCCTGGAAGGTAAAAAGGGATTAATTGTTCTGTCCAGACGAACGTCGTCCAGAGACCAATCACAATGTGTCAAGTCACCCCTTCTCTGTGAATCGCGGCTTGGTACTGCTCGGTACCGCGACCTGATACCGTTGATGTGGCTACATCTGATTCATCTCTGAACGTAGAGCTACGTCCGGCCTCTGCACAGAATAACTTCTCCTTTAAGGGAAGGCCATTCTTGTAGTTCTTCCCTCTAGCTTGCCATCACAATAATTTGTGCTCCTTTGAAAATGCTATAAAATCATGTAGTATTGTTGGTTTACCAACAAAGTAACGAAGAAAAAAATACTCATACCAACTCAATGATATCATCTAGGAAAATATTTTTAAGATATTTCCATTACCATACTCATATAAAGAGTTTAATGCCAAAATCTTCTCCACTTCTATTTCTTTAGTATTTTTAATTAATTAGTAATTATCAAGTTGGCATCAGTTAAATTATAAATTATGTACAAATAAAATTAATTTCTTGTGACCAAATAAATTTTTATAGCATTCTAACTAATCATATATCAGAAGTATGTTATCATCTAATAGTATAAGCCAAGCTAGCATTAATTTGTCATATATAAATTTAGACTTCATTTGATAAAGATACCATTTCACTAAAAACAAAGTTATCTAAACCCTCTCAAAGTTGAACAAACTGCTTTAATTTGAAAGTGTGTTGCATATGAATGATCAAATCATCTAAGGCGACTCTTTCTAATCTTATCTATCACTAGAACTACTGCAACCTTTTTCAAGGATATGCTCGTTTTTTTATCCTTTCTCTAAGAGTAAATCCACTCATCCACCTAAACATCCTCATCTCTGCAACACTTAACTTAATATTATGCTTCTCTTTTAATGTCCAACATTAAGCACCATAAAGAATTATAGGTCGCACCACCATCTTATAAAATTTTCCCTTAAGTTTGAGTAGTATTTTTTGTCACAAAACAAACCTGAAGCATTCCTCCACTTCAACCATCCAACTTAAATTCTACTAATAATATCCCATCTATTTCGCCATCACTCTCAACAATAGACCCAAGATATCCAAAATGAACACACTTATTAATGATTTGATCGCTCAAAGTCACAAAACCCCTAGTAGACCTATTACTACTAAAACTACACTCCATGTATTCGATTTTAGATCTACTTAAACGAAAACCTTTAAACTTTAAAGTTAACCTCCATTCGAGTTTACCTTCAACTCCCTCTCTATTCTTATCAATAGGAAGAATATCATAAGCAAAAAGCATGCATCAAGGTACATCCTCTTATAAATGTCTAGTGAGAACATTCATGACTAAAGCTAAAAAGATAAAGGGCATAAGATTGATCCTTTATGTAATCCAACTGAAATAGGAAAATACTTGGTCAAACCACTTTGTGTCTGAATACAAGTAATAGCTCATGCATATATATCCCACAAGAATTGAATATAAGCATTATTAACCTCTTTCTTTTCTAGAACTCTGCATAGCACTTCTCTTGAAACTTTATCATATATTTTCTCTAAATCAGTAAATATCATATGTAGATCCTCCTTATTCTCTCTAAACTTCTCCATCAGGCATCTCAATAAATGAATAGCTTTCATAGTAGACCAGCCCTTCATGAATCCAAATTTATTTTGAGAAATATTAGTATCACGTCATAGCCTATGCTCCATAAATCTCTCCTAAAGTTTTAAACTATGACACATCAACTTAATTCCTCTATAATTCGCATAATCTTGTGCATCACCTTTATTCTTAAAAATAGGAATCAACACACTCATTCTCCACTCATATGGCATCTTTTTAGTCATCAAAATAATATTAAAAATTTTAGTAAGCTAAAAAATTCCATCATCTCCTAAGTATTTCAACATCTCTATTAGAATATCATCAAGTCCACTAGTTTTTCCATACTTCATTTTTTAAAGTCCCTCTAACTTTAGTTTTATAAATATGCCGATAAAAATAAAAATTCCTATTTTCATTTAGAGTGCTAAGTTCACTAAAGTCGATCGTATTATCACAATCTTCATTAAAAAGCTTAACAAAATAAATCCTCCACCTTTGTTTAATATCATCTTCTAAAAAAGTACTTTTTCATCTTCTTCCTTAACTTATAAAATTTTTCCTTAAGTTTGAGTAGTATTTTTTTGTCACAAAACAAATCTGAAGCATTGCTCCACTTCAACCATCCAACTTGAATTCTACTAATAATATCCCATCTATTTCACCATCACTCTCAGCAATAGACCCAAGATCTCCAAAATGAGCACACTTATTAATGATTTGTCCCTCAAAGTCACAAACCCCCTAGTAGACCTATTACTACTGAAATTATAATCCATGTATTCGGTTTTAGATATACTTAAACGAAAACCTTTAAACTTTAAAGTTAACCTCCATTCGAGTTTACATTCAACTCCCTCTCTAGTCTTATCAATAGGAAGAATATCATTAGCAAAAAGCATGCATCAAGGTACATCCTCATACAAATGTCTAGTGAGAACATTCATGACTAAAGCTAAAAGATAAGGGCATAAGATTGATCCTTTATTTAATCCAACTGAAATAGGAAAATACTTGGTCAAACTACTTTGTGTTTGAATACAAGTAATAGCTCATGCATATATATCCCAAAAGAATTGAATATAAGCATTATTAACCTCTTTCTTTGCTAGAATTCTGCATAGCACTTCTCTTGAAACTTTATCATATATTTTCTCTAAATCAATAAATATCATATGTAGATCCTCCTTATTCTCTCTAAACTTCTCCATCAGCCATCTCAATAAATGAATAGCTTTCATAGTAGACCTACCCGTCATGAATCCAAATTTATTTTGAGAAATATTAGTATCACATCGTAGCCTATGCTCCATAAATCTCTCCTAAAGTTTTAAACTATGACACATCAACTTAATTCCTCTATAATTCACATAATCTTGTGCATCACCTTTATTCTTAAAAATAAGAATCAACACACTCATTCTCCACTCATATGGCATCTTTTTAGACATCAAAATAATATTAAAAATTTTAGTAAGCTAAAAAATTTCATCATCTCCTAAGTATTTCAACATCTCGTAAGTATTTCAACATCTCTGTTAGAATATCATCAAGTCCACTAGTTTTTCCATACTTCATTTTTTAAAGCCCCTCTAACTTTAGTTTTATAAATACGTCGATAAAAATAAAAATTCCTATTTTTATTTAGAGTGCTAAGTTCACTAAAGTCAATCATATTATCACAATCTTCATTAAAAAGCTTAACAAAATAAATCCTCCACCTTTGTTCAACATCATCTTCTAAAAAAAGTACTTTTTCATCTTCTTCCTTAATGCGCTTCACTTGAACTAAATCCTTACATTCTTATCTCTATGTTTGGCTAACATATACATGTATATTTTGTCCTCTTTAGAATATAATCTATTATATAAATCATTAAATGTTAAATTTTTTGCATTGTATATTACTTTCTTAGATAACTTATGAGTCTCCTTATAGCTTTCCCAATTTTTCAAAATTTTACATATAAATCAATTATTATAACAAAGCTTCTTATTTTTAATCTTTTTTACACATTTTGATTCAACTACCAACTATTTTTATTATTAGGAGTTTTTCCTTTTGAAACTCTAATCACAACTTTTACAACATTCATAATATTACTAGTAACCTTTTCCCATATAACATTCGCTTCCTTATGCACATGCAAAATCTTACTCTGAAAAATATTTTTATTAGTATTCTTTAAATGCTTGCCTCTATTCTTAGAACATCATTTTATTATATTTTTCATATTACTCCTCTTCATCTTAAAGTCCAAAACTAATAAGCGATATTGGGCACATAAAATTTCACTCAGAATATCTTTGCAATCTAAATGATCTATTTTGCTTATAAGAAAATAATCAATATGAGTTTTACTATATACATTCTTATATAACTGATGAGATGTTCATATCTTTTCTTAAATAAGGTATTAGCAATTAAAAATTAATTACTAGAGTAAAATATAATATAATGTTACAACCTTCATTAGTAACTCCAAATCCATACTCACCATGAATATTTTTAAAATATTCTACCTCTCTTTCAACATGTCAATTTTAATCTCTTCCAATAAAAACTCTTTCTTTAAAAAGTATCTCTTGAATTAATTCTTTCAAGTCATTCTAAGATTTTAATTTTAAACACACATCCAAACCTACTTGAGGAGTATAAGCACTTATAATATTAATAATCTTAGCATCAATAATAATCTTCAATTCAATAATTTTATCTTTAATTCTATTAATTTTTTATAATATAATCTGTCAAACTCTTATCTATAATCATACCTACACCATTTTTAATACGACTTCTACCAAAAGACCAAAGTTTAAATCCTAAACTATCAATATTCTTAGCCTTCTCTTCAGCTCATTTGATTTTTTGAATGCATAAAATATTTATCTTACTATGAATCATAATATCAATTAATTTCATTAATTTACCTATAAGAGAACCTTCATTCCAGAATCTTATATGAATTCTAGTTTCATGGACTAGCCTTTTTCCCACATCCATAGGATGTGGGAACTCATGCCTATTTAACACTGCCCCCAAGCACCAATGCAGCATTTCTCGCTGTATTCAGACCATACAGTGCATTGCTTCCACAGAAAACCTTGCATTAACACAATGTATTAAATGATTCATATCATAATTATTCAATAAGTTTTATACTGGTTGTCGACTACCTAATGTAATCATCAATTTTTCTCATCGAGGAATTGGGACCTAGCAATGACAGTGTTTAATTCAAAAAAAAAATTGAAAAAGAAAATTTTGTACTAAAAAGTTGCTTTAGAAAACAGCAAGAAAGCTATCCCAAACGAAACCTTAGTATTTGCATTTCAAGCTGCAATCACAACTTTTATTTGGCTACGGTTTTTTTCAAAAAAATTTAAGTAATTTTTGTGCTAGGAATTGCTTTTTACATTAGCTTTCAAAAAATTATTTTGCTCATAACAGGTATATAATCATCTTTATAAAAAAGCTCCCAAATAGACTCTTAGGCTTCATTTTGGATAGCTTTCATACTGCTTTTTAAACAAATTTTTTATTACAAAAATTAATTAAATAAAAAATTTTGTACTAGAAATCTGTTTTAGAAAGCAATAAGAAAACTGTCACAAATAAAACATTAGACTTTGTTTGAGATAAAACATTAGACTTTGTTTGAGATTGACTTTCTTATTAGTTCTTAAAATAGAGTTTTAGTACAAAATTTTTATTTTTTTTACTAAAACTCTATTTTAAAAAGCAATAAAAAAATTGTACTAAACGAAATCTTAATCTCTTTGTTTTGGCAAGCAATTAAATCTCTAGTCCAGTGCATGCTTGTGCTTATTCTCCTCGGCTACAATTTACCAAGCCCTTGTCCCTCGCCAGTGAGTCGATCAGCTCTTCTGTCATTTATATGTGATTTTCTCTGTTATATTATATAAGTGCTTTAAGCTTTAAATAAATTGAAGTAAATATAAGGAATGATGCGAGCTGCCCATACGGAGAATTATATGCCTTCCATTAAAGTATCGAATTCTTTAAGGGTTGAATTTTTTTTTCTTTCTTTTTTAAGGGTTAAATATTCTTCCATAAATTAATCCCGCGACCTCAGCATGTAAATCACCACTTTATCAATTTGAATTCACAAGAAGCTTAATCTATCTACCCTATAATTATTTTGTTTAGGTGAACCGCATCGTAGACCAGTTCGATAAATGCTTATAACCGGGCGGCACTTGTCAGTTTATTGCGTATTCAGATCGTAATCTTGAATATAAAGCATTTGGGTCAACGCAAAATAGCTTTGTAAAAAGCTGCTTGAGTCATTTGGCCTCCACGCCTCACAAAGAAGTCAAATGCACACAATACCACACTTTCATTATGTATAAAATAATTTTTTTTAAATTGGAAAAATATAACTGTATTGATTTTTTTCTTACAAAAATTTTGTTGCTTTTGAAAAAAAAAATTATTATAATATAATTTAGATTTTGTTTGGAATAAATTTATTTTAAAGATTGCAATCATAATTTTCATTTGATAATTATTTTTTAACTTCTTCTAATAAAATTTTTAATTAGAAAGTTATTTTCTACTATAATTTATAAAAAGAAAATTACTTTTTCTACTACAATCATCATTATAAAAAGCTGTAGTAATACCAAACGAATGCATCATTGCTTCTTAAAATAGTTTTCTAGTTTAAAAATTAAAATTTTTATATTAAAAGATTGTTTTAAGAACCAGTAAGAAAGTCATCTCAAACGAAGCCGAAGTCTTAAGCTAAAAAAATATATATTTCATTGATATTTTCATCTTAGAAAATATTATATATATATATATATTAGACTATGATGATTTTGTAAGTAATTTTGGTCAATTTCTTCGAGGGACAATTCTTTGAGGAGCAGGAATCCTGAACGCTATTATTAAGGTTTTCTAAAATTTGTGGCACTCGTTAGTTTGAAGACTTTTTTCATGATCAAATAAGATTAAACAACAAATAATTCTTACGTAATTTCTCGTATTTGGCAGACTTTGATGCATGGCAGTGCAAAATAGTTTAAAAATGGAAGTGAAATGAGATTTGAATTCCGATACTTTGATTACTTGTTGGCTTAGATTTCTGTGTCGATCGATTTATCTCTATGCATTACTGTTAAGCTTAATTTATTTCTTTGGCATTCCCTCCATTAATAAGTTCCATTATAATGAAATATTGAATTGGGATTAACTTTCCTACGTGGTTTGTGACTCACAATCTTTGTTAAGTAAAATTTTAAAGCATATGACTCCCACACAAATTCCACGAACCTAAGTAGAAAATTGATCCCAATCAAAAGTGAAGTCATTTTATTTAATTTATGTGACCTATGAAAGAGAATGGTATATAGTTGTTTGTATTTTTTTTTTTTTTTTTATTAAATTCTAACCATAGCAAGCTTTAATAAAATCTAACAAGCCTTCTAAGAAAATTTTAATCATCTAATTTTGTTATCTATGTTGTGTGTCAACATTTGTGTTGTATTAACTTTGAATGAAGTTCCAACACATTTACAGATAAAAGATAATTGTAATAAACACTTGAGTTTTTATGTTAAAAGCTCATATAGGGTGAAACTATGGGCTTGAACTAATTAAAATAATTCCATTTGTATTTTTTATAATTTAAAAGTGATACATTTCCATGTGACTAAATAATGTGTCGGTAAGATATAGTAGACTTTAACTATAATGAATAAATTTTATGGTGGAGTTTAGAAAAGCCCTGTGATATGGTAGCTATTTTCATGAGATCATTTTTTACTTATTTTGTTGTACTTCTTTGATGACGAGAGAGTAGAGTCTAAGAAGTTTAATATACATCCTATTATTGACATTGGGAGAAAGAGTTAATAGCATGCAATAGTCTTATGGGTGATAACTTGTGTCAACCTTGTTGGTGAAGGCGGGTGATAAAGTTAGTAGCCCTTGTTGTAGCCAAGAAACAATGGGTAGATGAACATCATCAAGAAATAGTAGTCAATGGATCAAAGTCGAGAAATTTTAATGATCATAATGGTCTGGAAACAATGATTGATGGATCGTTGTCGGGTAATAGTGGCTAGAGGATTATTGTTGGATATTAATGGTTAGAGGTCGATGCTCGGGTGATGATAATTTAATGATCATATATAATTAGGCAATAGCAGTTAGAGTGCCATCATCGAGTAATAGTGGTCAAAAGGCATGGTTAGGAAATGATGATCAAAGGAGTATGGATAGGTGACTATGGTAAGGTGACATTAATTGGAGGAACTTGGTTGGACAATGGTGGTAAGAGGATCACTATCAGGCAAAATTGTTGAATGACCGTAGTTGATAAATGGCGGTTGAAGGAGTATATAGTTTGTGGATGGTAGTTAGAGGAATGTAGTTAGAAGATAATGATTAAATGATTGAAGTCATGCAATAATATTCAAAGGATTGATGTTTGTGAGGTTGGTTAGATGATCAAAGTTGTATAGTGGTGGTCAGACAATCATAGTTGGGCAGTGATTGGAAGACTATAGTAGGAAATTGTGGTTGGAGAACAAATGTTGGGTGATGATGGTCTGATGAAAATAGTTGACTGATAATGGTAAGAGGTTTACGGTTAGATGATAGTGGTTAAATGACTATAATCATATGATGATGATCAAAGGATTCTAGTCAAATAATATTTGTTGGAGGATGACGGTGGTGAAATCACCATAGTCATATGTTGGTGGTTGAGGACCATAGTTATGTGATGGTGGTTGGAGGAACATAATCACATAATAGTGATTAGTTGATTTAAGTCGAGTAATGGTAATTAGAGCATCATAGTAAAGTAATGATGATTGGAGGACAATAGTCGTATAATGATGGTTGGAGGATCATAGTTAGACAATAGTTGTCAAAATACTATAATTTAGTAACAGTGGTCAGAGGACTATAGTCAAAAAATAATGTTTGGAGGATTAAAGATGAGAAATTGTGGTTAGACGATCGTATTTAGTGATAATAATTAGTGGATTATACTTAAGCAGTGATGGTTAGCAGGACAAACTCTAAAGAGGAATCGAATATTCTTAGTAAATGAATTGAGTTTAAAGGCCAATGGCTCTCTTAAAAGCCTCTAATTGTTCTCTATAAAAGGTAGAAAGATTTTTTTAATAAGAATTCAATCATTTAAGGTCTTCAAGGCTTGTAGTCTATATGATAAGGCTTTGCTCCTCCCTTGAAAAAAGAGTTGACTATCCTCACTAACTACAGGATGTTACCTCATTTTTATCATGCAATCAAACTCTTTCTTCCTTCACTCTTCCTTAGCATTTTGTCTCCTAACCTATTTTAGTTCCAAAACCTATGGATTCTATGAGGTAACCTAAGGACCTAGCTTGAGGCCACACCTAGACCATAGGAGATTTCCAAAGGTCCTCAAAGGTCTCATATCGTGCCATCTAACACACCTTTAAATCAAACCCTACACTTAACCCTTACACATAAAGCCTCATTGGCTATATAAGATAAAGCACATAAAAATGCTCACATTTCTCAAAATACATAAAGTCCTAAACCCACCAAAATTTGCATTTTGAACATCACATCTATATTGAGCATATCCATATCATTTGGAATGTCCCAAAAACCAATTTGAACCATTCTAAATCTAAACCAAGCCTTGGTGAACGCTTTAACCAAAATTTAAATCTAAAATCCCAAAAATGCCCTTTATGTTTAATATATGAATTTTCAATATCTAGGTATGTCCAGCCCTTAAATTTGTATTTTAACCTTCATACCTACCCTTAAACTCAACAAAGACCACTTGATCCTATGGTTGACTGATAAGTGTAAATAATATGTTATTTTATGTGTTATACTTTAGTAAAAATATATTATTTTAGTTACATTGTGTAAGAAAAATACATAAAGGAATAAAAAATCTAAGTTCCATATAGAGTCGCGACGTTGTAACAAATTTTGTTGTAGCTCCATCAAAGACACCAACTGAGTGCCAAAATATCAACATTGTAGTTCTAACTTCTCAATCAGATAGCGCCTGGAAGTCAAATATCAACTTTGCAGTGTCGAGTGTTCTATTTTCCAGCATTGCGACATCACAATCAATAATGCCTCGGTGCCCAAATTTCCCTTTCGGTGCTGCAGCATCCAAAAGTCACCAGCACCACAACGTAGCAGTTGTAACTTCCCAAGGATACTGCCTATCAGTGAAGAAACACAAATATTCATTAAAGTAACTAATCCACATCAATAAGCATTATGGTGGAACAAGAAAAATAGTGTTATGATGTTAATTCATTTGTCCGGCACAGTAGCCCAATCTTTATAGTGTTGCAGTACCATATGCCTATTTTTATTTTTTATAAATAATCATTTTGTTATATTTATGGGAGCATTTAGTCACCTATATAATTTCAGTACAATTCAGAGTGCTTCTCTTAGTTTCTCTTAGGGTGACAACTAAGAAAATTTAGAGAAATATTTGTTACCATCAATAGAGTGTGTAACTTGTGTTTGTAGAATCAATGCTATAAGTAAAAAAGAATTAATGAGTGTCGACGAGATCCATTGAACCTATTTGGTGATATCTACCTCTTATATTTTCTTTCTATCATGTTATTAATGAAAATAAGTTTGCTTCAACTTTTCTCTATGTTTAGCTAAATTCTCTAGTTTTGGATTGATGAAGTATCATTTAAGTACTAATGAGTTATCTTATTCCATAAATAATTAAAATGATATTTTAATATTACCATATCTTAATTCAATGCACATAGCGGCAAGATATGTAGTTAAAATTAGGTATAATGTGGAGCCTCAATGGAGAGAAGTAGCATAACCAAGAATATTGAATTAGTATATGTCATGCCTAGGCATAGTGAATGAAACATACTAAATTCTTAAGGAGATGAAATAATCATAGGAAGTTGATAGACATCTTTTATTCCTACAAGCTCAACAGAGATCTAGTAAAGCATATGCTCTGAATAACATCACAATTAAAAGAGAATCATTAGAGAAAATATATTATTAACATTCATTAATCAAAAATATTATATCAATATAGTGCATCCATTATCTTTATCTATTTTTATTTAACTGATTGAATCTCCATGATAATTATATTTATTTGAGTAGGATAATTATTATAATTTTAGTAGACAATACTAGTGAATTGCAAGTAAGTATATATTTCTCATAGGATTGATACTCTACTATATAACTATATTATTTGATTTAGTATGTATACTTACGTATATTAAGTGAGACTTTTTTACTTTTTATATCAAAGAAAACCAAAGAATTATTAGGGATAGATAAAGCCTTAAAGCATTTTGCAATTGTATATGTTACTCCACAGCCCTCATCATAAACTTAATCAACCATGCATGGTCATTTAGGCCATACACCTTTTATATCCAAGCTCAATCCAATCCATGGAATGACTTGCCAATATACCTAATCACTTCCTTAAACTCCCATGGTTAACCTTAGTTGACTATTGTTGACTAAGTTAACCATGAATCCCCATTTTGACTTATACACACTTTCACTTGGACTAAGCTCAAACCATATTGACCCTTGGACCAAGCCATATTCAAAAAATAAACCTATGTCCTAGACACCAAACCCTAGACTTGGAAACCCATGGTTTGATAAAGGTCAACCATTAGCATGCCCAAAGTGTACCCAAAGTGAGCAAAACTTGACCTAATCAAGATTAGCCTTGATTAATGCTTAAAATCCACCTTACTAGTTTCTCTCAATATTCTTGAAACCTTTCCAGCTTAGGCAAACACCTAGCCTCACTTAGCTAGCAAAAATTGGCTAACTCAAGCATAGCTTTGTCCAATATACTTAGAACTGGCATTCTTTTCTATTCTTTGATCTCCCAATTTCTCAATCCTTAGATGACTCTCCTGACCCTTCCATGTTGCCTCTAAAGGCTGACTGACATTGTCCGAGAGGGATGGCATACCAAGAATAGAGAAATCCCCATATCTCTCTACCCAAATGACATTCAGGCAGTTAAGTATTCAAAAAGGAAATACACAGCATACTGAACATTCCTCATTCAATCTCATAGCTTCCAAACCCCTCTAGACCTAAGTTTTAGCAAGCTCTTTCTAGAAGATGATCGATAAAATCCATCTTCTTCCTCAGACACTCTCAGGCTTCAACCACTATAGCAAAGTTATTCCCTAAACCTAGGAAAACTAAAGGAACCAAAATCCCCTCCATTCTTCACTCATGTAAGGTATAAGTCAAACCCAAACTCCCTAATTTAGGGGCTTAAACCTTTATGAAGAAAATCTCCACCCCATGTCATTGCATGTTTGGTTATCCTCAAAAATATCATTCTAGATCAATTTTTGGACATTTGACCTATTAAATCTCCTAAATAATTAGGATTTACATGAATGACCATTATTTAAGGCTAAACATCAAACTTAAAATCATAGTAATTTATTTTATATATTTTGTTTTCTCGAGTCTTATTTTATCAGATCTACTCCTGTTCAACCTCCCCGTAATTTACCCCTATAAATTGTAACCATTTGATCATAGATTGAATGGCTATCATTCAATCTAATTTGTTATAACACCCTATTGCAAATCAAGTAGCCAAACAGTGCATGCCATGTGGAAAGTGCATGCTGAGCTACCTGCTTATTGTGTAAATCATGGAATTTGGGAATTATAAATTGATTTAAATGGCTAAAACTTCAAAATCATATTTCTTATGATCTAGTGGAAATTGAGTGTTTGACCCATCTATAGATTTATGATAGAGAACACTTTTCAATGAAATTAAGTTTGAGGCCATTGGTTTTATCTATTACATGAAAATCACATAAAATAATAATACCTAATTTAATTTTCATGGCTTACCTTCAACTATATTTTCCCTCAAATTCTCAGGGGTTAATATTTGGGATGTATCTCACACTCCAAATTTATCCCATGGGTGTTTGAGGCATGCTTTGGCCTCAACTGAAATTTAAATTTCTAGGCTTCCATTTTATCCATTTGATTCAAATTACCATACTTCTCAATACATAGAGGGTTGTGATGTGATATTTATATGATCGTTAGGTATTTATATATGGATTCATTTTCCATTGATTTTATTGAGATAGTTGCTACTTAGTTTTTGCTTGGTTGATATTCTTATAACTTGTATATTTTTTATGATTCTAAATATTATTATTTTGATTATTATTTTTTCAAACATATTTTGAAAGAATTATTTTGCTCTTGTGTGTACTAACATTTCAAGGAAATCATCTTCCAAATTATTGAAGAATTCAAATTAAGATTAGTCTAGAGTTTATTGTAATTGAAGTCTCAATTTTTTATTTTATTGAGTCTGAGAGAGTGTGATTGTAATTGAGTAACTGAGCACACACACACTGGGGGAAAGTTTTAAAATTCATATTCTAAATTGATCGTACTGTATGATATCCATTCATACAAGATGATCTAGTCAGTTATTTTCCCCGATGAGCAGTCGAACGAACATAAATGAAAACTTTTCATATTGTATAAACCCAGTTCATACACGCCATCTAGAGTAAAAAATGGATGGGTCCTTGTTCGCTCAAATAAATTTTTTCTAAGTATGAACCATATTGTACGAACCCAGTTCGTACATGTCTTTTAGAGTAGGAAATTATGAGGTCCCATTTTGTCCTGATGTTTTGTTCAGCCGAATTTGAAAAATTTTATAATTGATCATACCGTACGATGATGTCATTGTCTATACGCCATCAAGAGTATGAAATTATTGAGTTCCTTTTCATACTGACAAACTTGAAAAATTTTCTAACTATTAGTACCGGACGAATATGGTTCGTACTGAACGATGATCATGTATAAAATTATTTCATACGTATTCACAATAGGTTCGTATGCAACATTTTTTGAGCTGTTTGTACATACGAACTCTGATCATACTGTACGAACGTGGACGCTCAAAATTAAAAAATTCAATTTTCTGGATAGTTTTCATGTCTTTTGTATAAAAGGTCCACGAAAATTGATGTGAAAATATCTTGTCTTCATGATTTTTAAGGGCAATTGAAAGAGAGAGTGTGAGAGAGTGTTTGAGAGAGATTTCTTGCAAGTGGAGTGTGAAGGGTTCATAAGGTTATTTAAAGTTAAGGATCTCTTTATAATTTTGGTTATCACTCTTCCTCTTATCCTTCTAAATTATTCATGTGAAGATCTTTGAAGAAGATTCAGTACTCTATCGACAGTTGGATGGTGTGAAAGGACGAAGGTTCTCTACCTACACTTGGAGGGTGTAAAAGAATAAAGGTTCTCTGCCTACACTTGGAGGGTGTAAAAAGATGACATTTCTCTACCAACACTTAGAGAGTATGAAAGGATGATGGTTCTTTTCCACACTGGGGATTCGTGGAAGAGAGGTTTTTATAAATGCTTCCCCCTCTTACTATGGGGGCAAAAAGAGAGTCACTTTGGTAATAGTGCAATACCTGAAGAGGGAGTCTTCAGAGAGTGGATGTAGGTCATGTTTGACCGAACCACTATAAATATTTGTGTCATTTTAATTCTGTATTTATTTACTATAAGTTATTTATCTATGGTTAAAAAGTTATTTTGTAACTTTAATTAACTTGCTTTAAAAATTCTAACGGCTTTCAAATTTTAAATTCAAGAGAATTTTTTTAAATTATCAATTCCCCCCCCCCCCCTCTTCGTTAGCCTTGGGATAATAGTTTAGGCTTAACAACCTAATCTAGTTTCAGCAAGTGGTATCAGAGCTTTTTTTCAAAACTATAAGTTTAGATTACTTTTTAAAAAATAAGAATTGCTACTTTTGAAAACCGAAACACACCTGAAGGTTATTCAATCACTAGACCTCCATTATTTGACAATATTCCTTTTAATGTTTGGAAAACACGCATGTCTACTTTTATGCAAACACTAGATTATCTCATGTGTATTTTAGTTCAAGAAAGGTATACAAAACCAACTAGATTGGTTAATGACATTAGAGTTGAAACATCTTTTGCTGATTGGACTATAGAATAATATGACTTAGCATAGTTAAGCGCTAAATGCTTAAATAATTTCTTTTATGCAGTTAAGTCAACATATTACATGCAGATTTTCACTTACAAAAGTGGAAATGACATATGGGATAGACTTTGTATTACTTATGAAGGGACTAATGAAGTAAATCAATCTAGACTAAACATCTTATTACATTACTATGAGTTATTTCACATAAAACCAAATAAATTGATTTCTGAAATGTATACAAGATTCACTCAGATAGTCACTTCTTTGTATATTATAGGTAGGGAATTAACGAATGCTAAATTAATGAATAAAATACATTATTATTTGTCTACTACTTATGATGCTAAAATAACTATGATTACAGAGTCTAAAAATTTAAATATTTACTCTATTGACAATCCCCTTAGATCATTAATTACTTACGAGTAAGGAGTTAGTCAAAGAAAGATTGATGTAGGAGAATAACCCAAAGGAGAAGAATATAACACCAAAAGTGGAGGAACCAAAGAGTGATCAGTCACAACTTAAGTTTGAGAATGACATTGCTTTGATGACTAGGCAATTCATGAGCTTTCTTAAAAGGAGATGCTAGTAGTAGAATAGAGGTAAGTTTAAGAAAAATGTTAAGGTTTCTAATAATGTGATTTGTTATGAATGCAGGAAATGTGGACATATAAAATTGAATTGACCCAATCTCAAAGCCACTCATAGTAAGGAGAAAATAGAGGAGAAAGCAAATGTGAAGAAGGGCAAGAAGAGATTTCAAAGAGCTTTTTGGGCGGACTCAGCTTCAGATTCATCAAAAAAAAATTAAAAAAAAAAAGAAAAAAGTCACCAATTTGTTCTTAATGACCGACAATCTTAATCAATCAGATCATGAAGAGGTATCTGACTTGACTTATAATGATTTGTTAGAAGTTTTTGAAAGAATTCAGGACGCATATAAAAAGCTTAAGAAAATGCATGCTAGTTTAAATCTTGAAATGTTAGAATTGCAAAGAGAGCATAAAATTCTTAGGAAAGATCACGTTTTGATAGATAATAATCACATGAGCTTACTTGATGAATTTGATGACTTGAATAAAAAGAATGATCTTTTAAAGTCATCCTATTTTCAATTAGAAAAAGAATTTAAGGATTTTAAGGATGAATAAAAAAGTAGAGAGCATTATTTAAAATATGATATTAATATCTTAGAAGATGTAAACACATTTCTTAAGTTAAAAGTGAAAGCTCTCAAGGAAAATAGGATACCCTCAATACTTGAAGATTTATAAATCCTAATTTGAGGTCAAAAATTTTACAACTTAGGAAACGAACTAATTACTATAGAAGATTAATAAATCCATTTTCTGTAGTTAAATGTTATTCTTATGAAATGATGGGACATATTACACACACTTATACTTTGAATAGAAAAACTTATTTAGTATGAAAACCTAAGATGCATATACCTAGACATATCATACATGCATCTAATTTTATTTTACTAAAAGGAAAACCCAAACTTATTTGGATTCATGCATCTAATTTTATTTTACTAAAAGCAAAACCCAAACTTATTTGGATTCCCAAGTCTAACATTTAATTATTTTGTAGGAACGCTCTCATATAAGGCCTCGTGAGAGGATTTGGTACTTAGACAGTAGTTGCTCTAAGCATATGACTAGAGACACTAAGCAATTTATATCGTTGGAAGCTAGAAGTGGAGATAAGGTTACACTTGAAGATAACACCACTAGGAAAGTGGTTGGATCAGGTATGATTAAAAATTTGCAAAATTTTTTCATAGAATAAGGCTTAAAGTATAATTTGTTAAGTATAAGTTAGCTCTGTGATAAAGGGTACAATGTAAAATTCTTTCCACTAGCTACATATTATGCCTGTATGGTAATGATATTTTACATGGAAAAAGGGTAAATAATGTTAATATACTAGATTTGAATTATATTTCAGTTCCTAATGTTTTTTGTTTGAAAACTGTTTCTAATAATTCATGGTTATGACATAGGAGACTCTGTCACTCTAGCATGAAAAACCTTAGAAAAATTACTCAAAAATATTTGGTTAGAGGTATACTAAATAAGACTTTACTAAAGATCACCTTTGCGATGTATGTCAATTAGAAAAATAGGTGAAGTCTTCTTTTCATTCCAATAAGGATCTTAGAACTAGTAAACCTTTGAAGATTATTTATATGGATCTTTTTGGACCGGTTAGCACTATTAGTCTAGGAGGGAAGGTATATAGTTTTGTGATTGTGGATGATTTCTCAAGATTCACGTGGGTTAAATTTTTATTTCATAAAAGTGAGTCATTTAAGTAATTTAGAAAATTTTCAACTTGGATTCAGAGAAAATTAGGGTGTAAGATTTTAACAATACAAAGTGATTATGGCGATGAATTTGAAAATGAAAAATTTGAGGATTTTGTAAAGAGAAATGGATAGCTCATAATTTTCTGCACCTAGAACCCCTTAGCAGAATGGGGAAGTTGAAAGAATGAACATAATATTAATTAAAGCCATTAAAGCCATGTTGGCTGAATATTCACTTCCTAAATATTTTTGGGTTGAAGCGGTTAGCACTACATATTTTATATTCTTAATAGGGTGAATATTAGATCAAAATTAAATAAAATACCCTATGAACTTCTTAAGGGGAGACTACTTAATTTATCTAATTTGTAATTTTTTAGATGTACGGTGTTCGTACATAATAATAGAAAATTTTTCTTAGGAAAATTTGATCCAAAATCATATGAAGGAATTTTTCTTGAATACTCTAATATTGGAAAATCTTATAGAGTGTTTAATAAAAGAACTTTGGTAGTTGAGGAGATCACACATATTATATTTGATGAATCTAGAATTTTATGAGAGCCAATTTTGGAAGAAGATTTGGAAAATAACCCCTAAATGATTGAGAAGATTAATTTGGAAGAAAATTTGGAGACTAAAAATCTATTGCCTAGAGATTTGAGATTTTTTAAAAGCCACCCTAAGGAATTGATTTTAGGTGAACCTAGTGAGGGTGTTAAGACTAGGCATGGACTAAGCAAAGAAGTCAGTCATTATGCTTTTATTTTGATGATAGAACCCACAAATATAAATCAAGCACTTTCGAAAGAATTTTGGATATCGACAATGCAAGAAGAATTAAATTAATTTGTGAAAAATGATATTTGAGAATTAATTGCAAGGCTAAAGGATCAAAGTGTAGTTGGAACTAAGTGGGTATTTAAAAATAAAATGAACGACTCAGGAGTTGTTGTTAAAAATAAGGCTAGACTGGTGGCTAAGGGGTATAATCAGATTAAATGGATTGATTTTGAGGAGACTTTTGCCCCTATAGCGAGACTTAAAGAAATTAAGGTTTTGTTAACCTTTGCCTATTTTCGAGGATTCAAATTATTTCAAATGGATGTTAAAAGTGCCTTCTTGAATGGAGTAATATAAGAAGATATTTATGTTGTACAACATCTAGGTTTTGAAAATTCTAAATACTCAAATCATATTTTTTTAATTGAAAAAGGCATTATATAAATTGAAGCATGAACTTAGGGCTTGGTATAAGAGGTTAAATACTTTCCTACTTGAGAGATCTTTTAAAAAAGGAAATGTGGATACTACTCTTTTTTTAAATAAATTGGGAGACGATATACTCATTGTTCAGATTTATATGGATGATATCATTTTTGTATCTACTAATAAAATCTTTGTGATGATTTTTCTAAAATAATGAGTGGTGAATTTGAGTTGAGTTGAATAGCAGATCTTAGTTACTTTCTTGGTTTGAGCATTAAGCAAATTGAGGAGGGAATATTTCTTAGTCAGTTGAAGTATGTTAAGGACATCCTCAAAAAGTATGGAATGGACAATATTAAACATGTCAATACACCTATGAATTCCTCAGCTCAATTGGATAAAAGCCTAAAGGTAAAATCTATTGTCAAAAGAAATTTAGGGGAATTATTAGATCTTTGTTTTACTTGACTCCTAGCAGACCTGAAATTATGTTTAGTGTTTATTTATGTGCTAGATTTTAATCAGATCCAAAAGAATCACATTTGATAATATTAAAAAGGATTTTGAGATATCTCTTGGAAACTCAAAACTTAAGGATTTGGTATTCTAAGTTTAACTCTTTATTTGAAATAATTAGATAATCAGATTCGGACTTTGTTGGTTGTAGGGTTGATCGAAAGAGTACATCTGGAACTTGTCAATTTATAAGAAATTATTTAGTTTCTTGGTCCATTAGAAAATAGAATTATGTAGCCCTATCTACTTTAGAAGATGAATATATCGCCTTGGGAAGTTGTGTGGTACAAGTTCTTTGGTTGAAACAACAGTTGATTGATTTAGGATTTTCAATAGGTATAATTACAATTTATTATGATAACACTAGTACCATTTGCATTTCAAAAAATTCTATTCAACATTCTAGAACCAAACATATAGATATAAGGCATCATTTTATTAAGGATTATGTATTCAAAGGAGAAATTGAATTGAACCATGTTTTTACTAAAAATTAACTTGTAGATATTTTTACAAAACTACTAGCTTTTGATACTTTTAGCACATTAAGGACAAGGCTTGATGTGATGGATCTTAATGCTTAATAAAAATTTTTTACAAACTTGATATGCGTATTTATGTGTTTTCATTTTTGTTTTTCAATGTGCTTATTTGTGTAAGTGTTTTTCTATTTTTGTTTTATGTTTTGTGTGTTTTTTGAAATGTTTTAAAAAATTAGATTTTCTATTTTTGAACGATCGTGCAAATTTTTCTAAGTGTTTTATTCGTACTGTACAAAATTATTTTCATCCCGTATGAATTCTGTAGCACATAAATCATTATTTTGGACTGATCACATAAAAGTTTTGATTTCTAAATACATATCATACTATACGATATTTATATCATCTCGAACGATTTGTATTACTTTATTTGTACACATGTAGATGGTTATATCGACAAAATTAGTTATTATAACCGATCGTACGTACGAACTTTTAATTCATACATATGAACCACATGTTATTCTATGTAGGGGACAAACCTAATCATCTTTAAAATGATCTTAAATAATCGTTCATCCTGGACAAACACCTATTCGTCTATACAATCGTCTAGTCAAAAAGCTTGTACGAAAGGATGCTTCGTAACTTACATAATTATGAAAAGTCAATTCATTTTGAACATAAAGACATCAATTATTGTACATATGAAATTATTTTCGTACATGATGAACCATCTATCGTACTGTACGAACCTCTTTTCGTACGTACGATTGGTCATTTTTTTCTTTTAATAGGAGGACTTTATATTTCATTTTCATTCACTTCACAGCCTCCTTTAATCCTTCACTTCTTAGTTATGGCCAGTTCTAGCAAGCATGGTAGAGTCACTAAGGGATCATCTTTTAGGAGTATACATGAAAACTTTCTATCTAGAGCAAATGAGGATTATTTCCTTAGGTTTGTCTCTGCTAAAATTACCCCTTCTAGAATCTTACTTCAAGAAGATATCAACTTTCAAGTAATGCCTCTTTTTGCCGCCACTCAATTTGCCTTTATCCTGACCTTGATTCATGCCTATAATAAAGAAACCTTTCACTAGTGTGGACCTCCGAAAGGACACCGCCACAGCTATCGAGTGCAGAGGGTATATGACCACAGCACCCTGAGGGATAGAGACTATCACTGTTCTCCGCGCTCCTCACAAATGGGCCATTGGAAGGGCAAATTATATCATACATACGACTAACCATTGAGGATAGCGGCTCTCGCCAGTGCACCCCGATGGATAGTAATATATATGACCTCATCGTAACAATGGGTTTTTCCCACCAGATACATCAGCTCGAGAGGGGTTTATTTATTATGGAATTCTGTTTCCCATTAGCACAAGCCCCCGTGATTAATTACATCTCGAGTCTAGGGCCCAAAAAAACTCTCGATTAAGGATCAAATATTATTCTTCCTAGTAAGGGAGATTGGTACACAAAAGGGGAGACTAGAAAATCCTACTCAAAAGGAAAGAAGGGTCTCAAGTGGGCTTAGTCAACATATGCGACTCATCTCAGCATCCGGAGGAACTAAGGCATATAATGAGGGAACAAAAATCAATCACTCAAAACATTTAGAGAGAAGGGATGGAAGTAGCGCCATCTATGTGATGTGGAAAAGTGGGGTTTATAGTTCCTAAAGAAAAGGAACTTACCCACCATTTAGGCCTACTACGAAATGCCAGTGTAGTAGCCCCAAATCATAGATCTAAGGGGGGTTTAGTATTATACCCAACACTAACACCTGTGTCTTAGCTAATGCATTTGGGTTTATATCTTGCTTGAAAAGGAAAGCCAGCTAACCACCTAAGCACTTCAAATCTATGTTATTCGGTCTTTATGAAAGACAGGTAGATAGTATAACATTTTGGAAGTAGGGCCAACATCTAGAGAGTTTCCTAATTAACCCTAGACTTATGTAGGTTGAATGCTTCTAGAGCTAATGCAATCAAATTTTTATTTTAATTGGTTTCTAATGCAATGAATACTAGTTAAAAGGTTCAAATCATGAATGCATGAGAGTTTAAAAATAGGCTTATATAAAAATAATTTTTAGAAAAGATTGGGCCTCCCTAGATCTAGAACTTCATCCTCATATGCCAGATTATACGAACTCTACCCACAGGCGAGGAGGTATCTTACTAGAAGGAGAGAGAAGAATGCAACATAATGCATTCAACCCTAAATTATTCTGGCTATTCTCTAACTCATTAAATTTTTATGTTATTTAATTCTTAAATTTTTGAATTTTATTATGAGTAGAAAAAGTTTTTTATCCGAAAGAGCATAGCAAAAATAGGACACACGCACGTAAGTAAGAAACTTAAAAAAAGCAGGCAGGTTCTAATGTGCAATCAACATAAACACATCAATATAAATTTTAAAAACACAGTAAAGTAAAGAAAGTCCATGGTAAATGTTGTATAAGTACAACCTAGGATTTCCAGAAAAGTAGTGGTGGCCGGGCTCCACCGATAATATCTTTGATCCTAATCCTACTAAATGATGCATGTCTTAAAAGTCAAGCATTTCATCTTCAAGGCTCCATCTTTGAGTGGATGTTCCTTCTCTGGATCATCTCCCTTTGGATCATCTCCTTCGGGCTTCATTTGGTTCATCCTCCAGAAGGGAACACAAATGACTAAGAAATTCCCCAAGAGGGGGCCTTTCTTTTTCTTTTTGGGTACCTAGTGTTTGGAATGCCTCATTTTTTAATATGTACAACCTAGTGCATCTAAAGACAAAAGTTATGGACAATTTTGACAAATTTGTTTTATTATTAAAATTAAAATAGTCACACAATAGTGGTGAATTTCAAAATGCATAAACATAGTGACATTACCTATCTTATTCCAAAAGTTTACTAGTTTTAAAAATCATTTGGTGAGAAATTTGATAACTGAAAATTAATCCAATAATTAATGATGGACTCCAAAAAATTACAATAAAATCAAATTAAATAAAAAAATATAAATAATGTATCAAACTCTTTAGAATTGATCCTTTAACCTAGGAAAATTAAAAGCCGCTTGACTAGAATTTAATTTTGTGCTTAATTTAATTTTTAGTAAAATTTAATATTTAATAAATTTTATTAATTAAAATTAATTAAAATTTTTTAAAATTTCTTAAACACTTGAGAACGCTCCCTTAGGTTATTCATATCCTTTGGAAGTGATTTCAAGAAGTTTGGAATCAATTTTTATTAAAATTATTTAAACCTTTCTAATTAAACTATTAAAAAAATTAAATAAATACCTAAATTTGAAAATTTATAATTAATTTTAAAAAATTCCAAATTAACCATACTCAAAGTAATTTGACTCCAATTTGGACCTAATATTTTCTAAAAATGTCAAACTTTCAAAATTAAGTGAAATTCAAAAACATTAACTTTCCATCAAATACAGTTCCAAATTAGGTCAAAACTTTATAAATTCATAACTTAATATAGAAAAATTCAAATCTAGTAATCTTATTGGCTAATTTCTCATAGTAGGGCCTAATATTTAATAAAAAAAATAAAAATTCAAAATTTAATTTAATTTAAAAGATTAGTTTTTGACCCCTTAATTTAATGAATTAAATTATTCAAAAACTTCTAGAAATTCAGTAATTAATTTGACATTCCATAAAAACATAACTTAAACATTAAAACTAGAAACTAATCCATTTATTTAAAAATTATAAACCCCTTGAATCTTAACTAATTAAATCTATTAACTTATACTAGTTATTACTATGAAACTTGGGCCTATGTGATAATTAACTTAGCCCTAAGGAAGCTTAGATAAACTTCACATCCCTGGTGTAAATAAAGATAGAAATCAATTAACCCTTAAATTAAACTTTAAAATAAATATTAAGGCATTAATACTAAAACTGAAACCAAAATTCTCCTTCGATGTTCAACAAATCAAAACATTATATAAATTAAACAAGTTACCCGACATAGGACATATCTAAGCCACATAGCCTAATACACACACTTTAAAAGATTTGCCAAGATAGCAAACTCTAGTTTTAAGCTAAGCTAGTGTTTACTTTCCTAGTTTTAATATGTTGTGGTTTTTCATGTTTTTCTATGTATGGTGTTTATAAAATTGATTGTTTAATGTGAGTGTTTATTTACTCATGTAATATGTGAATTGATGTGATGGGTGTTAGATTATTGCTGGGATAGGAATGATCTTGACACTAACAAAATTTTCTCTAGGTGTCCATGCTCATATAGGGCTAAGTCAAGGGGGAAAAACAAAGATTTAATAGGTGCTAAATTGCTAAGTCCCCCTTGAAATCAAAAGATCATGGCAAAGTGTGGCTATGATTTAATTTAATGCAAATATATTTAGCCTCTAGGGATTTTTTTATTGTAAATGTTTAAATTTTTTTGATGTAATGTAATTTGATTGAGATCTAAATATTAAAGTCGACTTTTAGATGGGATGCATGCACTTAACTTGGAATTCATAGATAGGGAACATCCCATAGGGAAGTGTTCCTTTCCATTTGACGATCCATATTATGATGGCTTTAATATCCAAAAAGAAAAGAAAAAACCCCTTCGGGGAGGAGTATCTTTTTATTTGGATATCTTGACCCAAAAATCCAAGGAGCTTGTAGAAGGACAAAGAAATGAAGATAAAGATTTATCCCACTGAAAGTCACTTGTATAAGTCTTAGAATTATAATACAGGTTAGTGAAAGTAGCACCCGACCACTTTTAATTTTTTGCAAACTTTGTACTATAATTAACTGTT